>NW_022103898.1:46013943-46020967 GCF_000313985.2 Echinops telfairi
AAAAAAAATAAAATTTAAAAGAAAGTAATAGGAAAAGTGCTTGTCCTAAATCATTCTATCCACCATTTTTCTGTTATTTTGTTATACTGTGGTGGCTTGTGTGATGCTGTCATGTTGGGATCAGTGTCATTGGTATTTCAAATACCAAAAGGGTCACTCAAAGTAAGCAGTTTTCAGCATTTTCCTAAGAACAAACTATGTGGAATGAACATGCTGTCACCTTCAAAGGAATGAACCACTGAAACATGGATAGTGTGGAAGTACTGTCAAATACTGAAAACTATGTGAATGTAAGGAGAACATTGTCAGAAAAAGTGCCAGAATATGGGCCTCAGAGGTGGGCATGCACTCAAAACCTTACTGAGGAAGAGCTGCTTTCACGAAGTACAGTTGACCCTCATTATGGGCATGGACTAAAGTCCGAGAATATAAAGGCATTTGATGATGGTGCATGATTCAAAATGAAAAGAAATAGCTGCCAACATCTATTAACAATTGGAACTTGGGTTGCATGAAGAATGAATCTAGGATAATTGGAAATAGTCAGAAATTAAATAGAACACACAAAGATCAATATTCTAGCTGTTAGTGTGTGGAAATGAACTGATATTGGCAATATTATAAAACAAAAACATATGGCTTACTGTGTCAGGAAGGCCAGATTCAAGAGGAATGGCATTGCAGTCATTATAATAAAGGTCATTTCATTGGACCTCTACTCAAGTATTCCCTCAATGCAAGAACACTTTGTTCCAATAACCTGGCATTCTGTGATGCTTACCTTCCCGACAAGATCACTGGAGACAAAATGGGCGCATAAGTAAATGAGGTGACAAAAGCTGATGGTACTTGGCTATTAATAGATACAGCATCTGGGATCTTAAAGACTTGAAGATAACAAGTGGCCATTTAGCTGGGAAGCAATAAAGCCCACATGCAAGAAGCATGCCTGTCTGTGTGATCATGAGGTGTCGACAGGATCAGGTATCAGGCATTAGAAGACCCATAACACAATAATATCAATGCAAACAAGGGGTAGCCAAGTGGAGACCCAAGGCCCTTCTGTAGACAATTGAACATCCCCCTTATAGAAGGGTCACAAGAAGGGACAAGCCAGCCAGGGTACAGTATAGTACTCACAGAATATACAACATTCCTCTAGTTCTTTAATGCTTCCTCCCCACCACTATCCTGACCCCAGTTCTACCTTAAAAATCTGGCTAGACCAGAGCATGTACACAAGTATAGAGAAGAGCTCTCAACACACAGAATCTAGGACAGATAAACACCTCAGGAACAATAATGTGAGTTGCAATACCATGAGGGTAGAGGGAAGGTAGGGGGAGAAAGAGGAGAAAGGTGGAACTGATTACAATGATTGACATATTACCCTCCTCCCCAGGGGGAAAGCAACCGAAATGTGGGTGAAGGGAGACAACATATGGTGTAAGATATGAAAATAATAATAATTTCTAAATTATCAAGGGTTTACGAGGGTGGGAGAGTAGGGGAAGAGAGTAAAAAATGAGCAACTGATACCAAGGGCTCAAGTAGAGAGAAAATGTTTTGGAAAGGATGATGGCAACATATGTACAAAGGTGCTTGACACCATGGATGTATGGATTGTTATAAGAGCTGTAAGCGCTTCCAATAAAATGACTTTTTTAAAAAGCATGGAAAATATCTATAGATACAATATAGGTAGCCGGTGGTTATCTGTTACCAACTTGTTTCCAGAACATAGCAATCCTATGGAAAACAGAAGAAAGCACTGTCCGTCCTCACAATGTGGTAATATTTAAACCCATTTTTGGTGGATACTACATGAATCAGTCTCCTTGAGGGTCCTCCTCTTTTCCTAGGACCTCCTCTTTACCAAGTATGATGTCATTTTCAGGGACTGACCTCTCCTGATATTGTCTCAAAGTATGTGCGATGAGGTATCTCCATCCTCCTAAGGGTGATACTTCCTCCAAGACAAGTTTCTTTATTCTTCTGGCCGTCAACTTTTCAATGCTCTTTGCCAACACCAGAATTGAAAGGCATCGATTCACTGTCAATCTGCCTTATTCGATCCCCTCTTCACCATGAATAAGAAGTGACTGAAAGTACCATACCTTGGGTCAGGCACACCTTTGTCCTCAAAGTGGCATCCTTGCACTTCAAACTTTTATAGATATCTTGTCCGTGAGTATTGATTGTGCATCAAGTGAGATGAAATCATTCATAACTTCCATATTTCCTCAGATTACCATGATGGCATCTATTGTTGCAATTGTGCAGATTTTGGTTTTCTTTATGTTGAGCTGTAATCTATTCTGGAAGCTACAGTCTGATTTTCATCAACAAGTACTTCAAGCCCTCCTGGCATTCAGCTAGCTAAGTGTGTCAGCCTTATCAGCCCATTACATTCTTGAAGCTTGCTTTGAAGATCTATATAAAGCAGTAGCAAATTAAAATCCAGCGATTTATTTTATTTTGTTTGCTTTTGAAAGTTAGACGTAGAAGTAGTTGCTGTTTTATGCTGTTGAGTTAGCTTTGATGCATAATGACCCTGTGTATTATCTTCTTATAATGGAAAGAATCACCGTCTGGTCCTGCATCATCCTCACAAACTTTGCTGTATTTCACTGCACTGCTGCAGCTACGATATTATTCCACCTTGCTGAAGGGTTCCTCATTTTCACTGACTCAATTTAAGAGTAAAGAAACTCTTATCTATACTGACAAGTAGAGTGCATATTGTAAATATAAAACATTATTTAGTTCAGAAAACTCCCTAATCAAATAATTGTGGTAGTATTAAAGTAAAAATAAACACAGAAGGAGAATAAAAGATTATTCAAATATATATGTGATACTTAAGGTTTGCTATCAATATGGATAGGTGAAGATTTTCAGTGATTTGCCATTTAGTACCCAGTAGGTTTACTGGGTTCGGCCAAGACCTGGCTGAATACAGTGTAATCATATAGTAATTCAATTGTAAGCCTATATAAATGTATGAAATTATGGCAGAAAGCAATACCTGTTGCTCAGTTCACAGCCCTGATACAATTGTTGCAATTTACAAGTAGAGGCTGTGGAAACTATGCTTTGCTTTTTGTGGGTCTGGATCTTGCCTCTGGCTCATCAGTCCCCAATGTTTTGAACATGAGCCAATGGCTTGCCATAAAGCCTTCTGATCATAGGAGCCATCAGACACCTGCTATCTGATCTGCCGACCTTAGGTTAATTTATCTCTGCAGCCATTGGCCTATAACCTTCTTGATGATCTTGGTTTCATCAATCTTTGCACCCAAGCAAGTTAGGAGATGCACCCAGCCTAACATCTGACACACAGACTTGGAATCTTGCTCGTATTTGTATTTGCCAACATCTACCACCATGTGGCCATTTTCTGATATAAATTTCTTTCTACATATACAAATATAAGCTTTGCTGGTTTTACTTGTATACAGAACACAGTCTAAGACACTACAATACCTTTTTAAAAAGCATAATTAATATTATATATATTTCTTAATGTAATATTAAATACAAATAAAGTATAACACACATACACTTCTGAAAGTTTATTTAGTATTGGTCTTTCATACAATAAAAATCACAGCACCATTATTACACACTACTTTTCAGATTTATATAGTAGAAACAGCTTAATGTCAAAAATAGATATTTAAAAATATTAGTCTAGATGATATTGTGAAGAAAGAGCTGTAGAAATATTCCAATACTTCTGATATATAAAAGGATATTCTTTAAAGGTTTTGAGCCATCTTCCATAAAGAAATATACAGAGAAGTATAAAATATTCAAGTAAAGTTTATAAATGTTGTGTTTTACATTTGTATATGTTTCTGTGTGTGTTAGTATGGCAAATACCTCATTATAAACATTCATAATAATTTTATTGGTTCTTTGGGAATATAAATGCCATACATATATTTTCAACAGTTATACTTGGAAACAAACAGTTTTTGAATGGCATAAACCACAGAACACTTGTAAATGACTAAACTTCATGAGTTATATCCAAATAGAAGAATTTGCCTTTTACACACACTGAATGAAAATAAACCTCTAAGAAATATGTAGTTCCACGTGAAGCTTGGTCAAATTAAAATTTAATAATTGTTTATAAATGTATGTCATACCGTAAACTAACTTTAAAGAAACCTAAAAAATGTATCTGACCTAGTAAATAAATATATATATTTAAAATACTGAAACATTGTAGATACTTGGATATGAAAAACTGTGTTATCAAGGTTAAAGTATTTCCAGGAAACCACATGTTCTCTCTTTTGATAATACCAATTGTAGTTTTTATCCCCCTCTCTGAAAACCCCTCTGTTTAGAGGAATATTTATATCTAATATTATTATGAAGCATATTGAAAACTAATATAATGAAAGTTTGTTATGAGTTGCATATGTAAGTACATATATATTCATATTTAAACTCATCATAGGTTAGTAATCTCTAGATTTTGGTTCAGTATTTGACATGTTGATGATATTATATAAAAATACTATTAAAGTTACCAGAGGAGCCAAAATATTGACTGTTATTTATTTTTATAGTTTTATTTACATATCTTACACTTTCCAATATATCCATTCACATACAATTCTGTTATTCAATTCCATCAAGTAGGGTTATACAATCATCAATGCTATCAGTCCCCTTATCCCTGCTTCACCCCACCTCTTCCTATACTCTCAGGGAACCATTACTCCTGTTACTGTTTGTGTAAGGTTATCTATCTTGACTTTCATGTACCAAATAATCTTAAATATACAAATGAACATACATAAATCTAACATAATTAATATGTTATACCAGCTAACAGCCTTAATAGTATGGCGAGGGAATATTAAAGAACTTGCAGATAATTATGTGACTCATGAGTGCCATTCTGTACCCAGGATTTGTCATCTTTACCATGTAGCCCTTCTGAGGGGGAGTGAACAATTACCTTGCAGGTGAGGTTGGGGTCTCTATAGCATCTATGCCCTTCACATCCAGTTGGTTGATATTTTTGAACTTCTGATACCGCTTCCCCTCAACCCCTCACGATCACACAGGCTGGTGTGATTCTTCCATGTGGGCTTTGTTGCTTCCCTGCTAGATGGCCACTTGTTTAATTACATGCCTTCAAGACCCCAGATGCTCAATCTTTTGATAGTTGGGCACCATCTTCTTTTTTCACCACCTTTGCTTATGTACCCATTTTGTCTTCAGTGATCATATCAGGAAGGTGAATATCATGCAATGTTTCATTATTAGAGCAAACTGTTCTTATACTGAGCAGGATTTAAGTAGAAGCCCAAAGTCCATCTGCTTTCTTGTGTGTTTGTGCACATAATATTTATATTGCTTTTTCCCCTTCTACCCAACAGTTATGTTTAACCATCATTTATATTTCAGTAATTCCTCTTAGATATAATTCAGTTCAAATACATCAAGAAAAGTTCACAATACTCACCATCAATTTTATAACACTTACTTTACTTTTTTCTTAAGTTTTTTTTAATATACATTGTAGCATGCATGATAAGATGTCTAGGAGAGTCATTTGAAATGAAGCATCTCTAAGTTGGACACTTGTCTGTCTGTTGTACTTTGGTGACTTGCATGTTGCTGTGATGCTGGCAGCAATGTTACCAGTATTTCAAATATTAGCATGGTTATTGAAGTTGAGCAGGTTTCATCTAAACTTCCAAACTAAGAAGAGTATACTTTGTTCATATTAGGGTTTATCTAAGATATCCTATGTCATTGGGGTGACCACCGTCTTGAGGTTGTGGTATATGTTTTTCTGTTTTTTGGTATATGAAAACCAACACTGTTGAACCATAGGGACAGCAAGTAGAATAAGGGTTGTTTTTTATGGGGGTGGTGTACAGTGCTTCTGGTGGTGGGGTAGGTAAAAGGGAGATGGTGTCAAGGAGTCCAGGAAAGAAAAGAATGTTTGGAAACTGATTGTGGTAGCAATTGTGCAATACTGCTTGATGTGATTGAACTAGGGAATGATATGATATATGTATTAACCCCCAATTAAAAATAAATTTTAAAAAACTTAACTAGTAAAAAAAAAAAAGAATGGACAGGCTCTCTACTTCTTAGGGATTAACTATTAAGGGTTTTTAATCATAGTGGAGCCTTGTCATATACAGTGCCAGAGTTTGAGCACTACCGGGTGGAAGGCACTGAAAATATGACTGAGGGAAGATCTGCCAGCCTTCTTAAAGCAGAGTGGACCAGAAGGACATGCATGGAACAAAGATTTCAAGAACTTTATTTGCTGCTGGGGAATGACAATATGAGGGGACATAGTGACAAATAGCCATTAATGATCATAAAATGGAAAGTATGAAGTATGAACTTAGGGAAATTGACCAAAACCAAAGTGACTGCCATAGTCAATCCTGACTCATGGTCACCTTATAGTAGGGGGTATAATTGCCCCTCTGGGTACCTTTTTATGGGAGCAGAAAGCCTCATCTTTCCCACAGCAGCTGATGGTATTGAACTGCGGACCTTATGGTTAGCTTCCCAAAACGTAACCACTAAACCACCTGGAATTCTTAGGGAAATTGAAAGTTGTCAAAAATGAAAGGGCATGTGCCATGAAGAAAAAATTCAAGATGAATGGTGTCACATTTATTATAATAAAAATAATATTTCAAGAGATTTCTGGTAGTCCAATGCTTTCTGCAACAAATAAAATATATATGCTGTGATAGGTAGGCTATTGTTTCAACATAGCCAATGAGCACATGTAGGATTAACTGAAGTGTGGAGAGGTACATGGCTCGGTGAGCCTTGCCGCTCTTGTCTCTTGCTCTTTGATGATGGGACCAGTGTGCGGCTGCCTTAGCTTGTTCTCTACCTCCATTTGCGAGCTACACTACCTGTGGGACACCTAACCCGTGGACTGTGTCACTGTAGTTTGAGATTCCTTCAAGACCTGCTTCACCACGCTACTGGAGTATACATCTCTTGAGCTGGGGACTGT
>NW_022103898.1:46021623-46024677 GCF_000313985.2 Echinops telfairi
AGGCGATGGAGAAGCTCAATATTAGCAGGCAAAATAAGGATTACTGTGGAACAGAGCATATATTGCTCATTTATAATTTCAAGTTGGAAAATTAAAACAAGTCTAGGAGAGTCATACAAAATTAAGTATATTCCTCTTGAATATCAGGGGCAGATTTGATGCATGAAAAGCAATAATACCAAATATGAATAATGTTGGATGACAATAAAATCTTGCATGAAGAAAACAAATGATCATGGAAAAGATAAGAAGAAGGAAAGAAAATATCAAAGTGGGTATCAGACAAAACTCTAGAATTTGGAGTAGCTAAAGTAAATTGAAGAAATTAATAAGAAAAATTACTTAATACAATATTTGATAAGGCAGCTCAAGAAGGCAAAGGAAAATATTACAATGAAATGTGAAAAGTTACGGAGTGACAAAGCCCTGAAGGAATAACAAACACAGCACACCATAAGCAGAACTAAAGAAAAATTTTAGGGATTATGTAAGCACTCTATGGGTAAAATATTGAATGATACAAGAAGCATCAATAGAGAGTAGAAGGAAAACAAAGTCAATGTATGAAAAATAACTGACTGACATTCAACCATTTCAGTAGCATACAAGAATACATGGTACTGAAGGAGGAAACCTATGCTCCGCAGTTGCTACTGAAGACATCAGTGTAAATTAAGGCTCCAAGAATTGATGGAATACCAATGGAAATGTTTTACAAGTAGATCAAGCACTGGAAGAAGTCAGCAGTCCATGTCAAAAAATATGGAAGACAGCTATTGTGCCAACTGACTGGAAGAGATTCATATTTGTACCCATTTCAAGAAAGATGACCTAAAAGAATGTGAACATGTTCATTTAAAAATAGTGTAGCTGTGGGGCCAGAATCCTGGGGGCCAGAATCCTTCCTCTGCTGAGATTGTGTGGGGCTGGATTCCTAGGTTCCTTTCTTCAACTCGACCCTCTCTGCCTAAGAATAGTATAGCTATTCAGTTCTTATAAACTTGTCTTTCCTACAAAATTTGCAAATAATTTTAGCTTTTCTTTATGCGTACTTATTTTTATGAATTTTACACTCAGCAATGTTTTTGAAACAAATGATGAAAAATTCATCATTTGCCAAATTTTTATAATGATTCAGACTATAATTTTACATCAACTTAAAAAATATAATCATGTTTTCTGCTACGAGAAGATCAGTCTCTCACATATTTCTATGTATTGATACATTGTTCACTTCATGCTTTTTCATTTATTTCTTGATTCACTTAAATTCAGTGTGAGCAGTGTGTTTCATCAGTGTTAAAGCAAATGTATCATATATCCATACGTTTGTTTAAAACACATATAATGCTGTTGTCCATCATCATAAAACACTCACCTTTGAATATTGGTGGGTGATTTTAAAGATAGTTTCATACATCTTAATCCATCCATCACATTATAAGTAAAGTAAAATAGTTCATGAACAACCAGAGGAGGAAGTATTTATCATTAATAAAGTATTTTTCACAGTAGGGAAGTTTTCATATTATGAGTCTGTCTATGGCATTTGTGCTGTCGGATAAGCATTGTGTTGCTAACCACAAAGTTGATGGTTTAAATCCATCAGCTGGATCTGTCTACCCCTCTAAAAATGTACAGTCTTGCAAACACTAAATAGGGCCGCTGTAAGTTTTAGTTGACGTGATAGCAGCGGGTATTTTGTTTTCTTTCCACGATTGCTATGAGTTGGAAATGACTCCCTATTTTTTCCCCTCTCTACTTTGAACTGATATTGTTAGGCTTCAAAATTCATTCAAGCCAAGATTGCAATGTGAGCAATAATTTACACACATACATGAAATAGTAAAGAAAAGGTTAACTGGCTAGTAAATTTTCATTTTTCCCTAACCTAGAAAAACACTTGTTGTAATTTATCAGTAAAATAAAAATTTGTATTAAATAATTTGTGAACATCTGAGCATGGTTCAAAAGACTATTTTAGACTACAGAACATATTTCTTTTATAATTTACTCCAAATTTCATGAACTGCTTTCTAATGTCAGCTCAGTTAATGTATGGGTATTTTAATGCGATTTAACTTCACTTTTTATAATCAGTACTTGGGCTTATATAAATTGTCATGTTTAGGTGCTAGGCTTATAAAATTATCACCTTAAGCATAAGACAGAAAAGGCACAATGATTTTCACATAGATTGATGTAATTTATTGAACTGTATTCTGAAAAAGAGCATGGAATCTGTTTATATGTTTCCAAAATAAAAATATATAAAAAGTCTCATGGTTCATATAAATATGTTATTTAACACAGCTTCCTTTATTGTATTTTCACTAATTGCTTTAAGGACTTAGATTTTGCTCTACCAAAGAAATTTAAACAGAAGGAAATAGCCCAACCTTTTCATTATATAAGAAAAAAGTTCTCATATAAGTAATTCTGTACTATATTAAAATCATGATTTATGATACTTAGAGGAACATTAAACACAAATTCTAATTTCATTTTATATTCATGATGCTCCTACTCTTAAAGGTTATCTGCAAAAAATTTTGAAAAAAACAATTTTCTTATAATTATAAGATTTACAAAAGCTAACAATGAATGAGCAATTATATAAATAATTTGTAAGCTGTTGTTAGGTTCTGTAGCCATTTCGAAACCGTGACCCTACGTATACCAGAACCAAACTCTATCTGGTTTCTGCACTGGGCCCGTCATGTTACGTTTGAGACACTGGAGGCGCTGTGTCAGTTCATCTTCAGGTGGTCCTCTTTCCCTGACTGTCGACTTCACGAAGCGCGGTGTCCTTTTCTGGAAACTTCTGGGTCCTTCTTGTTAACACGGCCACAGTACTTAAGAGGAAATATCCCTATCTTAACTAAGGAGCATTCTGACAGAACGGTTTCCAAGGCTAATCTGTTGGCTCTTTGTCAGTCCATTATTATTCAAGATGTGAGGATGGCGCAGGACTGGGCAGTGTTTCATTCTGTTGTGCGCAGGGTGACTATGGCTCGAAACCGACTCACTTGCACCTAACAGCACCATTTCCCC
>NW_022103898.1:46026459-46027780 GCF_000313985.2 Echinops telfairi
GTTGTACTGAGCTTGCAGACTGAGAACGGCTAAGAAACTCAGTAGTTTGTCCGTGTCAGAGGTAGTGTCAGAAGAATGCTCCTCAGGTTGAAATGTGTCCAAGTACACGGGGAGATACTGACCCCAAGGACACACAGGGAAGAACGCTCTCCACCCGGCATGCGCCGCCGGAGTTCAACTCAGAAAGTCAAGAAACAGCTGTCAACATCCATTAGTAATCAGAAGGTAAAATGTACAAGATAAATACTAAACAATCATCAGCAATGAGTGGAGTGGGTAGTGCTTGGCATTAAGGAGCTAACATCAGTGGCGGAATTCATTTTGTTCCCACTGGTTCGCCAGACCAGAGACCTAATTTTTGTTGAATTTACCCAACTAGTTGTTAAAATGGCCTTTGTAATCGTGCTTTTCTCTCAGGTGGGTTGCTTCCCAGCTTCCCAGCTTCCCAAGGTGGAAATCACAAATTTATATTCCTTATTTTTTTTTAACATTCATCTACATAACAGTATATTATAAGTGCCAGTAGTAATGTTTATTCCATTCATAGGTATAAAAAAATTAGACAGACTATTTTTGCAATATTTATTCATTTCAGAAAACTTGTTATATTTTTGAAGAAATACTGCATTTTTATTCCTTTACATTTGTTACTTCAGTAAACAAACATGTAACATAAAGAGAAACAGCGCCAAACAACCAGAATGACATACCATCATTCGTGTCAGCCTGGTATATGACCTGGCTTCCCATGAGATATTTAGAGTGAATTATGCATTCCTGAAAGTGTTCAAAGAGTTAAAAATGCCAGCACAGTTTATATAAGTTTAGCAGATGCAGAATGGGATTCTTCAAAATTAAATATAGAAAGTTCAGAAAAGAGAACTGTTTATAATACATCAAACACAATGGCTTTTTATATTAAAATGGTCATAAGGTTATTAAATTATTTGAATCTCACCACTGGCTAAATGGACTTTCATTGACCATTTCAAAATAGATAGATATAATTTAATATACGAGTGAGGAAATGGAATGAAGGCCACATCTAATTTCCATAAGGCAGATTTCTGTGAGGCTGAAGGCAGACATGCCCCACCCTCCAATCTTCTTACCAATTCTGACACTATTGACCCTCCCCTGGGATTCTCTGCTTTTTAGCTGGGCTCCATACTTCACTGGCATGGTCATACAGAGCTCAATGACAATATTAATGGTTATAAGCTTTTTAGTGAAGCTGTAGTTGTTGTTGTTTGTTAGGTACCATCTAGTCAGCTGCTACTCATAGCAACCCCACGTACAAAGAAGCATAAAGAAACAAACA
>NW_022103898.1:46028631-46049509 GCF_000313985.2 Echinops telfairi
CATGCACTACCCCCTGTTCTGTTTGCACAATTGTCTGTGGATCCATGTACATGTTCCTCTGCATTGGAATTAACTCAATGGCAGTGAGTTGTTTTAGGAGCGTTAACAGGTTACAATTCAGGAGAGAAGTGCTCAGGGTATAGTTGTTCCGTCAGGACAGCCTTTGCAGTGCCTACAGACAGGGTTCACTCTAGTGCTTAGCCGCTTGGCCCCACTCTTGCTTTACTTGTGCAATGTTGGACTGCTTATTTAGAGATGCCAATAACTTCTCAAAGGGAACACCACTCTGTCATAAACCTGAAGGTTTGGGTTAGCAAATGTAGCTCCTCCAATAACATACCAGGAAGTTTGCCATTCCATAAGCCAGCTTCCTGTTTGAAGACATTCAGCTTTGTGGTTCTGTGGGTTGGGGAGTCTGCTGCTGCTACACTGGCACACCTCTGGTATCATAGCAAGCTTCTGGATCCAGGAAGTTAAATGAGCAGGGCTATAAAGTTCCAAAGGATATATTCCACTCCAGACCCTTCACTTGCTGGTAGAAAACCAACCCGTCTTTCTTGCTTCTGAGATGGCTTGTTTATACCCAGCCGGGAGGCAATCACAATTAACTTCCTTCACAATCACTCAGAGCTGAATCATATAATCATTTCAGTATCTTCCTCTACCTTCTCTTAGCCAGACCCATCCCTGAAAGGCCATTTGTTGGGAGTAACAAAGGCTATTGCTCAAAAAACTGTCATTGAGTTGATGCCAACTCTTGGTGGCACTATAAGACAGGGTAGAATATTCCCTGTGAGCTTCCAAGACTAACTCTTAAGTAGAAAAAGTGAAAACCTCCATCTTTCACCTTAGGATTGACTTGTGGTTTCAAACTGCCGACCTTGTGGCTAGCAGCCTAACTCAACCACTACACCACCAGAGCTCCTAGGCTATGGCTCGAAGAGCTATACTAAATAATTGCAGCAAGCACCGACAATTATAAGAGCATTAGCTTAACAAAAATTGTTGATAATATTATCTCTAGATTTATCTTGTAGTTCAATGATATCTGTAATAGGATAATATCTATATACATACAAAGAAGTTCAGTTAACACAATAAATTCAAATGTATGCATCAACCACTTGGGCTAGTGATGAAACTGTAGAATTCTTCCAAACACTTCAGTTTTAAATTGATAAAACCTGTAATCAATATTCTTTACTAGTTACTAGAGACTGGAGTACTTGGAAAATTTAGACTCAGTAATAGAAATAAACCTAGAGATTATCTCTTGATATATCTTTTTGCAAGATCGATGACTAGTATATTGCAAATGCCTTTTTCAATAACATCAAAAAATTGGCAACTATCTATCTGAACTTTGCCAGAGGGAATATATAGAAACAATATAGATTATATCTGTGGGAAAAGAACATTAAGAAGTTCAATATCATCAGTCAAAACAAGGCCAGGAGCCAATTGTAGAACAAAGTATCAATTGCTGATATAAAAGTTCAGCTTGATGCTGAAGAAAATGAAAACAAATCTATGAGAACTGAAATGCAGCCTCAAGTTCACCTTACCTGAATTTAGCAAATCTGTCAAGAACAGATTTGACTCATTGAACCCTAAAGACTGAGACCTTGATGAGTTATGAAATGACATCAGGAACACAATGATAAAAGCAAAATATCATTCTAAGACAGCAAAGAAAGAAAATGCCAAAGTGGATGTCAGAATAAACTCAAAACTTGCTCTTAAATATGGAGCACCTTAAGGGAATGGAGGATGATGACGTGAAGGAGCTGAACTGAACATTTCAAAGGATGTTTCAAGAAGACAAAACAATGTATTATAGTGAAATGTGTAAAGGCCTGGATCTGGAAAATCAGTGATAAGAACATGCTCAGCCTATTTCAAATGGCAATTAATGGGGGGGGGGGGGAATCAAGTGTCAAAATTCACTATTGAATGATTCTATGGACAAAATATTGAATGAAGCAGAAAGCACCAAAAAGTCAATGTAATGAAAACTCAAAGTCACTGTACCTAAGAAGTAAAATGTAGGCATTCAGGCATTACAGAGAAAGTATATGATCAAGATTTGATGGTATTGGATGAGGATGTTCAACCTGCACTTAAGCCATCACTGAATAGCATGGCCCAGAAATGGATGGCATACTAGACTACATGGAGAAGAATGTGGTATCGGGATTGGAAAAAGGCACATCAACAATCTGTGCTGTGCCAATGCCACAATCATGCTTGATGAAAGTGAGGGAAATGTGATGCGCTTGCTGATGAAAATCATGAATCACAGCCTTTAGCATGGATTAACACTTAATGTAAAGAAGTACAAATCCTTACAACTGGACCAGGAAGCAACTTCATAGTATAGAGATAAAATTTTTATATTATCCAGGATTTCATTTTTCTTGAATCAACAATCAATGATCAAGATGCATCAGTCAAACACATACACACACACACACACACACACACACACACACACACACACACACATACAGGCTGCCATGCACTGGACAATATTGTTATATATTGGTAAAATTTGTTGAAGAACAAATATGTCACATTGAAGAGTAAGTTGTGCCTGACCCAAGCCACGACATTTTTAATCACTTTACTTGCATGTGAAAGTTGGACAATAAATAAGGAACATTAAGCAAGAATCAATGGATTTGAATTATAATGTTGGCAAATAATGTGTAAAAAACCATGAACCAGGTCACAAAGGAAACTGTCTTGGAAGAAGTACAGCAAGAAGACCCTTGGAGGCGAAGATAGCAAAACTTAGTCTCATGTGCTTCCAACACGCTATCTGGAAATGCCAGTCCTAGGGAAAGATAACATTCTTGGTAAATAGTGTCAGCAAAAAATGAGACCCTCAAAGAGATGGATTGACATATTGGTTCAACAATAAGATCAAACCTAATAAGAATGAGGCAGTGTTTTGTTCTGTTGTATAACCTTTTGCTGTAAGTCAGAATAATCAACAATAATAATATTAAATTTCCTATGTTAAAATTGTTCTTAAATTCTTGATAGATCTTTGTCTGCACATATTTCCATCAAGAATAATGTAAATGATTATATATATTCAAACTAAAACAAACATTTTAAATGTGCATTAGCAATATCCTGCACATTTATTAATTTTTGAGACATAATGATAAAAATCATAATTCTTTAAAAACACAAATCATATTTTATTTGAAATATGAGCTTAGTTTTTATTGCTTATGAATAAAATGGAATAACTAAGATGAAAGAAAAAGAAAATGTTTTGCCAATGCGGACATGTATTACTATTGTGCTTTAAAAATGATCCAGATATGCCTTGTTGGAAATTAAAGGTAGCATACATGTTAAAACAGGAAAAATAATATTAAAGTTATGTTTATAGAGACAAAAGAAAGCACAGCTGTGTACTGTGTATGTTCATGGTGAGTTCATCTGCTTTCTTTCTCTTTCTATTTTACTTTAAAGAAAACAAAACAAACACAAAAAATTAAAGTTTCTAAATATACTCTTCTTCGGATGTCCTAAAAACAAAAGGAGGAAAGAGTTACTCAGTTACTTCTGGAAACTTTGAAATAAAAAGAGAACATAAGCTCATTCCATAGTTGCACTATGGAATGTGGGTCCTAGCAGAAAATGGATGCAATTTCTTCTTACTTTCCAATAAAATCATCTCAAATTAGGAAACGCATGAAAATGAATTTTAAAAATAGTAAAATTATGATCAATGAGAAACCACTAGAAAAATCAGAGGCAAAGAGATGTGTACATAACACTTATAAAACCACTTTTTAACATTTTGTTTTATTTTAAAAGCAAAAGTCTTCCATGACATTTCAAAACAGAATAATAGAAAAGTCTTCTATAAAGCTTCAGAATAATAATAACTGAAGATAGAAAGTGTATGATTATTTATAGTAATTTTCTCCCATTTTTTGCCCTGGTGTTCTTTAGGATAAAAGAAAAGGGAATTCTGGAGTTATAGAAACAAATAGTATAGAAATACATAGAAGAGTTAATATTCACAATATAGTAAATATAATTTGGCTGCAGATATGCTAAATATAAATTACACATAACATTCAGGAGTGGCGAATCTTTTTGTCACCTTATGAAACAACAGGAGTCAGGCATGACTGAAAGAACAGAGAGACAAGAGTTAGTTCCCACTGTTTGTCCCTGGGTCTGTGCCAAACAGGAAACAGAGCCCTCCTTTCTCCCCTGCCGCTCCTTTTTCAAGGGATTGCCTTTCCTAGGCGGCTGGTTTTCTCTGTGCACTTCCAGCGCCACTTAACATCTTTTCAGAGAAAGTAATGTCAACAAATTCCTGGACCCGGAACTCACTTTACAACCTTGGAGGTGAAATTTCACAGTTAAGTTTTCTAAATAGGTACTAGGTAGAGGAATTATGGTTTGTACTGTATTGTGGGAATTGTATGAACTCACTACGTCTACTTTGACCTAACTAAGACTCATGCATTTGTGACTATGGAGAAACATTTGAATGAAACAAATAACGGGGAAAATATTCCAAGCTAAAATATTAATTCAGTAAGTTGGTAATTATAAAACCTAAGTTCATATCTTATGAAATGAAAATAAGATAAAAGTCAACAGATTTATGTAGAATGTGATCGATGATACATACATGCAAGGGGAATCCAGCCCGTAGTACATCATTACAGGTCCAGTAAGCACTATTGTACAGCGATAATAAGTAAAGATTATAATAAAGTTATACAGCACATGAAAGGTAAAAGAGATATTGAAATAATGGAGTCAGACATATTTCATAGTAGCATACTCACCTCAGCCCGACTTGGTGGTCCACGTGGAGAGCAAGAGAGAGATTTAATACTAACCAAGGCTTTTATAGTCTCTGGGGGCATGCAAGCCCCTAATTCCAGGTGAAGACATATGTCACAGGAAGGGATTGTGTTATAGGTAATACAGTATTGGGAGGGGGTGACCTAGGGGTATCTACACAATAAGAAGAGGAGGGATTGGGGGTATACACATGGCGAGATAAGTGGATCCTAGATACAGGATGGCAGCCTAACTTTGGATGTCACAGAGCTGGCTCAACTGATAGAGACCATTATCAGTAGGGTGTGAACTCCACCTACAGGAACCAAATAGATGATTGCGGGCGGGGCCTACAGTAGTCTGGTGAATGACTGTCTTCAGGGAGGATGTCTGTAAGCATCTGACCTCCACCACCACCACCACCCCACCCCACCCTCCTGCCACATACAAATACACATGCGCACACAATCTAGAACACTACAGAAAGACAATATAGACCCACAGGTGCATGGGACATATTGTATGATATCATTTCAGCATTTAACATAGCACCAGATACACATCATATTATGTGTTTTTGCATGGATTATATAAGGATAAACAATGATCATGAGAATTTAAAGTAAAAAATTTATTTGGAATACAAATTTGACTGTTTAATGTAAACAGTTTCAAATGTGGAATTTATTTATTTTTAATGTAGATTAAATATTCAATCCTGGATGGCTGAGAGAATGATACTACCTATTATCCAAATGTAGTTATCACAAGGATAAGATGAGTGAGGGGGGTGGATGAGCTTCTTAATGTAAATATTTGATAGTAATCAATATTTCCATAGATAAATGTGAAGTAAAATTCTATTGCTTTCCAATTTAAAGGGATAGTTTAATAATACCTATTGGATATTGAGGCCCTGGTGGTTTAGTTGGCTAGAACTGGGACTGCCAACTACAAGGTGTTGGTTCTAACAACCAGCTATTTAGTGGAAGACAGATAAGGTTGTCTGCATCTATAAAGTCTTACAACATTGGAAATGCTAGGGAGCAGTTATATTCTGTTCTTTAGGGTTACCATATAGCAGTGTTAGTTTGAGTTTTAGTTGGATAATGTTTTCTAATAGTTTCAGTGAGATATAATTAATATATCACACAATTCAATAATTTAATCATATTCAGTAGGGGTGTACACTCATCTCCACAATCAATATGAGAACAGTTTCTTCCTTCTTGTACTCAATCCTGTTTACCCTTGCTTTCCCCAACCCATCTCCCCTTCCATGCTCTCAGGTAATTATTAATCCTGATGGTGTTTTCATTGGCCCGTCCATCCTGACTTCCCACATAGACTTCCCACTGTTATCAATCAATGATACCAAAAAAGAGCTCAGCAACAGTGACCAACTAAAACAGAGCACAACCTCAATCAAAAGGGAAGCAGAACATTTTTAAAAAACAAGAATAAATTCAAAGTTGGTCAAAAGGGAGATCTCATGACATGTTGCTCCCTTCCAGCCAACCTGCAGCTGCTGATGTCCACTTGACAATGCTCTCTGTGGGAGAGGAAAGCTATTCAGACGCCTGGACGATGGTATGCACTGGAGATGCACTGGAGAATCAATCCAAGTAAGATATTTTGTTTTAATGAGAATAAAACAATTATTATTGATAGATAAAATGATTGTATATAGAATAAAAAAAACTAAAACAATTTAGAGACTATTGCAACTTATAAAAAAACATTTAGAATGTTTCCTGGAAATATAATAAAAATGTAAAACCAATTGTATTTCTAGCAAACCAAAAATATACAATGATTTTTTAAAAGACACGATTTGTATTACATAAAATAAAATAGAAGTAGTTAAACTTTTAAAAAACTTGTCACTGAAGATATTGCAGTAAAAGTTGTTTCTTATTAATAAAATACATAAATGACTATCCCTATACGAATATAGGGAGGACACTTCTATGAAATCGACACGTTATTTATTGTTGTGGTGGTTAGGTGTCACTGAATCAATCGTGGGTTCACGTAACCCTCTGCACAACAGCACACAGCCCTGTTTGTGATCATCATTATGATCACGTTGAGCTCACTGCTGCACCAGCTGGGTCACTATCTCCTGGAGGGATTTCCTCCTCTCCGACTCTCCCAAAAATGATGTCCTTCTTCAGGGATTGTCCCTCCTGGTTTCATGTCCAAAGTGCATGAGATAAAGTCGCCCATTTTGGCTTTTAAGAAGGATATTGGCTGTACTTCTTTCAAGATATATTTGTCCCTCTTTTTCTGTTTGCAATCTGTGGTGACTTCAATATTTCTTCTCCAACATGATAATTCAACAGCATAAATGCTTCTTCATGTCCAACCAGCACTAAATGTTCACGTATGTACCAGTATGCTCATTATTTGAATGGATTATTTGTATTCTATTGTTAACATGTTATAGTTTTCTATAGATTTTACAGATTAGCCCTACCTCTGATGTATTATTACTGAAATTTTTTCACAATCTGTGTGTTCTTGGTTGATTCTTTTGATTAAGTCTTTTGCAGTTCATATTTTGTGATTGATTAATGTCATATCTTTAGTAAATTCCAGTTCTTTACTTTGTCTTCTATTCTGTGAATATTTTTCATTATGTTTAGTAGTGTGTTTTGCCTTATATTCGGGCCTTAAGTTTTTCCTTATTTTTTCATTGATGGTCTTCATACTTGTGTAATTTATCTTTAGGTCTTCAGTCAATCTTGAGCTTGTTTTTGCATGATGTGAGATATAGGTCTTGTTTCATTTTATTACTATGGCTATATACTAGGTTTAATGTCTGAGTGAAAGGCCCCTATTTTGTTTTAATTTTTAATAGTGTTTTTAATTATCCTAGGTACTTTCCATGCAAAGTTGGCAATTGGTTTTCCATTTCTTTGGAAAATTATGATGGGACTTGGATGGGAATTACATTTAATGTGTAAAGTGATTTTGGTAATATTGACAATTTTAACAACATTTAGTCTTCCTATCTAGAAACATGACATCTTGTTCTATTTTTGTAAGTTACTTTCACTTTCTTGAAGTAGTTTGTTGTTTTTATTTTATGTCTTTTGTTTCTCTGGTAATATTTATTCCTAAATATTTTATCTTTTGTGAGTTATTATAAATGGTATTATTCTTTTACTACCTTTTTGGTATTATCATCCTTAATATACAGGAATCCAACTTACTTCTAAAGTATGTTGATATTATAGTCTGCTATGCTGCCAAAAGTTTTCAATTAGTTTGAACAATTATTTAATTGAATCTTTGGGTTTTCTATATATAGGATTATGTCCTCTGGAAATAAAGATATTTTTATTTCTTCTGTGCCTGTGCGGGTTCTTTTTGATGAGTTAGACCAGCAGTTCTAACTCACTTGTGAGGCCATAGGAGAGAGACGTAACTTACTATCCATTTAAAAAAATTTTTTTAAATCATTTTATTAGGGGCTCATACAACTCTTATCACAATCCATACATACATCAATTGTGTAAAGCACATTTGCACATTCATTGCCCTCATCATTCTCAAAACATTTTCTCTCCACTTAAGCCCCCCGCATTAGGTCATTTTTCCCCTCCTCCCTGCTCCCCCCTCCCTCATGAACCCTTGATAATTTATAAATTGTTATTTTGTCATATCTTGCCCTGTCCGACATCTCCCTTCACCCACTTTTCTGTTGTCCGTCCCCCAGGGAGGAGGTCACATATAGTTCCTTGTAATTGGTTCCCCCTTTCCAACCCACTCTCCCTCTACCCTCCCAGTATCGCCACTCTCACCACTGGTCCTGAAGGGATGATCCGCCCTGGATTCCCTGTGTTTCCAGTTCCTATCTGTACCAGTGTACATCCTCTGGTCTAGCCAGACTTGCAAGGTAGAATTGGGATCATGATAGTGGGGCAGGGGGAGGAAGCATTTAGGAACTAGAGGAAACCTGGATACCCATAGGAGCCTTTCTACTTTACCCTATAGTCATACTATAAAGGAAATGTATGCCATGGCAGTAAGTTTTATTTTGCATTTATTTTTCTTTATGCTTGTAATAAAGTGCCCTGTTGTTTTCTGGGAAAGCAAAAGATACATGGTTCAAACTTACTAGTCCTTCCACAGGAGAAGGATGACGCTAACTTCAGCTGTAAAGCTTTACAACCTGGAAAACTGTGAATCTACTTAAAGGTCGAGGGGTTTGGCTATGGATGTAAGAAAAGAGTGCCTAGAGTAACAAAAATTGAATATTAAGAGAAAAGATTAAGACCTCAACAAGAAGAATTTAAGAATGACTGGCTTGCTATAACGATAGAGGGTTCATCTATGAATATCATTTGTCAATAACTTCTGATTGTGTCCTATACAATTGAATGACAAGGAAAATATAAAAAAATGCTTAAATAAAAATGGAAAATATAATGTAAAGTGATATTCTGAGCATAAGATGTACACATTTGCATGTTATCTGAACATGACTTTGTAAAGATTAAGATTATAATCATTTTTAATTAGACAATTTTAAATTCTTTGATTTTAGGTTTGTCAATCATAAGAAAACACTTTTAAAATAGTTCCTGCCTGACATAGCTCTGTACAATACTTTCCCTTTTAATCATTCTTCTTGTTGTTAATATGAACTTGGTCTGTCCTTTACCGTGAAGATAAAAATTTAATACTATGATTCATTTGTAATGAAAAAGAAGGACCTTGTATACGTGGAATCTAATTTAATCAATGCTAATCACAGACAGAGCAATGAAAGAATAAATGTAAATCTCTTATAATACAACTTTTTATTAACTTAACCCATTCTAAGCAAGTGGTACAATGAAACTATCTTTGCAAGGCTGAATTTTAATTATATGTTTTACTATTAATAAATATATTAAATGAGGCTGTCCTAAAATTGTCCACTGCTTCAGAAAGCAGTAGGTTTCTCGTCTGATATTACAATTTGCTACATCTATTTTTCCCAATTTTCTCATATATTATATGAGGATATTAATACCTCACAGCATAGTTTCAGGACCAATGAACCAGGAGAGTAGGTTTGGTTCCAGGGATTAGAAAAGTACTTGAAACACAAAATTATTTGTTGGTATTAAATGATTGGAAAAAAAAGAGAGAGAAAATGCATGTTTATTGCAGGCAATGAACCCTTACTAAGTGAAAATATTTCATTCCTTCTTGTTAATAAACTGAAATACTGATACATCATTTTCAAATATGGACGTCAATAAATATTGGCATGTTGAAAACATCAACAGCTGTATTAAATGTTTGTTTGACTTATAATGTCAGTATTTCTGTTATAAAATATCTATTAAATGACATATACACATTCTGATATATATTGTACTACCAATACATTTTTATATAATAATTCAAATATTAAAGGCATTAAAACAGGGTGTTTCCCCAAATTTGTGTCAAACAATTGAATTATTAGTTAAAATTGTGTTTAGTTCAGCGTGTGGCCACAGAGGTGGTCAGATCTGACTGACCTGCTCTGACTTTCCTATGTCCACAGGCAAGAGCCAGGCATGCACCCAGGTGCCACCCTTCTTTACCTATGCTAACATCAACCATCCCTCCTCGGTCACTTTACATCAATTCTGGACTTGTTAATTTCTTACATTGGTGACACAGAACTCACGGACAATACTAACATCTTAGGAGGTTTATTAGGGAAGTTAGTAGGTTGCCATAAGTCATGATGAGTAGAGAGTAAAGATGCAGCCATTGGTCTCCTCAGCCAAGTCTCACTCCAGTTCTTAGACTCAGTCAAATGGTCTCTTGACCTTTGACTCCATTGGCCAGAAAGCCATCTCCACAGGGACTCTACCCACAGGCCACAGTCTCCGGCCAAGGAGAAGGCACCCCACCATCTTGGTGCTGCTTTTCTGAAACTTGGGGTCACTGCCTGTGATACATCTCGTATCGGCAGTCTCTGCACTCCGGACAGAGATCTTGAATGTGCTCTTCCAAGGTCCTCAGGTGTCTGTATTCTGACCTCTTCCAGGATGGTTCATCCTTGAAGCCAGCGGGGTAGGAACAACAACTAACCTATTCCCTCTCTCAGTGTTACACTGATCTGTCTGCAGTTTCACCCAATCAATTGGTGAGGGTGACAGATATTTGGGTGACAGACCTGTTTGCAGAGTTTCACCCAATCAATTGGTGAGGGTGACAGATATTTGGGTAGAAGAGCCATATTAAATTTCACTTCACCACATTCACCACATTTAGCAGTCTAGAGTGTTAATTGCACTATCTAGGGACTCTTATTGCAAGTTATATTATTTTCAATTGGGCAGTTAAAATTAGTTTTGTAATTATTTCACTTATGGAAAACTCAAAAGGAAGTAATTTTAATGTTTCCAGAATAGATTTTGTAATACTCATAGAAAAGTCCATCCTTAGTTTCACTGAGCAAATGTATTACTTTTTATTTCTTTATGAAACTATGATAAACATATTAGAGATTAAAGCTTAATAGTGGTAGTGAGCTTCAATTACCAAGATTCTATTAGAATTATAATCTGTGGGAGGTGGGGTGCCCTAAATGAAGTGTACTAGGGTCTGCGGATCAGACCTCTTCCTGCAATTTTCACCCACAAAGTGATTTGAGGGGTCGCTGAAACATTCTAAGTTCACTGAGGCTGCCCCTGGCTCTGCTAATCTCTCACCAGGTCCAGCAAAGTGGTGTCCTCCACCCCTTCCTCCACCCCAGATCTGAGACCCACAGTATGCATCAGTTTCCCCAGACTGCTGGCTCCCAGAGAGTCTCTGAGAATGAAACACTAGGGTTCACACCAGAGACCTCTCTGCCAGCCTCCCAGCTCCTACATTTGTGGGCTTTGCATCTCCTCTTTCCGGCCAGGAACAGAGGGACTGCACCAGTCATCCCCTTTCCCCAGCTCAACTGCTAGCATAAATAATGACAGATAATAAGACACTAATTTGCTGCAAATCAAGAACCCCTAGGCTATTCACCTGTGGTAGAGACAAGTTTCCCGGAGCCCAGCCTGTGCAATTGTGCAGGAGGGAGACAGAGTGAAGCAAGAGGGCAGCCAAGGCAATTCAGACCCAGTGTGTCCCAAACCTGTCCTCCTTCACTTTTGGACAGCAGGGCACAACAACCCTGATACCAGGGTACCCTACAAACCCATTCTAAAAAACAAAAAAAACTTAAAAAATGCTTTCAATCCAAGGCCACTTTGTTCCTTTGTGTAACTTTGAATGTAAGCCACCTGAAACCCAGTCCATTAATACACCTTTAACATAACAAAACATACAGATAGCTGATCCCCTGAGAACAGTCTACAGAGCTTTAACATAACAAAACAGGAAAAGCTAACAGGAGCTGAAGCTGTAGCCTAGGCCAAAAACTGGTTGTACAGTTTTGGTTGTGACAAAGACTCTTTGAAAGACTGATAAGAGTGGCCAAATCCAGTTGGCCTTCAGTTTGCAGCTCTAGGCCACACAGCACCCCTACAAGGCTGCCCCTGGACCAGAGCTACATGGTCAGCCCTCAGGACCAGCCAACTGCTGCTGGCCTCAATCCATCCTCCAAGGTGTCCCTCCTATGCTCCCAACCAAACTGTAGCATCATCTTGTGATCAGCCTACACAGTGCCACCTTCAAGGCCTGCAACCATCTGGCCAGTGTCCCCTGAGAGGGCCACCAAACCTGCCCTCCAAACCACAGAATAGGCAAGCATGAGTGGGAAACCTCAGAGGGAAAAAGCCATAGCTCATCCGCCCCACCCCACTCCCAACCCCTGCCGCCCAGGGGAGTTGGCTACAGAAGGCATGCAGAAGCATTCCTACTAACTTCCCTCTGACCCCTGGGAAAATGGCACTGAGCTCCTCTAAAACACACAGACAACAAACTGCCTCAACAACTTCAATGAAAAAAATCAGGAGAAACATAAGGCAATGTTGGAGGAAGTCCTGAACCTAATGATGTTCATATGGAAGAAACATGTTGGTCTGCCACAGAAAAAAATCTTCAGAATGCTGCTTGGAGTGAAACAGGATATGAAGGAGGCAGTTTTTCTGTAAAACGGATGAAATGACAGAGGAGATAAAGGCCATGTACCAAAGGGAAATACAGGAGTTAAGGGAAGAGGCAACACTAGCAAATAACAAATTCACAGACTTCACCAACAGACTAGAAGAAGCAAAGAACTGTACGAGTGACCTAGATAACCAGGCAGATTTCAACAAATGGGAAAGATAGTCAAACAAGATAATCAGAGAAGCTGAAGAAAACATGAGAACAATATCTGATACTATGAAGGGGAACAACATTAAAATAATTTAACTACCGTAATAAAACACAATGAAGAAGTCCACGGAAATTAGTGGATTATATCAACGATAAGGTTAGCATTTCTGACCCATCAACTGCTTTGCAGGTGATAAACAGATTCACATCCTCAAAACCCCACAGTGTCAACTCTTCTCTGTCCCACGGGGTTGTCATGAGTCAACATTGATTTCATTGCAATGAATTTGAGTTTGCTGTCTGCAGTAATCCACTTTCCAATGCACCCTGCTATACAGTAAGATTATTCACATCCATTGAAAGACTCATAATAGTAGCCAGATCAATGATCTAAAGGAATTAGCCTCATTAGAGGCTTAATTTCTGTGGGGACCCTGTAAATGTACTTTGGGCTCTTATTGCCATCCTTAGTCTTCTGCAAACCCGGAACTCTGAATTTAAGCCCCAATACAATTCACTCCTCTGATACTGGATTTTATTTTTTGCAATCCTTAAATCACATGCAGTGGTGTACACTTTCTCTGTGGGCTTAGCTGACACTACACTTGGCTGGCTGTTAGTATTGATAGAAATCTTGGAAGCCCCAGAAACTATTATTTCTGATAGATAGGCAATATTTGACTTTTACCACACATTTTGCTGTAGCATCCACAGCTTCAGTGATCATTTCATGAGAGCAAATATTGAGCAGGTCACATAAGAAGAATGAATTAGGATTTTTGATTAAGTTTTAACTGAAAATCTCATATATATAAGATTTATTTCTATCCTTGGTCTACTTTTGAGGTAGCATTATCAGCTTCTTGAGAAATAATATATTTTATGCCCATAGGGCATTTGTTTAATTATAATAACAATATCATTAATCTAGCCAATGGTATAGCATTTAAATTCTACTGAGAAAAGAAAACTATACATCTAGAGAAAATGTCTAATACATATTTTAAGTAGTTAGAGTGTTGTGCCACTGAGTGCATCCTGACCTATGGAGATCGTATTCACAGTAGAACGAACCATTGCCAGCATTTTCACAATTGTTCCTACACATGAGTCCATTGTTGCAGACACCATAAAAATCCAGTTCATTGAGAGCCATCCTATTTTTCTACCCTTCTACTTAACCAAACATAATGTCCTTCTCCAGGGATTGATTTCTCCTGACATCATGTCCAAAAAAATGTAAGATGAAGTCTTGCCATTCTTGCAATCCAAGTAAACACTTTTTTTCTCCAAAACAAATAGATTCATCTTTTTAGCAGTCCAGGGTACTTTCAATATTCATCTCCAGAATTATAATTAAAATGCATCAATTATTCTTCTGTCTTCTTTATTCAATATCTAACTTTCACATGCATATGATGCTGCTGAATATATAAAGCTTTGAGTGAGGCACACCTTAGTCCTCAAATTAGCATTTTGGTTTTCAGTAAAGACTGACTTAATGCAATGTGTTCTTTGCATTCTTGACTGCTGCTTCAATTAATATCGATGTAGATGCAAATAATACAAATTCCTTGACAATTTTGACATTTCTTGATTTATTATAATGTTACCTCTTGGTCCAGTTGTCAGGGATTTTGGTCCTCTTGACATTTAGTTGTAATCTATACTGAAGGTTGCAATCCTTCATCTTCATTAGCAAGTGCTTCAAGTCCACCTCACTTTCAGCAAGCAAGATTGTGTTTTCTACATATCCCAAGTGCTATATAAGCCTTCCTCTAAACCGGATGTCACCTTCTTCTTCATATAATCCAGCTTTTCTGGATACTTGCTCGGCATATAGATTGAAGAAGTATGGTGAGTGGGTATAACCCAGATGCACACCTTTCCTGATTTTTAAACCATGCAGGGAATGTCCTTGTTCTGTTCCCCAAACCACTGCTTGATCTACATGCAAGTTCATCAAGAGCACAATGAAGTGTTCTGAAATTCTCACTGTTCTCAAGGTTATTCATAGTTTGTTATGGTATACGCAGTCGAATGTTTTCAAGTAAACATCTCTGTAATCCCTGTATTCTTTGCCCTGAGCCAAGATCAAGCTGACATCAGCATTGTGATCCCTTCTTTTGTACCCTCTTCTGAATCCAGCCTGAAACTCTGGCAGCTCCCTCTCAATGTGCTATTACACTTGTTAGATGATCTTCAGGAAAACTTTACTTCCATGTGGTATCGATGATGTTCTTCTTTGGTTTCAGCATTAGTCGGGTCACCTCTTTTTGCAAATGTTCAGATAGATCTCTTCCAGTCGGTTGCTGAAGTAAAGGCTGCCCACGTTTCCTTGGATAGGCTAGTAAGTACTCCTAGTGCTTCATCAGTTTATTGAAACCTCTTCCTTGGCATTCCATCAATTCTCAGAGCCTTGTTGTTAAATAATGCTTTCAGTGCAGCTTGAACTTTTTTAGTACCACTGGTTCTTGCTCATATGCTACTTCTCACAATGGTTGAATGCTAGCTAGTTCTTTGTGTACAGAGACCATATGCATTCTTTCCATCTTTTGATGCTTCTTGTGTCATTTAATATTTTATCTAGAGAATCTTTTAATATTGCAACTTGATGCCTGAATTTTTTCTTTTGTTCTTTAAGTTTAAGATATGCTGAGCATGTTATTTCTTTTGGGATTTCCAACTCTAGGCTTTTGAAAATTTCATTATATTTGACTGTCTTCTCAAGGAATTTTCTATTCAGCCTTTTTTTATGTCATAATTTCTTCCATTTGCCTTAGCTATTCTAGGATTAAAAACAATATTCAGAGTCTCTTCTGACCTGTACTTTGATATTTTATTTCTTTTCTGTCTTTATAACTACCTTTTGCTTTCTGCATGAATTATGTCTTTGAAGTCCTCCCACAGCTAATCAGCAGTTCTCTCATTAGTGTTTACTGTATCAAATATATGTTTGAAATGCTTCCATAATTCATCAAGGATAGACTCAAGGTCATATTTTGGCTCAGTGGGCTTATTGTAACTTTCTTTAGTGTTAACCTGGATTTACAGATGATCAACTGATGGTCTGTTCCGCAGTCAGCCCCTAGCCTGGGTTTCCCTGCTGCTACTCAGCTTCACCATGGTCTCTTTCTACAGACAGAGTCAATTTGATTTCTGTGAATCATTTCTGGAAAAGTCAGTGTAAATATTTGCCTTTTGTGTTGTTGAAATAAGGTATTTGTTATGAACAAATCATTAGGATTGCAAAATTCGATCATGACATATCCACTTTTGTTTCTATAACCAAGCCCATATTTTCCAAATACTGCTCCTTCCTCTTTGTTTCAAACTTTTGCATTCCAATTGCCAATAATTATCAAGGTATCTCGATTGCAGATTTGATCAATTTCTGACTGAAGTCAATGGTAGAATTCTTGATTTCTTCTTCCCTAACTAAAGTGGTTGATACATACATTTGAATAATCTTTGTACCGACTGGATTTCCTATTATACAGATAGATATACTATCAAAGGCAGTATTATACTTCAAGACAGATCTTGAAATATCCTTTTTGATGATGAACACAATGCCATTCTTCTTGGATCTGTCATGCTCAGCAGAGAAAGCAATAATGATTTTCTTTCAAAATGACCAACAGTTCCAGCCACATTTCCTCACTAACACCTTGGATATAGATCTTTATGCATTCATTGGATTTTTGATGGCTTCTAATTTTCATTTTAATCTAAAATTATTAAAATATGTTTTAGCTGCTTCTTCTTATTTTGGGTTATGCCCCATCAGCAAATGAAAAACTTGAAAACTTTTGGAGTAGTTAGGCTGGGTTGTCTAAAGAAATATAGCAACTAGTAACCATTATCGATGCATAAAAATAACTTTATATCAATAAGTTATTTTATTTTAGAAAGGAATTTCAGCCTGGGCCAACCCAAGTCCTTAAATCTAATGCCAGCAGGTGTCCTCTTCAGATGAATTAGGCTTAAGGTCAATGGTGCAGAAGGTGAAGTGGGAAGCAGGGGTACCATAGGCATGTGAGTGCAATCTTGTGGATCCCGGGTCAGTGGAAACATGGCAGGCACCAACAACTCTCAGGATAGGGTGAGCCACAGGGGGCTGCCACTGGGGACAGACACAGAGTTCTAGCAAGGATAAAGGCAAAGGGCAAAAGAAAGAGGGAAGTGTCCAATGTTTCTCATATATAAACCCCACACCTCCTTTGCACCCCACAAGTGCAAGTTAACATAAAATCTAACTATACCAACTCCCCAAGGATTCATTCCATGATGTCACTATGGTTATTTCTAACTTAAGAAGGCAGCTCTTCCTCAGTCATATTTTGAGTGCCTTCTGACCTCAGGGGCTCATATTCTGGTACTATCCCTGACAATCTCTGGTGCTATTCATGAGGTGTCTAGTGGCTAATTTTTCTGGAGGATTAATATACGCTAACTGCTGAACCAGTAAGAATTTTCATTCCCTCAATTTGACACAAAATCTTAAATGCTTCCATGAATACTCATTAGTTATAATGAAAACTCATGATCCAATGTAATCATTACTTTATTCTTTAAAGGCAATTTATTTAATAAACAACAGATTTATTTAATTTCCATGTATTAAGTACAGGTACTTGATTAGAATAAAGAATAATAAAGGTTAATCTAATGTACAACTAGAAGTTTATCTTGCAACTGTAAGATCAATTGGGTAGGCCACCATAATTTAATTTAGATAAACAATAGTAAAACTTCCTGTTGGATAAGATTAGGGACTATTATTAAGGATAAATAGTCATTTGCCCATTGTATAAAACAAAGCTTCAGTGGTCAAAAGGAAGCACTTATGAACAGCTTCCTCAGGTAAGAGCCTCCTTACCACTCCCCCACACACCCCGGATGATCATAACTTGGTATTTTCCATTAAAAATACCAAGCACTCATGATTCTTAGCTGAATATTTGGAAGAAAAGACAAATTTAATGCATTTGAACTGATCCAACTTCTTTTAGAGAAAATTATCTGGGGTGTTGGTATTAAAAAGCAGCACTACTTTGGGCACAAAAGCAGTATATTGAGAATAATAGATGATTTTATCAAGACTAGAGAAAGTAAATAGGCAGTTTACTTACAACTAGTTGGCTGCTTGAAGTAGATCCCACTATGCAGTTGACTACACTATTTTAGGTCATATCATGAAAGATCCCTCATGGAAATTACAAATTGCTCAGAGTAACAGGCATTTCTACCACTGTAGAAAACAGAAACTTCTACTTATCTTTGTCACACACCTGTGAGACAAACACTTTTGGCTCCAAAAGGTAAAAGAGGAAGACTTGAGAGTAACAAATATTTGTTACAGTAGATGGAAAATGAAAAGATCATTATGTAATGCCACAACTATAATGCTAATTTCCTTCCAAGCTAATGTAATCCAGGATTATATATCACCTCTCTGGTTTCAAGGAAGTCACCTACTGACTTATCTGTTCCTTTATTAGAGAGCAGAAACCCTGGTGGCAAAGTAGTTACATGTGGGGCTGCTAACCTCAGGTCACGTCTTTGAAACAATCTGCTTCTGAGGGCGAGTTACAGCTGGAAACCCACAGCCTATAGGATTACTGAGTCCGAATCGCCTCGATGGTCGTGAGTTTTGCTTGACATTATAGTATGGTTTGGGGCCAAAATTGTGCAAGATTTTTTGAAGAGTCCTTACATATCCCTACAATAGGTTCTAGATTACACATTCATTTTTTTTTAATGTTCAAAGCAAATAAATGATAGAAGAAAGTGGGATAAGTAACACATGATTTGAACAATTAAAAACAAAATGCATCGTCTTTTAAGAAAAAGACAAAACATTATCACATGAAAATATGGAGAACTATTTTGGGATCATTTTAAATTAACTCAGAATGAAATGTATAATGTAAAAGATTCTCTCTCTCTCTATCTATCTATCTATCTATCTATCTATCTATCTATCTACATATATAATCATCTATCTATTCTTTAAGACAAACAAACAGATCTGTCTTGGAGGAAGCACAGCCAGAAAGCTGCTTTGAGGCTAAGATGGCAAAACTTGTCTCTCCCACTTTGGACATTTTATCGGGAGAACCAGTCTCTAGAGAGGGACCTTATGTTTGGTAAGGTAGAGAAGCACTGGTCAAGTGGAAGGCCTTCAGAGAGGATTGACACTCTAGAGGCAATAATGGGAAAAAGAGCTCAACTCTAGCAATTGATATGGTGACACACTACACAGAAGTCTTTTGTTCTGTTGTGCATAGCATCGCGATGAATCAGAACTGGCTTGATGGCATCTAACAAGTATTGAATAATCGAACTCTGTACCAAACACTAGTGGAGTAGAGGTTATACGATGGGCTATGATCCTAATGGTAGATTGTTAAAAACTACAAGTAGCTCCACTAGAGAAATTCTGGCTTTCTACCCCTATAAACAGTTACAATCTGGAAAACCTATAAGGGATCATTATGAGTCAGCATAGACTTTGTTATTTTTGGTAGTTACCAGAGCTTTAACTAGAAAGTGATTTACCTCCTTATATTTGTTGCACAATGAAAGATCACCAAGGACTTCAAGTAATGCCCTGTTAATATATTAAAGAAAATAATACAATGCTTAAAGTACATTTTTAAAGTTTACTATGAATTATGAATTAGCGATTATGTAAAAAGAATAAATTAAACACTAACTACTTCTTTATTTTGGCTTTTACTGACTAATCAGATATCTAACCAATATGATCCCTGAATAACAGAATTATTTTCTATTTAAAACTTTCAACTTGCAGACAATTATAAAATATATAGCACATTTCTTCAGATAATCAATGTACTTATTAATAATTATTTTTACAATTATCAATATACTGGTTTGAATTAGAAATTGTGAAATGAAAACAAGTTCTACAATGTTCTTATAAATAGATGTATATAAACCACAGAAAGTTCATTTTGACAGCATTCGTTGAGCATTCCTAAAATGTCTGTGCTCCTCAGGAGTCTTTTCAGCTTACATTACATGTCATATTTTAATAACTCTAAAGATACTCTTTCTATAATCCTCAAGCAGCCAATACTTTCCTTGTGCTTATTCTAAGCAACTTTTTTTTGTATTACCTGCATCATAAATTGCATTGATCGGGATTGTTAGATTCAGCATTTTGTTTACTTTTTATCAAAAGGTGTTAGACTTCTTTATGGCCTGATGTGGTACCATTTGTTCTCTCTGAAATATGGTTAGCATCACCTTACTTTTTTATTAAGTGTATATTTATAACCCGTAGAATCAAATGTACTCTATCCACATGGACAGCGTTTATTGTTTTATGTTCTGCACGCAAAGCTGCTTTTCTTAATAATCAGAAACAGCTGTTATAAGCACAACAGTGAATGCAATGGGTCACACACGCCTCAATTAGATACAAAAGGAGCCAAACAAAGCTAAACTCCTTATTTCTGCCCCACTCTTCCATGATTGATGCACTCTAAAAAACAGTGGTTACACACTGTGCTGAGATTTAACAGATGCTAAGAATTGTTCCTGTGTACATTTGTTAGGCAGCTGTTTTACACCAGCCGTGATTACAATGGGGAATCAATGTTTCCATGACAATAAAACCAGCAAAACTTACCCTTAACAAAACTAAGGTAAAATATATGAAAATATTAGTGCAGTCCAAACATGCCATCAATCATTTTTCATTCCTTTCTCTCTCTTCCCCCTGCTCGCTCTCTCTCTCTCTCTCTTTCTCTTTCTCTCTCTCTCTCTC
>NW_022103898.1:46049876-46060467 GCF_000313985.2 Echinops telfairi
TCAAAACAGTGGCTTTGAGGGGACTGATTGGTCCAGTTAAATTTAAGGCAGAAGAGTAAGCTCAGCAGGTGACTTTTTTTAAGATATCAAAGGGGTCACATTGAAGCCTGCCCCCTCCCCCCCAGGAAAAAAGAGGATAATGTGAGTTTCCTTTTTTAAGAGATTTTAAGCAAATGAAAAAACTACATTGGTGGAAAAAAGGTCAGAAAATTCTGTTGAGTTTTGTTTATTTCTTTTTCTCCATGTGAACGATGTACCTGCTCTTTCTTCGAGGGTGGCACGGGCTGCATTGATAATCGCATTGGGAAAGCATCTCCTGTCTGTCCTGCCTCCTGATCTTGTCCCTCAGGCGTCTGTTTGCTCCCCAACTCAAAGAATATTTAAAGAGAACATAAGCTGAGTCATTTTGATGTATTGTGGTGGCTACAAAGATACGAGGATACATATATTTTAAGGAAAACTGGAAAAAACCTGTAAATAATCATATTTTTGGCATAGGAAAAAAAAAAGTTTTCGACTTTAACCTCTAAAATATGGTTAGCACCACCTTACTTTTTATTGAATGACTTTTGGGTTTTGCCTTTTTTACTTTTTTAACTTACTGTTCATATTAAGAAAAATGTTAAATAATTATTTTATTAAATAGTTATTAATTGTATTTAATATTTCATTAATATAACAGAATTTTGAACACAGATTTATGTAGTTAATTGTATTCATGTATTTCTATAACATATTTGAAATGTGCAAATCAATTTTCAAATATAGAAAATATAATTTTTTCTATTTATGTACATAAGTCTGCACTATATCAATGTTATACAGAAGTATGTATGGCCCACTGGAGAATGCTCAAAGTTTAATGGAGTTTTAAATGTATGAAATGAAAATACTTATGGTTTAAAAGAAAATTGATTTCAATAACTTAGCTATTACTATCAATTCTATAGCAGTGGTGCTGACAATTCTTAAGATATTTGGACTTTATTCTGGATTATATTGTACTGTATATACACTGCTTTATAAAAACCCAACCCAACCCATTGTTATCAAGTATTATCTTCTTTTGAATCAAAATTCACATTATTTTACTTTTGTAATGACAAACTCTTTCATCTTTAACGTTTCTAAAATGAAAAAGATATTTTCACTGCGTTAAATATTATTGATTCCAGTTTTATTTGTTTATCCTTAATTTCTTACTCAAAAACTCACTATCATCTGGTTGATCCTGAATCAAAGTAATCCTTAGGACAGAGTTGAACTACCCCTGTGGGTTTTCTGAGACTGTAAATCTTTACAAGAGGAGACAACCTCTTCTTTTTCCCCTGCTGTGGCCAGTGAAATCCAATGGTCTACCTTGCAGTTACTAGCCCACTGCAAAACCAACCCTCTACGCCACCAGGCTCTATATTTCATCACTTATTAATGTAGTAAAATATATATATCCTCCACTCTTTCTGAAAATCAACAATTATTTTATTACTTGTAAATAATGTCTTTTTCGTCTATGGATTTTGTTGCTGGGTTTCATTTTAGATATAATTTTAAAGCAGAGTTGTTAGCCTTAGTATTTAATGCTGTTTTGAACTGGATAATGTTTGGTTGTGGGGCTGTGCTGTGAAGAGGGTGTAGTAGAGTGCCATGCATTTTATGCCCTAGAGGTCAGTAGCCTTTTCTCAGTTACTGGGAAAATAAATGTCTCCAGCTATAGCCACTCATCCATTGAATTCCAAACTTTTTCCCTGTTACAATTTTGAACTCCTGGGGGACAATGTTTTTACTCATAAACTATGGTAAGGTTTTTCAGCTGTATCCACTGGAAACCATAATTTAATTAATTCTGTAATAAATTATATTCATTCTGTCCAGGAGGCCTGGTGACATAACCACAAGGTGAATAGGTCAAAAACCCCAGCCACCCTATGGGAGAAAGATGAGGTTTTCTGTTACTGTCTGCAACATACAGGGTGAGAGGTTGGAGACAGAGACATGAAAGGAGACAAGGTTCAATCAGGAAAGAGAAGTCCAGAGAGGCTTTATTAAAGCAAGGGGAGACTCCCGGATGAGTTCCGCAAACCAACGAGTTAGGTCAGGGAAGTCACAGCTTGTCGGTGAGGTGGTGGGAGATATTTAAGGCTCGAGCTAGGGAGGTATTATGTTGACAAACAAAAAGGGAGATTTTGTGCTTGCAGCTGCAGGACCTTGAGTCAGGATGCGATCTGTGGGAAGTGCCTTTGTTGTTTGCCAACCTACTCCCTGGAGTGCTGGGACAGGGGCTGCACAACCTTGGTCAGGAGACATAAGCTCCTTGGAATGTTGGGGCAGAAGATGCAGACTTCAGTAAGTCATATATCCTCCTGCCTAGTGCGGACCCGGCCGAACCACAGGGGCAGTTCCGTCTTGTGCTGTCCTGTCATGTTGAGTCAGAATCGACTTGACGGCAGTGAGTTTTCTTTTTCTTTGGCTATTAATATTGAACCAGAATGGAAACCATTCTCTCTTCCTCCTCTCTCACTCCTCAGTGAAATATTCCATAGGTCTATTTAATAAAACAAAACATCTCATTTCCAATATGTCAATTTTTGTTGTTGTTAGGTGCCACTGAGTCCATTATGATTCATAGTGACCCTATGTGCAGTGCAGCAAACCAGAGCACTATACAGTCATGCGTTCTTCTCACAACAGGTAGGTCTCGGTCCACTGTCACAGCCCCCATGTCAAACCCAGTCTTTGGGAGTGTTCCCCTTTTGGCTGACCTTCTCCTTTATGAAGCATGACATCCTTGTCCAGGAACTGGTCAAGCATGATAACATGGCCAAAGTAAGTTAAACAAAGCCTCACGGGGGGCATCATCTATAAAGAGCGTCTTGGTTGATAGATTAGTTGTTTTTGGTTTGGGAGGGGGAAGTCATGGTACTTTCAGCATTCTTGGCTAACACCATAATTCACCTGCATCTTCTTCAGTCTCCCTTCTGTACTGTCCAGATTTCACATGCACATGAGACCACTGCAATCGCATGGCTTGAGTCAGGCACAGCTTTGTCTTCAAAGTGACATCCTCGGTCTTCAACACTTTAAAGAGGAGTTATGACTCAGATTTTCCCAGTGGTTTCATTAGTGTCAATTGTGGATCTAAGCAAAATGAAAGCCTTTACAACTTCAAGCGTTTATCTATTTTTCATGATGCTGTCTATTTGCCCAGTAGTGATGATTTGGGCTTTCTGTCCACTGAGTTGTAACCCTTACTGAAGTATTACATCATCATTAGTAATTGCTTCAAATCCTCCTTAATTTCAGCAAGCAAGTTTATGTCATCTGCATATCTCCATTATTAATAAGCATTCTTCCGATCCTAATTTCTCATTCATTTTCACAGACTCAAGGCACTCAAGTATTTGCTCAGCAAACTGATTTAATGAATTTGGAGAAAGGTTACAGCCTTGATTTTAAGAATTGTTGTAAGAAAGAATTGTTGTGTTCCTTTGTTCTACTGATGTGACCGCCCCGTATTCCATGAATAGATTCTTCATGAGCACAATTCATTTTTCTGGAATTCTTCTTCCTCTCACTTTCATATAAAAAAAAGAGCAAGTAAGAGAGAGAGGATAAGAAGATCATAACTTATGTTTTCTTACCGAACCCTTCCAAGTAGTTCCCCTTTATGCAAATAGTTTACATGGTCAGCAACTACCAGAAAAGCGAAAGATTCAGACCCCTCAGAAGGGTCTCACAGACAAATCTTGGTGATCGCTTCCCAAAAGTTAGCCATTGGCAACTCTGTGGAACAGAGATAGTTCTTGTGTGACACACATTGAGTTGTCATTAGTGAACCTTTACTCAATGGCAAATAAAAATAAAAATCACTGTTCAGAAACACTAAAATAAAACCTCAAATGTGTTTCTTCTAACCAAAATGACATATTTTCTCACTGTAGCCTGTAGTCAGAAGTGAAAAATAAATGTATGTCTTAATTTTGGCTTGTTTCTAGAGAAAATGTCTGTTGTTAATTAAATAACACTTGTTAAATTATTCTAGCAAAATTTCATCTAGAATTTCCCATAAACATTTTAGGTTTCTGTAAGTCTTGCAATACATCTAACTATGATAATGCATTTGGAGAAGGAAATAGGTTTATTTCATTATTTGACTGCTTAAACCAGTACTTACTATAAAGTTTGTTGTTCTTTGCAAAGCACTGATTTAATATCTTAAAAATTGATATCTTAAAGATTCATTATCAGGCTAATGAGAAAAGCTGAAACACAAAACTATGTATCCTAAAAAGACTGGACACATGCCCTGGAGGCAGCATCTGACATCTTCCGAACACTCTGAGTGAGTATTCAGAGCCGAGGCTAACTCTTATGAGCTGGAGGTCAGACATGCCTCCACCCTACAGTTTCCTTTATCAGTTCTGAGCCCAACTATCTCTTCCACAACAATGGATAAGATCATTCATTGCACTCGTCACCTAGAATTTACACTCACCTAACTGTACTTTCTTGAACACAGAGCGATTCCTCCCATTCTGAGATTAATTTTGAGATTCCTCATTTTAAATCTAGTAGGATGGAAAACTTGATCAATCCCTATCCTAGAGCCCCAAATTTCACAATCAGAATTAATCCTGCTAACAATTCCTCATAGCTGAATAAGAGAATCCTATTAGCAACTCCTCCCACCCCACAGTTCTGGTATCCAAGGCCAATGGGCAAAGGAAACAGCCCAATCTGTAGTTTCCCACTCCATTGTTCAATGAGTTGCATAGACTGTGACTAGAAAATCCATGTCAAGTCAATCACACATTACACCTGAAAAAAATGTAGACAGAAAGTGCTAATTGTAGAGAGATTAGAAAAAGCAGACCATCATAATTTAAAATGGGTTATGGTATTGGACCTTTAAAGTATATATTTAAAAGAAGAGATTTATTCAGTCTAGGAGTCAAATAGAATATTCTGGTACAAAGAAACCCTATAATCTTATCCATTGGTAGAGAGGTAGTTCCTACTGGGTCTAGAGACAAAATCAGGGATGAATATCAAGAAATAATTTGGAGTGCACCTTCTATATTGGTTTACAACTCCTCTGCCTTCTTAAGGCAGCAGTTCTCAACCTGTGGGTCCCAACCCCTTTGGGGGTCCAACAACCCTTTCACAGGGGTTGCCCAAATCATAACAGTAACCAAAAAAAAAGTAGCAAAATTACAGTTATGAAGTAGCAATGAAAATAATTTTATGGTTAGGGGTCACACAACATGAAGAACTGTATTAAAGGGTCACATCATGAGGAAGGTTGAGAACCACTGAGAGGTGTTTTTTTTTAAATGTGTTATTTCCCCCTATGTAACAACCTGCTAAAAACATTGACAGAGTAGCAGATAGAAAAATACCTCCTGGGGAGGAGCCATGACTGGCAAACAAATATGGAAGGTGTGTGTTATTTCGGTGAAAATGCAGAATTTCTAGTCAGCAATGCAAACTCTATGGGGACTGGGTCTCCTCTGACACAGCTGGGTTACTCTGAGTTGGCATTGACTTCATGGAAACTGTGTCTAGATGACTGGTTAGATTTAAATTCCATTATTGTTGCTTTCATGAGCCTGCGTGCTGAAACAGTGGGAGGTCAGCTGTGAAGCAAAAGGTTGGCAGTTTGAACTCAACCAATGACCCTGAGGGAGAATGATCTGCCCGCATTCAGATTACAGTCTAGAGGGTTCTGGAGGCACCTAGCACCTAACCAGAGCAAAGCTTTGTATCTTGCAAATTGTTGGCATTCAAAATATAATTAATAACTTATGGTGTTGTGTTCTTGCCAATCTTGTTTTAAACTCCAGCTGGAATTTAAGATGATTTAGTGTATTATGCATTGGTCTCTTGATTTTTGAAGCAGTGATAAAAAGATGTTAGGGCAATTCAATTTTTCATTTAGAATTTTGGAATTTGGAACACGTTGACGTACAGTACGTGAGACTGAAGCACAAATGTTTCAGAAAGGCTGGGTCAGAAGTGGCTAGATGGTAGTGACTTTGACTTTGGCTTGATATTCAATAAAGAGAACTCAATTCTAAGGAAAATGTGGCTCATAACTGAAAACCATCCTTTAATTCCATTTCTATTTCAAATAGAATGAGTGTGAGAATAAATCAAATTGGTAATATAACAATATTATCTATGAATACTTTATACAGAAAATACCAGAGACTGATGTGCAAAAATAGCAAAGATAATAAAGAATCGTTTTAAACAAATATATGTTATGTAAATTGATGGAGGAATAATATCAAAGCAATGAAAAATAATATACTGATTAGCAGTCCACATCCTGTACACAGGGACTATTCAAATATGACAAAATCTTAATGGAGATATTTTGATTGGGTTACTAGCTGGGTAATAGAGTTTGATCAATATTTCTAGCTGAGCAGTAGTTAAAGTGTTTCCTTTTTAAATGCCAACTAATTTTTAAAAACACAAATTGTTCCTGTTCTAAAGTGTTCTCTACCTAAATGCAATTGCATTCAAAAGTGATCTTCTAATATGATCATTTAAATAAATACATTTTTTCTAAGCTCTCCTCCATAGATTTCCAAATTTGGATATATCTATATATATTAATTTATGTAAGTTAAAATATTTTATAAATTTGCTTGTGACGTCTTTGAGTTTTGAACTATCTCGTAGTCATGCTGATCATCTTTTTTACTATGGAATAGACTATTATCATTAATGTAATTCTCCATATAGTTCAGCTGGCATCACAGTCGATTCTTAAGTTCTCTTACTTCATCTGATTTTCCTTTTCTTTCTTTTTTTGTTTGCTTTTTGGAGCAATATCTAATTTATAAGTGAACAATTTTGTAGCTTGAACCTTCCAGCTGCTCTCTGGGAGAAATATATGGCAGTCTCGTTTCTGGAAAGACTACAGCTTGGAAAACACTATGAGACAGTTTATCCTACTTAAAATTATTTTATTTTTCATTTTGCTATAATTTAGGACTAACATTTCCTTCAATTTGGTTCAAATTAATCTTAATCTATAGACAAATTTTCTAAAATTTTCTCAAGTGAGGATATTTGATCTTTTAATTTATTCAGTTATAATCATCCAAGTGAAATTCTGGAAAGCAGTTATGCTTTTATGACTATATCATCTTCTTGCTCAAATATCTCAAATTGCTCTTCCCTTTTTGTGTCATTAACCTCACAATACTTCTATAATGATAAACGCGGACATACCTCAACTATTTGTATTATTTCTCAGTTAGAAATATAATAGAACTAGGTTTTTCTTTCTTTCTTTTTTCATATAACTCCCTGTCCCCCAAAGGAACAAAGCTCAATCAAAATCATTGCAGTAGCTTTTATTTATTTATTCTAAAATAAGGGTATACATTTTAACCCACAGAAGCCCATAGATAGACAAAAATGCACCCAGGACTCTTTAGGGGTGAAGCTTGCAATTTGAAAGCCATTAGGAATGTAAGGTTCTCTTTCTAATGTCCCAGTTTCTATGAAACACCTCTGGTCATCTCTGAATATCTAGATTATGCTTTTCCTTACAGATCATTCTGAACAAAGCTCAATCAAAATCATTGCAATAGCTTTTATTTATTTATTCTAAAATAATGGTATACGTTTTAACCCACAGAAGCCCATAGATAGACAAAAATGCACCCAGGACTCTTTAGGGGTGAAGCTTGCAATTTGAAAGCCATTAGGAATGTAAGGTTCTCTTTCTAATGTCCCAGTTTCTATGAAACACCTCTGGTCATCTCTGAATATCTAGATTATGCTTTTCCTTACAGACCATTCTGAAACCTTTGTGTTTTACATCTCACACACTTTACATCAACTTGTTCCAAATTCCAAATTTCTAAATGAAAACTCTAATTGCCCTAACTCATCTTTTATCAGTGCTTCAAAAGCCAAAGAGAACGAAGCATCATCTTTCCATACTTTAACAGATGTTGTTCAGTTATCAGACATCAAAGAACTGAAAATCATATCAGTGAGTGCTCGCTTTACTGACACAACCACTGAAGACAAATGTGTGCATAAGCAAATGTGGTGAAGAGAGCTAATGGTGCCCAGCTATCAAAAGATATAGCGTCTGGGATCTTAAAGGCTTGAAGATAAAAAAGTGGCCTTCCAGCTGAGAAGCATCAAAGCCCACATGGAAGAAGCACACCAGCCTGACTGACCATGAGGTGCAGAAGGGACCAGTTATCAGACATCAAAAAACTAAAAATCAGATCAGTGGGTGCCCGCCTTCCTGATATGATCACTGAAGACAAACGTGTGCATAAGCAAAGGTGGTAAAGAAGGCTGATGGTGCCAGGCTATCAAAAGATATATCATCTGGGGTCTTAAAGGCTTGAAGATAAACAAGTGGCCAACTAGCTCAGAAGCAACAAAGCCCACATGGAAGAAGCACAACAGCATGTGTGACCATGAGCTGTCAAAGCGATCAGGTATCAAGCATCCAAGAACAAAAAATCATATCAGGGTAAAGGTGGGGGATTGCAGAGTGGAGACTCAAAGCCCATCAGTGGGCAACTGAACACCCCCTTACTGTGGGGCTGTGGGAAGGAGACGAGCCAATCAGGGTGCAGGGTAGCAACGATGAAACACATAACTTTCTTCTAGTTCTTTAATGCTTCCTCCCCCCAACTATCATGATACCAATTCTACCTTACAAATCTGGCTAGATAAGAGCTAGAAACACAGGGAATCCAGGATAGATGACTCCTTCAGGACCAGTGTTGAGAGGGGCGATGCCTGGAGGGTGAAGGGAATGTGGGGTAGAAAAGGGGAACCAATTACAAGAATCTAAGTATTGCCTCCTTTCTGGGGATGGACAGCAAAGAGGATGGAGGGAAACATAGGACAGGGTAACTTATGACAAAACTATAATAATTTATGAGCTATAAAGGGTTCATGAAAGAGGGGAGAGTAGGGGGGGATGAGTAACTGATATTAGAGGCTAGAGTGGGAGGCAAATGTTTTGAGAATGATGAGAGCAACAAATGTGCATATGTGCTTGACACAATGGATGTATGTATGGATTGTGATGAGAAATGTATGAGCCCCCAATAAAATAATTAAAAATGTATATTGTATGCCTTACATGTATTTTATACATATACATTGAGATATTTCCCATTCTTTTATATTAACTGGCATGTTATTTCAGACCATCATTACCTCTAAGGCAGCAGCTATAATATATTCCTAACTGATTTCCATTCCTCACCTTCACACACTCCATGGCTTTCTCCAGGACATCACATAGTCAACAGAACTTTAAAAAAGAGGCAATTTATGAGACTAGGAGAAAAGATCAAGGATGCATGATTTTAAAATCATGGGTTAGATTCAAATAGAACAACTTGGAGATCTTGGCTCTTTTATTATTTTCTGCTAAGAAAGTTGTTTATTTTTTTAAAATTGTTAGATTTATTTTCCTAAATATGTGTATTATTGTAGTGAAATTTGAATACTAAGAAGTATCAAGGTGCCACAAAGCTTGACAATATCACACGGTCTTTTATGAATTTATAAGAGTAAGACAAGTTTGACTCTTTGCTTAATAGCTAACAATTTTTATTTTACAGGATACTCAGAATGGGTTCTAAGTATATTTTTCTATAATTTTAAGTATACTAGAATGCCACTGGGGTTAACTCCCTTATTTACTGATCATTGTAGAAAAAATGGTTTCAGCCTGAAATGAGAACATAGCTATCTTCAGAGTTTTTCCACTATTTTTCCACTGTGGTATATTTGTGGCATCTGCTTGTGGTTAGTCAAACTCTTGTGGCTGTCATCAGTAGGAAAGGTGGTGTAGCGGAAATTATCTTGAGGCAAGGAAATAAAAATAACCTGAAACATGGATTTCCATTTTTATTTAGATGGTAATTTCCCAGGTCAATAATACTATTTGTGGTGCCATTTATTTGAGATCTGGTTTCAACAAAGCTTCCAATTACAGATGTTAGTAATTTCCCCCAGAAGCCACAGACTACAGCATATTTCTACATTCTCTATTTATCTTTCAGTGTATCATAAGAAAAAAATTTTTTTTGAGAAAGGAAAAGTCAAAGGATAAAATAACTAGAAATATATAATTTCTGTGAAAATGGGGCCTATGATTTAAGGTGGGAGAAAGATGAGATTTTCTACAGAACTCCACAGTGGCAGTTCTACTATACCCTACAGATTGCTATGAGTCAGAAATCACTCAATGACCTGGGTTATGATTTAGTGTCAAGTTTGGTTTCAAATTTACAATATATGTTTATGTAATTGAAAACTAGTAAAAAATGTGTCTTCATGTTTAATCTCAAGCCTTATGCCATGCGTATTGTTCATTTTATCTTTTTTTTAATCAATTTATTGGGGCTCCTACAATTCATCACAATACATAGATCAATTGTGCACATCTATACATTTGTTGCCCTCGTTATTCCCAAAATTTGCTTTCCTCTTGGGTTCCTGGAATCAGCTCATTTTCCTTTTTTCCCCTCCCCCTCCCTTCCTCCTTCCCTCTCCCACATGCACCGTTGTTAATTTATAAATTATTATT
>NW_022103898.1:46060961-46092383 GCF_000313985.2 Echinops telfairi
GGGCTTTGTTGCTTCTGGGCTAGATGGCCGCTTATTTACTTTCAAGCCTTTAAGACCCAGACGCTATATGTCTCGATAGCCGGGCACCATCAGCCGTCTTCAGCACACTTACTTATACACACATTCATCTTCAGTGTTTATGTGTGGAAGGTGGTCACACAATGATGGTTGTTCATTTTATCTTAAAATTTTACTTTACTTTGATACAATGATTGATGGTTAAAACTAATGCTCTAGAAAGCGTAATTTTTTAAAGCTTGTATTTAAAATAGTATAATTAAATTATCCATAGTATAAGCATACCTTGAGATATTGCAGGTCTAGTTCAAACCACCACAAAAAAAATGAATATTGCACTCCAATTGGCTACACATATTTTTGTGTTTCCTCATCACTGTGGGTTGCGTGCTGAGTTCTTAACTAAAATGTATAGAGTTCAAGCTCCCCAGCTGCTCTGTGGGAGAAAGACGAAGCTGCCCGTTCCTGCAAAGATTTAAAGTCTCAGAAAAAATATTAGTTAGTCACTATGTGTTAGAATTTACTCAATGGCAGTGAGATGGATTCACTTTTTATATAAAAGTTACACCTATACTATATGTAGTCTAATAAGTGTTGTACAATAGCATTATGAAAATGTTTGAAGTATTTTAAGAATTTCCATATTGTGATGGAGAGGCACAAAAGTAAGCATATGCGTTTGGAAAAGATGACCCTGATAAATTTATTCCATGTTGAATCATCACAAACCTTTAATTGAAAAATAACATAATACCTGCAAGGTGCAATAAAACAAAGTTTGGCAGTAAGGCTGTTACAAAGGTTTTAAACATCTTACATTATATTTCTAATAAAAAAAAATCTATGTATGTGACAATAAGAAAGAATTATCCACACTTCTCTAAGTATCCACTGTTATTGAACACACCATAATACTAAGTACAAGTCTAGTTACTGTCCTTTTCGCTCAAGTACCTATGGCTGTCATTTGACCAGGCTCATTTATAGAATTAAAAATTAATACAGTGCAATGTCTACTTCAAGAAAATTGGTATTTTACTCTTGGGTGAAATGAATGTAATATGACTCAATGTCATAGAGCTGTTTCATCCAGGGCATGGAGAGAAACTGATAGATGACTTCAAGTAATCTACGTTCCATGACATCTGCATGTTGTTCATGGAAAAATTATGAATAGACATATAAGTTTGTCTAACATGCCAGAAAATGAGACTGTAGTTGGAAGGTATTCAAAATACTACAGAGGAACAGCTACCTCTTCAAAATGTCATTTACCTTAAGAGAAATGGAGAAAAGCATTTGGGGCGTTTATTGGCTGATGTGGTGCATGACTGAAAATGAGGGGAAAAGTAGCTACAAACATCCATGAATAATCAGAGCATGGAATGTATGAATTATGACGCAAAGAAAATTGGAAGTTTTTAAAACGAAAAGAAATGCTTCAAAATCAATAGACTGCTATTGGTCATTTTGAATCAAATAATTATATGCCAGGAATATTAAATGAGGAGTAGCCATGTCATACTCATTGAAAAGGAACATTTCAAGATCCATCTTGAAGTATTGCACTGTCAGCAACAGGATCAGAGCCATATGCCTACAAAGAAGATAAAATAATATGATTATTATAGTCTTTCACAGAAAATGACTAATGCAAAAGAAGAAGAAGAATTTGAAGTATGAAGTTGAACAAACATTAAATCAAGATGTATTGATAATTACTGGTGACTGGAATATAAAAATGAGAAATAAAGTTGGTAAATAATGTTGGTGATTGAAACAGCGTCAGAATTTACATGATAGAATTTGCAAGAGCAATCACTTATTTATTGCACATATCTTTTTTCAAAAGTATGCATGCTGATTCTACAATGTGGACTTCATCTAGTGGAACAGAGTGCAATTAAGTCAATTAAATCCATGTAAAAAGAACTCAGTCATTAATCAGGAAAAAGTCAGGGAATAATTGTGGAAGAAAATATCAATTACTGATAGCAATTCCAAATTGAAGTTGAAAAAAATGAAAATTAGTTCACAAGAGGCTAATTATTGAATTGAATATGTTTCACTTTCAGTTTGAGACCGCATCACAAATAAATTGGACACATTAAACTTTGATGACTGAAGGTGAAACAAATGGGTATGAAGCGATAAACAGGAAAAGAAAGCTAATACAAAAATTGATGTCAGAAGAGACTCTAAATCTTGCTCTTCTTAAAGTAAGTGGAAGAAATGATAGAGTGACAACCCAAACAGAACATGTCAAAAGTTGATTCGAGAAGACAGCGTGTCCCGAGAAAGCATGCACATATTTGAAGCTAGAGAATCAAAACGGAAGAACAGTTTCAGAATTTCTCCATCTGAAAGAACTGAAGACACAATTCAAGTTGCAGTGTCGAAGGGTTTTATGGGCAAAATATGGAATGATGCAGACAGAATTACAAGAACATAGAGTAAACAGAATCGCTAAACTCAAAATGAATTAGAATTCAACGATTTCAATATGTGGTATATGATTAAGGATTTATGGGAATAAAGAAGTAAGTCTTAGATACATTGGTGGAAATGCGGCTCCCAGGACACTGACAGAAAATCACTTGAGGTGCTTCAACAACTAAATACAACACTGGAAGCACTCACTTATCTATGCCGGAAAATTTTGAAGTTGGCTATGCTGTCAAATGCTTTGCAGTGCTTCATATTTGTGCTTATTCTAAAAAAAAAGTGATCCCACAGAATGAAAAAATCATTAAACAATATCATTAATATCAATGCAGGTAAATTTTTGCTCAAGATAATTTGAAATATGGGTGCACTAGTATAAGAATATGAAATGGTCAGAAATTCAAACTGGGTTGGGAAGAACATGTGAAACAAAAGGTATCATTGCTGGGGTTAGTTAAATTTTGGCAACAATCTGAGAATGCCAGAAAGATGGTTGCCTGCGTTTTATTCACAGAACAAAGACATTTGCTTGCGTGGACCACAGCAAACTATGGATAATAAGCAGAGAATGGTCGTCCCAGCACACTTCATGGTCCTCATGAAGAACCTGTACCAAGACCAAGATTGTCACTCTAATTAAATGAGAGGATACTGCATGTTTTCTTCTGTTCAAGAATTCATCATCAAAAAAAAAGAATTCATCATCAAGTATGTGTTTTCAGTAAAGGAAGAGATTTGAATACAAAGGAAAGCAAATAACTTATGAGTCTTATGAATTTTGATACAATTACTGGATACATAGATTCTAAAAAGTCTCTGATGCCGAGTTGAAATCTCTTTCTTTGGGGTCACATTTTTTTGCACAACAGCACTCATTGAAAGTGGGTCAAGTGCTTCCCACTAAAGAACAGAGGCTACAGATATAGGTGGGCACTATATATTTTGTGAGTCACAAACATTTTAGAATTATTATCTATTACCCTATTATCATACTTATGAGTAGTTAATGTGTTTTCTGGGCAAATAATGTACAAAGCCAGTGTTTTGGCTGGGTTGTCCTGAGAGACAGAACCGATGGCACTCACATATGTATAACAAAGAGCTTTATATGCAGAAGTAGAAGTTTAGCTACGGGAAAAGAATGTCATATTTAGTAAAGTAGAGGGCAACACAAAAGAAGGATCATAATGAGACAGAACGGTACCTTGGCTGTAGCAATGAGCTAAGGCATCTCAAGGATTGTGATGATGGCGAAGTTAGGCATTACTTGGTTTTGTTGTACAGAGCAAATCGCTGACTCTGAACCCACTCAATGGCCCCTAATAAGAACTCTCAGAATGTGCAGGTTCCCATAGTCATGAGAGACTTTAAAATCTATAAATCACCGTAGTTCAGATATCCCAGTGGAAAAATAACTCACATAACACAAATCCTCTCCTGTGACTTCAAAATCGAGGAATGGAGCAAAATAAGTTTGTGATTCATAGGTTCTTTATAGTAGATATAATAAATGATGTGGGGAGGAAGTCAGGATAGTATGGGCAATTGGAACTTCTTATATCCTGTGTACTACAATTGGACAAATGTACAATGTGATAAAAGTTTGGCAATGACATGGAATTTCTATGGAAAACAAACACTGGATTGGAGGCTATGAAATAGACTTTGAGAAAACCCTACTCCATCCATACCAGGAGATAGTTCAAGACATCTTCTTTTTATCTCAGTGCACTAGACCCTGTGGTTAGGAAGCAGTATTAACTAGTAAAGGAGGCAATTGTTATTTAAATAAATAAATGAAAAGCTCCACATTACTTATGTGAAAGAGTTAAAACCATATAGGGACTTAGATCTGTTTACAAACTGCCTTTTATTTTTTCCATCTACATAACCTAGTTCATGAAGGAATAAAATGTAATCGAGACTATAAAAAAGACCTGTAAAAAAGAAAACCCTAGGTCAACTATACCAAGAGAAGATTCAATGTATCTTCTTTTTATCTCCCTGCACTGGACCTCTAGTTGGTGAGCAGAATTAACTAGCAAAGGGGGAAATTGTTATTTTAAATTAGTAAATAAATGAAAAGTTTCACATTGCTTATGTGGAAGAGTTAAGACCACATAGGGACATAATCTGTTTAGCGACTGCCATTCCCGCCCCCACCTCAACCTACATAATTTAGTTCATGAAGGAATAAAATATTTTATTTGGACTTGAAATTAGCCACAGAGAGGATATAATCTTTCTGGGATATGATTCGCCTGAATAAAATACTTTTTGAAGATATGTAAAGCAAAATTTACAATATTGTGTTTCTTCTTCCTCTACCTCCCTTATGATTTTATTGTATCATTATAATTGGTGCTCATTTTCCCAATGTATCTGATAGGTCTAACTACTCTATATCAACTCTTTCAGGTTGGCAGTAATTTTGAATATTTAGACTAGAATGTGAGCCAAGCCTCTATTCTTAGTTTCATAAAAATTTAAGATCCAACTTTACTGAACATAAGGGAAAATGTGGTCCGCATTAAAACAAACACTACTCCATATCCAATTTTCTAATTTAGAATCAAATTAAACCTTTATATGTACTTTGTTAATTACTTTTTAAAAACAAAATTGTCTACCTTATATAAATTTTACAAATGTTATTTTTAAAGTATTATTGACACAGAGACCTTTTAGTGTACCCTAGATTTACTTTCAAAAATATAATTATTTATTTTCATATTTAAAATACATGAGAATGTACAGAGCAGTGAATAAATTTTTATTTTGTGATATAACAATAGTTACCAAACAAATGCACAGTGAAACCACTACCTACATTGGGAACATGATTGTCATCTACACAACAGTCTTCATGTGTCTGTGGTGATCATACCAAATTTTCTCAAAAAGCAAGCATTATGCTGATTTTCATGACAATTTGTTGTTGTTGTTAGTATATCTCTTGGTATATCTATATAAGGAGTCCCGCAGGAGTAGTGGCTTATAAAAGCTGCTAAATACCAGGCCAGCAGTTCAAAACCACCAGCCACTCCTTGGGGGAAAGATGAAGCTTTCTATTCTCATTAAGATTTACAGAATTACTAATACACCCACAGGGAAAGTATTGTTTATGTCTCCAAAGGGAGAGAGACCAGACCCGTGCCAGAGCACCATGCCTTGAGAGCAGTACACAGGCATTGAGCAAGGAACTAACAGAGAGGATGATGGGAGGGGCCCAAGCAGAGCTATGTTGACCCTTCCCCAGAAGAAGGCAATACAGAGAACAGCACTGAAGGGATAGCCAGGGGCGTGAGGCAGGTCTATCCAGAGCACAGGGGAGAGAACTAGGAGGGAGGGAGGGAAAGAGGGAGGAAGAGAGAGAGAGAAGCTCATCATGGCCCACCAAGCTCCTGGGACGCCACCCCTGCCCAGAGTAGCCAATGGCTAGAGAGGACGGTAGGGCCCCTCCACCAAGAGACAGGATGTTCCCTCACTGACCCATAGCTCTATGGGGGATGGTGCTGAAGACATTGTGTGGAAAATGTGCCCCCTTTGTGCCATGCACAGTGGGGAAAACGTGAAGGGAGTGCAATTGGGCAGTAAGGGGAGCAAAGTAACCAAGTCCCCAAAGAATCCTGAAAATAGTTTTCTGACTTGGGGGACAGGGCTTAGCATCTCATCAGACTTGATTGCAAAACATACATAGGAGTCAGAAGACAGACCTGAAACTATCTATTGGTTTATTTTTCTTCTTGTTGTGTTTGTTTTATTATGTTTTTAGTTTTTCTTTCACCCTATGTCTATCTATATAAGATAAGCAGGATGAAAAATCCTGAGGAGAAAACAATGGGACCTGTAGTTTGGGGCTGGGGCTATGGGAGATGAGGTGGAGGGAATGGGAAGCCAACAAACTCAGAGATGGGGGAACAGCAGGAGGTCGGCAATTGATGGAAAGGAGGGCTTATAATGTGTGTGGGGGGAATTGACCTAGAGCACTGTATCAAAGAGCCAAATGTAGGGTGAGCATGATAGTGAGATAGGAAGAAGGTGAAAGGAAGTAGAGGAAAGAAATAGGAGGCAAAAGCTTTTATATGGGTACAGCTATAGGCATGTATATATGTAAATATATTGATTTATAATGAAAGGAATAGAGGCCAATGCACATAGAATTTATATGTTAAGTATTAAGAAAGCAGACAGACTTTGGGGCTCTACTCAAGGCCTCCCCTAACACAAGAACACTTTGTTCGGACAACCTGGCACTTTCATACTCACCTTCCCTACATGATCGCTGAAGACAAAATGGGTACGGGTACGATGGTGTCCGGCTATCCAAAGCTATAGTGTCTGGGGTCTTATGGGCTTGAAGGTAAACAAGCAGCCATCTAGCAGGATAGCAAATAAGCCCACATGGATGAAGCACCAGCCTGTGTGTTCATGAGGCATTGATGGGATCAGTTATAAGGAAACAAAAAACCTAAAACAAACAACTATATTGATGTGAATAAACAGGTTAGAATGGAGACCATAGCCCAACTGTAGACCATTGGTATCCCCCCACAGAAGGGTTGGTTATAAGGGATGATTCAACCAAGGTGTAGCATAGCACTGATGAATCACACATTATTCCTCTAGTTCCTGAATGCTTCCTCCCCACCATTACCATGGCCTAGTTCTACCTTACAAGTCTGGCTAGACCAGAGAGCACACATTGGTACAGATAAAAGCTCTTGACACATGGAATTCTGGATAGCTAAACCCCTCAGGAACAGTAATGAGAGTAGTGATATCATGAGGGTAGGGGGATGATCAGGGACGGGGAGAAAGGGGGAACCCATCACAAGATTGGTTATATAGCCCTCCTCTGGAAGGGGATGAATAACAGAAATGTGGGTGAAGGGAGACAATGGACAGTGTAAGATATGAAATAATAATAACAATACATAATTGATCAAGGATTCATGAGGGTGGGAGGGTGGAGGAGGGAGGGGAAAAAGAGGAGCTTATGCCATGGGCTCAAGTATAAAATGTTCTGGGAATGATGATGGTAACATATGTACAAATATGCTCAATCCAATTGATGTGTGGAATGTCACAGGAGCCCCCAATATAATGATTTAAATCATTGTATTTACAGCTTCAGAAACCCTCGGGGCAGTTCTTCTCCAACCTACTGGTTCACTGTAAGTTGGAATTGACTCAATGGAAAGAACTAAGGTTCTGATTTGGGTGGTAATTACATCTTTGTATTTTTATGCATGGTATTCATGGTTTTACTGCCTATATTTTTAAACAACATGAACTAAAACTATGTACATGGATATAGCTAGATGAATGAAGTACATAGGAATCAAATTGACTATACCTGAGAAAATATATGATGAAGATTATTGCTTCAGTATAAATATTGAATTAATATGAGCAAGGGATACATCATTTGATACACACCTTTCCCGATTTCCAACCAGGATGTATCCTTTGTTCTGTGGAACTGACCACATCTTGGTTAGTGTACAATTACTGACTATATTCCTATTTTTCGCAATGTTACTCAGGGTTATGATCCATGCAGTTGAATACCTTTGACTCTTCAATAAAAGTGCTTTCTGCTAGTCTCTTTCAGTCACTATCCACCTTATATAAATGGCATCCTTTCTAGTTCTTCTAGATTTAGCTTGATTTTTAAAAAAGCTTCTTGTATATGTACTGCTGCATTTTTTTACATTTTTCTCAGAAGCGTTTTATTGCATATGATATTGAAGATATTGTTTGATAATTTTTGTATTCAGATATCTGTTTTTGGAATGGGCATGGTTTTAAATTTCCTCCAGTTAACTGGTCAGAAAGCCGTCTTCCTGATTGCCTGGTACAGATCAGAGAATGCCTCCAGCACTTTGCACTTATTGAAAGGTTTCCACCAGTATCCAGTCAGTTCCTGAAGTCTTGTTTTCTCCAATATCTTCAAGTGTATCTTGGTCTTTGTTCTTCAGTACCATATGGTTCTTGATTATATGCTACATCCTAAAATTGTTGAATGTTAGTCCATTATTTTTGGTACAATATCACGGTGTTTTCTTTTTGATACCTCCCGTATCATCCAATATTTTGCACATATAATCCTTCAATGATTTTTCCCACCCCTATGGGGGTAAAGATGAACTATCTTTGAAACAGCAGCAGAGAGCTCAACAGAATAACTCATTCAATGCTCTGTCTGAAGTGGCTGAGGGCAAGGCCAGAGACGTTAGGAACCATGGCACAGAGACTCAGAAGAGCAGTGGTAGGAAACTTCTTGTGTAGCTTGAAACTATGGAACTGAGACAGAATGGCAGGCAGTCTTCTTCATATAGGAAGGCAGAGGCCAAGGGACCACATGGCTGAGAACCAGAGAGAGTTTGGGTTGCTGACTGAGAAATGGTGTTACTATCTACCAATGACCATATCATTACTGTAGTAATCCTTTAACTTCCCTAAAGAACCCCGATAATTGTGAGTTCTGTGTTGCCATTGCAATGGATTATCAAACCCAGCATAGAAGTAGAGTGGCATGGGAGGGATGGTTGGTGGCAGAGTACATACACAGAGATGTAGTGTGGAGGCATGTCTGACCCCTGCCTCTTAGCCAGAGGAAGTCAGTTATGGTCTTCCCAAACTGCTTACTGCAGCTGCCCCTTAGAGAGCATGTAACAATCAAAACAGCCTACCTGTATCAGCATTCCTGATGGATTATTGTATCAGAACAATTATATCTGGGTCAACTTTCATGTATTGATTGAAATTTCTTCTGTTTTCCTACTTCAACATCTTCTGTGGTAAAACAAGAAACAAACCAACTGTAGAGTTGAATTAAAAACACAAATGTTTGGTACATTAAGCATGTAGTGTTGCTCACAGTTGTATGTAATTATATTTTATGAACATTGTGACAGTAACAGTTGGTAGCATTTTTGTAAAAGCAAAAATATATTTAGAAGCCTAGGTTCCTGTAAAAGATCCCTTTCTGATTTATAGTGAAAATAAAAATCACTAGTAAAACTAAATCTTAGATGCAATTATAGGTTATCTTAACAAAAATTTTGAGGCATTAATGTACTTAACTTTATATTAGCAGGTACTCAGTAAAATTTTAAGAATTGATGAAAAAAATTGTGTTAATTAGACTCAAATGAAAATATCATGTTAATTTTAAACTTTATCAGAAGTACCTCTTCTCATTGTTGTTGTTAGGTACTATCCAGCCTGTCCCAGCCCATAATGAACCTATGCATAACAGAAAAACATTGCATGGTCCTGCACCATCCTCAGAATCTTCCTATACTAAGCCTCTTGTTGCAGTTATTGTGTCAATCCAGCTCTTTGAGAAACTTCCTCTTATTCAATACCTTTCCGCTTTACCAAACATGATGTCCTCCTCCAGGGACTGGTCTCTCCTGACAATAGGTCCAAAGTATATAAGATGACTAAACATCATTTTTTGCCACTGAGGTACCCGCTGGCCTTACTTCCAAGAGGGGATTAGTTGTACTTTTAGCAGTCCACAATACTTTCAAGAGTCTTCTCAACACCACAATTCAAAGCATCCATTTTTCTTCAGTCTCCTTTATTCAATGTCCAACTTTCACGTGCATGCAATGCAATGGAAAATACCATCGCTTAGGCCAGGCTCACCTTAGTCCTCAAACAAAGCTGCAGGGTCTACTGCAGCAGATTTACTCAATGCAAATCATCTTTTGATCACTTGTCTGCTGCTTCCATAAGTATTGATTGTACATGCTAGCAAGACAAAATCTGTAACAACTTCAACCTTTTCTCCACTTGTGAAATAATACCTACTGGTCCAGTTTTTGAATATTGTGGTCCTCTTGACATTTAGTAGTATTCCACAGTGAATGTTGCAATCCTTGATCATCATCAGCAAATGCACCAAGTCCTCCTCACTTTTAGCAAGCAAGATTTTGTCATCTGCATATCTCAGGTAGTTAATAAGCCTTCCTACAACCCTGATACCAAATTCTTGCTCATATAATCCAGGTTCTCTTATTATTTGCTAAACATACAGATTGTAATGAATATGGTGAGAGGGTACAATACCATCACAGAACTTTCCAGATTTTAAACCATGCAGTATTTCCCTGTTCTGTTTGCACAAATGCCTTTTGATCCATGTACAAATTCCACAAGAGTACAATGACGTGTTCTGTAACTCCCATTCTTCTCAAGGTTATCCACAATTTATTACAGTCCACACAATCAAATGCCTATTCATCTATCATCACCAAGGATATCCCTTGTTCCAAATCCTCCTCTGAACCTGGCCTGAACATCTGGCGGCTCTTGTCAATACACTGCTGAAACCTTTGTTGGATGATTTTCAGCAAAATTGTACTTGCATGCAATAGCAAGACTTCTTCCAATCCTTATGCCATACTCTTCTTCTATATCCAGATTTGTCAAGCCATCTCATTTCTAAGAAGCATTCTAACTGTACTTCTTTCACAGCAAACTATATGAAGAATGGGGTATCCAGAAGGCTTATTTACAATCTGTTCTAGGGTGATAACACAGCCTTACTTGCTGAGAGAAAAAGGTTCTTGAAACACTTGATGAAAATCATAGTCTATATCCATTAGTATAGATTATTAAAAAAAACATCCTTTAGTATAGATTATTAATAAAAATTTGAAGTTGCCAAGAAGTTCATTTTGCTTGAGTTCAAAGCCACCTCTCAGGGAAGCACAGTCAAAAAATCAAATGACATATTATATTGCACAAATCTGATACAGAACTCTTTAAAATTTTGGAGCATAAGGATGTCACTTTGAGGACTAAGGTATTCCTGACACATGTCATTGTATTTTCAATCACCTCATGTACATGTAAAAGGTGGACAATGTAGACGGTCATAGAATAATTGATGCATTTAAACTATGGTGTTTGCAAAGAATATCGATGTACTACGGGCTGCCAGAAATACAAGTACATTTGTCTGTTGTTTTGTTTATTCTTTGTTTTGCATTAGGTTATTTTTCCCCCAATAACTTTTATTGGCATAAAATTCACAGATCATAGAAAGTCAATAGTTTAATCACAGCACAAAGAATTGTACAATAATCACCACAATTAGTTGAAGAATATTTTCTTTATTCTGTACTCATTGTTAAGCTCCCCAATTTCCCCCAACTTCCCCTGCCATACCCCCAAGGAACCACCAATCCAATTAATGTCTATACAGATTTACCTAGCTTGGATTTCATATACAGAAATAAATATTAATTTAAAAAACTAACAAAATAAAACAGATAAAGACTTCAATAGAAAGTAAGTTGAAAATAATAAACTAGAACAAATTTAAATGAATCATAAGGGAGATCAAATGATAGGGTGCTAAATTTTTACACGTGAGGATGGTGATATTTAGCCCTCACCTGTTATCAGAAGTCTATTGTCCCTGGGAAACAAACATCATTCTTGGTAAAGTGGAGGATCATGGAAAATTAAGATGATCCTTAAGGAGAAGTATTGGCACAGAGGCTGCAATGAGTTCAAACATACCAACAATTGTGAGAGTTGTGCAAGACTGGACAGTGTTTTCTTCTGTTATACATATTGTGACTATGATTTAAAACCAGCTTTATGGCACCTGACATCACCATCAACATAGTCCCCCCCCCACTAAAAAACAAAACAGTAAAATACTGTCCCTTTGGCTGTACTTTTGTATCACATGCTCCACTCTAATCCCTATAAACTAACCATCATTCTCAACCCCTAATGCAATGATCTATAAAATGAATCATGCAATATATTTCTTTTGAGAGTAGCCATTTATTTTAGCTGATATATTTACCTATGTCATTGCATTAATCAGTAGCTCTTTTTTTTTTCTGAGTGGTATGCAATTGTATGCGTCTGAGGATTGGCTGGCAATATAGCGGGACATTGGTTAAATGCCAAAGAATCAGATGGATGGACCAGCAAAAAGAAAAAAAACAAACAACCCCAAACCAAACAAACCAGCCTAAAACTGCATTAGGTATTTGACCTGTATTCGGGGCTAGCACTCTACTCTAATCTTCTTACAATGTATAGACTACTCCTACTAGATCTTATTATGGAGTCAACCGCATTGCGTGTTAGTTCACATCACAGGGGATTACCACGCATGAAATGACAAACCGCTGAGAATCCCGGCCTAGTGATGGTGATATGGAACCAAACTATGACAACATCTGTTTTTTTTCTGCTTTCATCAAGGGTCATATAACATCATCAAAGCTATCTCTTGTTCTATGTCTGAATCTAGACTCAAGTTCTATCAGTTCCCTGTGGATGTGCTGTTGCAATCATTTTTAATTATTTCCTATAAAATTGTATTTGTGTACGACTCTATTGTAAATATTTACACACTTAATCTTTTATTTTTCTTTATAAGAGAAAGTTAATGATTAACTGTATTTCTTTATATTTTAGATGTTTTTGAAAACCATTATTAGAAATAAAATTTTTCTCCCCAAATTTTCTAATTAATCTCTGAGCTTGTTTACTAAAAATATTGATTCTCTGATTTTTTGTTTAAGAACATCACTAGGTCTCTACATCTGAATTAGAATTCATGAATTTTAAACAAACTTCATAAATTAGCCACTTATTTTAATTTTTGAAATTCTTCTTTAGGGAATATACAATATTTGCCTCTATGGCATAAGAATTTTCAGTTTGCCTGTCTCTTTCTAACATTGAACACAGAATATATATTTAAGATATTTCTCACATTTATAAAATAGGTGGTTTTCCATGAATTTTCTTTCAAAAGAACTTGTCCCTATTATTAGAAAAAATAAGGCAATAAAGAACAAATTATAAACTGTAATTTTAGATATTTTTATACTTCAAGTATATATTGTATAACACAATTATGCAAGATTAAAGAAATTGATGATATTAATCCCAGAATTTTTCATAAGCTATGTAACAACTGAAATAAAACAAAACTACCAAACTCACAGCCATCAAATTGATTCCGACTTCCAGCAATCCTGCAGGGCAGAGTAGAACTGCCCCTGTGGATTTCTGAGACTAGAATTCTGATTTTAAAAAAACACCAACTTTTATTGGCACTTCATCTACATATTATAAAATTCAATAGTTCAATCAAATCAAAAAGTCATATAATCATTATCCCAATCAATGTTATAACATTGTCTTCTTCTTTGTACTCAGCTCTATCTGTGTAGTTATTGCTTTTTAAATTGTGGCAAAAATATACACAGCAAAGCTCTTTGAGAAGGTAGACAGCCTCGTCTTTCTCTCTCAGAGTCCCTAGCAGTTTTGAACTGCTGTCCTGTTGGGTTAGCAGCTCAATGTGTTCATCTGAGTCTGTTTTCTTAACCATGAAAATAAGAAAATTAACATTGTCTATTTGGTTGGCTGTTGAATGAGGCTGTTAAATGTTAAAATTTTATTTTTACTTTTATTTGTTTCTTTCAAAACATATTATTAGGAGCTAATCCAGACGTAACACCATCCCATGGTTCAATCAAAGCAAGAAGTGTTGTACAATCCCTACCACAGTTACAATTTGTTTTCCTTCTTGTACTCTTTAATATCAGCTCCTCCTGACCCCTCCCCCACCTTCCCTACTATACCCCCTAAAAACCTTTGTTCTGTTGCCTCTAGAGATTCACCGATCCTGGGTTTCATATGCCAAAAAAACATAGAAAAATATATAGCACAGAGCCAAGAAGGGCCATTTTTACACAATCTGCTTAATGATATTTTTAAATGCATAGCTTTGGGGAATGATTCAGTAACACTAAAAGTAATTTATTTAGAAGATAAGCTTTGTAAGCAGGTCATGAGTAGTATGAGAGGTATTTTGGCAAGCACACAATATAGTACATTGCCTTTTCTCTTCCAAAAGTGTTATGTGTGTGTAGGCAAGCACTAAGAAAATTTAAAACACATGGATAAAATTAGTTCATTCTTACAATTTTGATGCAGTTTACATCTAAGGATAAGAAAATGGAGAGGAAGGTAATCCCTTTGCTAAAATTGTCTGCATTCTCTGTTCTGTTGTTTTTCACAATTACACTCAGGTTTGCTCAGTTCTTCTTTCTAACGTGCTTTGACTGAACTTTCTTCAACCTCAAGACTCCAAGTGTCCTGTGAGTTTTCATTCAGACAGGAAACCTGGGAGTTGTCAGGAACACCTAGATGTATGTGTAACTTTCACATGTAACATCAAGTGCTCAGGTGGGAGAAGAGATTGGCTTATTTAATATTTTCCATCATATATACACAAAATAGTTCTTAGATGAAAAGCAGAGTTGAATGAAATATTGTTATTACTAGAAGGAATTTACTGTTGCTATAAGGAAGAAGATAAATTTTGTGAATACTGATATATTGCAATAGCCATGAAACACAAAGTTTCTAGGACAAATAAAATATTTCCTCTACTATACTGACATTTAGAAGCATTACATTATTAATTTGACTTTATTTACTTTATTCTTTCATAAAAATGATTAGCCCAAAGTTAAATGTTTAAATATTCTACTAAATACTTTTATAAAACAAATATCAAATAACCACCTGGGTAATTTTGGGTTTTGTGCAAAATTATCTATTCTCAAGAGTAATAGTTTTGAGAAATTCTGAAGGACTCTTTCCATAGTGCTAGTTGATCATTTATTTTAAAAAATATTTTTTAATTATTCTTTCTTGAATTCAATTTTTTTTTATCTGTTACCAACAAATTCTGTTCTCCTTCATCCATCATATTCCATGGTAACACAAGACAAGAAAAATCACCTATGGACCTTTGGATGACAGTGGCATGCAAGCAAATAAGATATGATCCACAAAATTAAAAATGTATGCATTTTAAAATTTATGAAAATATTAGTTGCCAACATTTTAATATTGATTTAATTATTGTAAGTCATTGTAACACATATCAAACTTGGAGTTAAAAATTTATACTTACACTATTTAATAGTTTGAATTAAAACACACCTTTAAATGTAAAAAAAAAAATCAGAAATGTGAAGTAAAATACACTTTCATATTTGTTTCTATGGAATCTCTGAATGCTCTTCACAAAATACTTGTTTCCTTAAATTCTCACCTGCAGTCCATTTCTGGGTTTATGTTAAGCTGTGATTGGTGTAATTATCAGAATCATTCAAGAAATTTCTAGTATGCTTTTAGTTTCCTTGCAAGTTTCAATTGTTGTCTAAGTCTCCACCAAAATAACTGGCTGGTCTGATATAATAATTCTTTGAAATGTTTTTAGCAGTTTATTTAATTTGTGAAGCATTTAGTGATTTGCATGCTTGCTTTAGAGATTGGAAAGGTAGAGGACGAGGGATTGACTTCCTTCTGGAAGTAGACCACTTTCTTTATTATATAACTGAATGCCACAGGACGTCATCACTCCCACAAAATTGCCCTCCTCATCTACTTACTGTTTAATACCTTGCTTTCTCCTATTCATTCACTTAGGCTCTGATCTGTGTATCACCTTTGGGAATGATGACAAACACCTTCTTAGGACAGGCTTTAATTAAAAGGGGAAGAAGCAGAACATGATTATATGTGTAGTTGCACAGCTTGGAAATCCTGGTAATTGTGCCAGGAATTTTCTTTCTTAAGAATTATGCAAATTGATTTTTCTCAAAGTTGTATCATTGAAGTTTTTCTCAAATGCGTGACATGCTGTATATTTTATTCTCTACCTCCCCTGAGTTAATTTAATACTATTTTTTCTAATTAAGAAGTCTATTTTAAATATCTCCCCCCGCCCCCGCTATGGCTACAGCTGGGAGTAAAACTCCTTGTTTTCCTGGATGAACCACATATGTTGGCATCTCCCGTGGTCCTCAGACAGTCTCCAGCATGAGACCACGGCAGATAGTCGCAGCTGACTTGCTGCCCTTCTCCATCTTCTCCTCTGAATCCGTAATCTAATATGTCAAAGAGCTGGGCCATCCTGAGTCTCTCCGTGTTGACCACTAAGGTGCAAAATGCTTCTTTCACATTCTCCCCAGTAGGCATCTCTCACCCCCTTGCTTTATCTTGTTCCCTTTCTCTTATGTTCGTGTTCTACTCTAAGTTTCTTTATGTTTCTTAAGGAACTTTGTCTCTGGGTGTTACTGATGGAGTTAAATCCGATGTTTAATTTACCTTAGTGTCGGTGAGTATCTTATCATATTATTAGGTCTCTGTGAGTGATCACATAACTTAATTCCCAACTTACTACTCTGGAGTTGATTGCATGGAGATGAAGTATTTATACAGGGGCATGACATCTACCGAGATTGTAGAAAAAAACTCTGGACTAAAGGGAGAGTGTAATGGCTTTAAGTATCTTCAGCATAAGATTCAAAGGGTTAAAATCTAGTAAGAAAATTCAGGATTAACTACTGAATAGCTCGCAGTGCAGAAGATCAATGCTTCTTTAAGATAAAATTGAGACTAGCTCTTATCTTCTATTACTAACAGGTTCTAGAGGGGTATGATCCTCAATGAGAAAACTTCTAGATAAAAGAAAAGGATAGATGCAGTTGGAGCATGGGGGTCCCAGAAGCATTGGCAGGCAGGCTAAAATACATTTCCTCTATGCAGCCTGACTATGTGACAGGTTCAGCTACTCAGAAGGGCAGCTTGCAATTCTTTAAGAGTATACAAAGGAGCATTAACACGTCAGTCAAATTATTCACAGACAAGAGGGCAGTATGAGGCTGGGAACATGAAGTAACTAAGTTCACAGATGGCTGCTTTCAGCAGCTGTTGGCAGGTAACAGAAGGCAAAGTATCCATTTTAACTCAGGCAGAGACAGGCCAGCAGGTGCTGCATCAGCTCCCTGGAGGAGCCATCAGCATGCTTCCATGACCTTGAGCCATGGAAGATGGTCTTCCTGTCGGGTTGCTTAAGGAACAAAAGGCTTTCCCCCACACTTCCTGACATCTACTTCTTGTAGCCCTTGTCAAATTCTTCATTATGGGCAACATTAAAGGGCTTTTCCAGTTTCCTGGCTGGGAAGAGATGGAGTGGTCCATGATACTGATTGTCAAAGTCATCCCCATCATTTTGGATCATGTCCACCATCTCCTGTGTCCAAGTTATGCCTGTCTTTGCATAGGTCGAAATCAGGAGATCACCAGGCTTCACTTGAAAATTCCATATTTTGTCCCAGTCATTACTAATTATTTTGGTAATAAGGGTTCCATTGATTTCTTTGCTTTTTTGTTTACCCTCCAGGTAGAAATATTACCTTTCTCTCTTTGGACATCTTACCAGGTGAATTGGACTGGTGAAGATTCCATGTGATTAGTTCTTAAAGGCCGTTCTTCTTTGCCTTCCATTTATGGATGCTTGATGACTTTGGTCTTACACTTTCTCCATGCTACTTTATAAATTCTGAAGAGCCGAAACTGTGAAGTAGTTTTTGCCATTTACAATAACAGAATTCTGGGAGCATCCACATATTCTTTGAGCATCCTCGAAAAAGTAATTATTAGCAATTTACCCATTGAATCCTGGAGATATAAATATATTGAAATATAAATGAACATGCTTTGGGTTCTAGTCATACAATTGTACATCCATGGGTTTATTCATAACGAAACATGTTTCCGTAATCAGTGAATGGTTGCAGATCAATTCTTTCAGTGATATGCTTATTTGGTTTTGTTAGGGTACCTTTATAAGAGAGATCCAATAAAAATGGATTGCAAATGGGTCTGCTACGCCAGTCAGATTCAAAACAGAGAGGTCAGTTCAGAAGCGTGAGATGACTCATTCTGGTGATAGTCAAGAAATAAGTTTAGATAGATTTTTCTCTGTGGATACATTATCATGGAGGCTTGTAAAAACAAGTGAAAACTGCATTGGGGAGAAAAAGACAGGAGGGTTACATCATGGAATTGCATTCTACTTCACAATGCTCATCCTTCCAGGTACTAAGGGCTGACCTACAGGATGCTTTTTTTGAGAAGCCTATGTCTACACAGTAGCCTTGATCCTACTACTTCAGACTCTTTAATTAAAAATAATAATAAATAAGTAAAAGAGCATTAAAAATGATGATGGTTGGATACCTCAAGTGTGCCCAAACTGCCATATATTGTCTGGGTCTGATTTGAAGAGTGCAGAATTCTTGCGGGGAAAGATTACTCATAGGGAAATGAAGTTGGTTATAATTCATACCTATGCTTTAATCAACATGGCAAAGCACTGCCTAGACCTATGTCATTCTCCCAATTGTTATTACATTTTAATTCATTATTATGTCCATGCCAGCGGATCTTCTGGGAAGTCTTGCTCTTTATTGCTGGCATTCAGTATATTTACAGGCCTGATTTCTTTCTCCAGGGCCTGGTGCCTACATCTAATCGGTCCAACGTGTGTGAGACAAGTCCCACCATTCTTATTCTAACTACTATTTTGGTTGTAATTCCAAGACCTATGTGTTCATTTTCAAGAAAACCCCTGATCTGTTCAGTACTTTTTTTTTTTTTTGCTAAAAGCATAATTCAAATAATGTGCCATATCCTCCAATCTTCCTTAATCATTTTTTGCATTCACATGCACATGAATAGGCTGGTAGGGATGTCTTTGCTCTTTAGCACTATAAATGAGTCTTTTGCAGAATATTTTGCAGATGCAATATGTCCTTTTAATTTTTTGATTGGTTCTTAAAGGACATTGACTATGAATCAAAATAAGATAAAATTTCTGCCAATAACAACAACACATTTCTGCCTTCTTTAATAATTTGTTCCCATCTATCATGATGTGGCATATTGATTCCGTTGTGAGAATTTTCGTTCTTCACGTTGAAGTGCTGTCCATACTGAAGGCTGTTGTCTGCTCTTCACAAGAAGGTGCTTCAAGTCCTCTTCCTTTCCAGCAAGTAGTTATGCAGGCTGTGTACCTCACAGTGTTGAAGGAGCTTTCTTCTAGACAGGATGCCACATCTATCCTTATGTAATGCAGTTTCTTGGATGTTTGCTTAGAATATAGGTTGAGTATGTTCTGTGCAGGAGAATACCCTTATCCACATCTTCTTGATTTTGAAGCAATTGAATATCCCCTTGTTTTGATATTATAATTCTCTGTTGATCATTTTCCACATGAATAAAACTAGAGTTTGTGGAATTCCCATTCATTTTAAAGTTATACACACTTTATTATGATCCACATAATTGAATTCTCTTGCATAGTCAATAAAACATATGTAAACATCTGCTTGGTATTCTCTACTTTCAGTCAAAATCTGAAATTCGCAACGATATCTCTTATTCCAACTCTGCTTCCAAACCAGGTTTGAATTTCTGGCAGTTCTCTGTTGATATACTATAAAAATCTTTCTTGCTTTTTTTTCTTTTAAAACAAAATCTGCATGTGATATTAATGATATGTTTCTATAATTTGTACATTCTTCTGTGTGACTTATTTGGAAAGGGCAGAAATATGGATCTCTCCCAGCCAGTTGACCCAGTAGCTGTCTTTCGAATCTCTTGACAGAGACTAGAGAATGTTTCCTGAGTTGCATCAGTTTGTGGATACATTTGAATCAACTTCTGTAGCCTTTCTTTCCCTCAAAATCTTCAATGCAGCTTGGATTTTTTTCAATAAAATCATAGTTGATGTGCTACTTCTGAAAATTATTAAACGGCAACCAATTCTTTTTGAAGCACTGTTCCTTTGTTTTCTCTCCTTTTTAAGCTTCCTGTATATTTCAATAATTTGCCTTTAGATGTTGAAAGTTAGGTTTAAATTTTTTCCTCAATTCTTTCAGCCTGGGAAATGCTGAGCATGGTCTTCCCTTTTTGTGTTCTGGCCCCGAGTCTGTTGCATTAGAGGAATGGAAATACCACTGATGGAAGTGAGTAGCGCTAGATGGAGGAGGTGTCAAGAAACAAAATGCTTGATGTTTGATATTTTGATTAATAAAAATTATCATATAGTAATTCATTTTTGCTTATACATATACATAAACATACATATATAATTATAAAATATGGCAAACACACACACACACACAAAAGTCTTTCAAAAGTTTATTGAAAAAATTCTAGTTGTAACTTCAAGTTGAAGTTGAAGAAAATTAAAACAAGAGAACCAAAACACAACCTTGAGTATATCTCAGTGGGATTCTGAGAACATAGCAAAAATATAGTCGATTTATTGAACAAAAATGACAAAATCTGACTAGCTGTGGAATTACTGCTCAAGGAATCATAAATGAAGAAAACAAGAGTTCATTAAAAAGTTAGGATAGAAAGAAACAAAGTGATGTTAGAAGGGACTCTGGAATTCGCCCTTGATCTAGCTAAAGCAAATGAAGCAGGGATGTCCGAAAGGAGCTGAACAGACAAGTTCAAAGAAAAGCATGGCAAGACCAAGCAAATTATTATAAGATAACGCTCACCCAACTGGAGTTATTAAGAAACCAAAAGGGATGAACTAGCTCAGCACATATCAAACTGAAAGGATTAAGAAAATAATGCAAAGCTAAAATTATAATAATCAGCAGTTTCTACAGGCAAAAATTTGAAGGATGCAACAATCAGTAAACGAAAATTGAGTGAATGCACACAGCCACGGAAACAAAAAGAACAGTCACCGTTCAGCAATTTCAAAAAGTAGCATGTGGTCAAGAACTGCAGGTACTGGAGGAAGAAGTCAATGCTGCACTGAAGGCATCAGGGAAAAACAAAGCTCTATGAATTGATAGAACACTAAGTGAAATATTTCAACATGCCAGTGAAGCAGTGGAAGTGCTCATTCACCTACGCCAAGAAATTTGGAGAGGGTTACCTGGCCAACCAACTGTAAGAGATGCTTATTTTTATCCATTCCAAAGAAAGGTGACCCCACAAAATGTCAAATTTATATAATAATATCATTAATATTACCTGCAAGTAAAAGTTTGCTAAAGATAATGGCACAATTATTGCAGTAGTACATTGACAAGGATTTGCCATAAATTTAGGTCAATTCATAAGCTGACGGGTAACAAGAATATCCCTGCTGTTGTCACTTGGATCTTGGCTGAAAGCCAAAAATAGAAGAGAACTGTTAACTTGTATTTTATTCATTATACAAATGTGGTCGTCTGTGTGAACTGTAACAAACTATAATAGCTTTGAGAAGAATGGGAATTCCAGAACACTTCATGGAACCTTTACATGGACCAAGAGGCAGTCGTTCAAACACTAAGAAATACGTAGTGGTTTCAAATAAAGAAAGACGTAGATCATGTTTGCATCCTGCCACCATACTTACCGTATATACTCGTGTATAAGCTGAGTTTTTCAGCACATTTTTAATGCAGTTGTTGTGGTAAAATTAGGTGCCTTGGCTGATATTTGGGTTGGCTTGTACTCAAGAATATACGGTACTCTTTTTGTATTTTTTGTTAGTGCCATTTTGTCTAATACTGACCCTATGTACAGCAGAGCAAAGCACTATCTGGTTCTGCACCTTTCTCATAATTGTTCATATGTTTGAGCACTTTGTTGCAGTCTCTTACAGTTGGTTGGCTAACTGTGTCAATATATCTAATCAAGTGCCTTTCTCTTTTTCTCTGCCCCTCCTCTTGAACAAGTATGATGTCCTTCTCCAGGGATTGGTTTCCGCTGAGTTTAGCCATCCTTGCCTCTAGGGAAATTCTTTGTCAACAAATAATTGATGTTGAAGCCCATCCGTTTTTCTTTGGTCTTCTTTATTCAGTGTCCAAGGTTCACATGTATATGAGGTGGTTGAAAATAACATGTCTTGGGTCAAGCGTACCTTAGTCCTTAATCTAACATCCTTGCCTTTCCACACTTTAAATACGCCTTAGTTGGCAGATTTAACTAATGCAATGCATCCTTCGATCTCTTAAATTCTGCTTCTGTGAACACTGATTGTGGATTCAAGCAATATGAAATCCTTGACAACTTCAATTGTTTACCCATTTATCATAATATTACTTTTTGGTCAAGTTGTGAGGATTTAGGTTTCCTTTACATTGAGTTGCAATCCACACCAAAGGTTGCAATCTGTGATTTTCCATCAGCAAGTTTTTCAAGTTCTCTAATTTCATTAAGCAAAGTTGTGTCATTTCAAATCACAGGTTGATAAAAAGCCCTCCACTAATCCTAATACCACATTGTTCTACGTATATCCCAGCGTCTCTAATTATTTTCTCAGCATATAGATTGATAAGTATAATAAGAGAATTTAACACTGACACACACCTTTCCTGATTTTAAATCATGCAGTATTCCCTTGTTCTGTTTGAATGACTGCCTTTTGGTCTTTGTACAGGGACTGCATTTGTTGATAAGGTGCTTAGGATTTCCCATTTATTATTAGAATTACTCACTCTGTATACTGAGAAAATAATCTGAGAACCTGGTCTATATGAGGAAGAATGCTGCATCAAGATTGATTTGCGTGTCTCCATTATCTCTTTCCATAGATGCAATTGATTTGATGACTTGGTAATCCATTTGACAAGGGTCACATGTACAGTGGTCATTTTGCTGTTGAAAAAGTATTTGATGTCAAGAAGCTATTAAGTTATTTTTTCCTCTCAAAATTTCATCTTGTTATTTCCAGTTTTGTTTGTATCACCAAGGATTTAACTCTTTTTTTTTTTTTACATCCAGATTGGAAGAGCATACAGGACAAGAAGCAAGAGCATTGTAAATAGCTCACTAGAAATAATATTGAGTGGTGACACTCTCATTCATACTTCTTGAATGAGAAGAATGCAGAATATTGGAGAAATAGCACTATAAATTGAAATCAAATTTAAAGCATATACAGACACCTACAGAACTTTATTCTAACTGGGAAAGCTATTGCCAATTTACTGGCACCACAGTTGTGTCTTAATAAAGCTATTCCATTGCCTATCAAGCAGCAGCTTTCGGTGATGGGTAACATGGTAATAACCATGAACTACATTAGCATGGGCTCATGGCCACACTTCATTTGCTGTGAAGTGAGTCCCTTAGTACACGGGGATGTTTTGTGGATACTATGCCATGGCTAAGTTCACAGATAGTAGCTTTGCCAGAAGAGTGGATATAGGAAAGACCAATTTTATATCACATTTTTGGGCTCTCTGGGATTAAAGGCTAGTTATTGGTTAGGAGCAGTAATGGGTGGTAGTGGTATTCTCTGAGAACATTCAGCAGTATCTTGTCTGACATATGCTTCAGGTGCTACTTTATGTGTCCTATCAGCAGGCACAGTTGAGTTGATAGTTTTACTGGTAATGGATTAATAGACAAATATAGAGCAATTTCTTCAGATTTAAGGAGAGGGCTGCTGGCTGAAAAGAAGCACGGTGACATCGTGGTTACAATTGCGCTGCTAACTGCAAGGTTGTATGCAGTTCAAAATCACCACCAGTTCAAAATCTTGTCCTCTGGAGAAAGACGGTGTTTTCTCTTCTAGTAAAGAGTTACCATCAGAAACTCACAGGGGCAGTTGTACCCTGTCCTACAGGGCCGCAATGCCCCAGGAAAGTGCGTTTTTTGTTTGTTTTGTTTTCTTTTCTTTTTAATATGGCTGATGTGATTCAATACCATAGAATTAGGCAGCTATTGCCCCTATCTTCCTGATTATCTTCCCCAGTTAATACCCTCACATTAGGATTATAAGACCATTGAGGTTGGAATATCATTTGGTGTGGTAAACAAGCCACTATTTGCCTCAATAACACTCTGGATTTATTTTCAGTAATATCAGCTCTGTAATGATAAGAAGTAAGGCTTTTTTCTGTCTAAAATGAGTGTAAGCATAGTGTCTTATGATTTAGCTTGTTCTATGAATCGGAATAAACTTAATGCCTGAGTTTGGAGTTTGGAAGGTCTGAGAAGTTGAAATTTTAGTTTGCAGAATAAACTGATGTTGAATTTAACTGATGCTGACTCAGGCTTTATAGTGCTAAGTAACAAGCTTTTATTTAACAGATAACATTATATAGGGTGTACAAATACCAGTAATGGAATACATTGAATTTAAAAAGTGGTGAAGTCAGAATTGACTGCAAGAATATCCTCATTTGTCTGTCGGTGTGGTGGACTGTGGAGGTTTTGCGTTGAGGTGATATTAGAAACAAGGTCACCAGTCTTTCAATTCCCAGCAGAGTCAACTCTGTTGAGCAGTGTTGAGTACATCTGGCCGAGTAAGAGCCAAGTAGGAAGAAGGACTAGGCTGGTCCTTTCTGGGGGACTCACCACTGAAAACCTGCAGAGTAACAGAGGATCTTTGTCTGACATAGTGTCAGAAGTATATCCCATCTAAAGCATTCAAAATAAATCTAGGGAAGAGTTGCCTACTCAACATAGATTTAAACTTAATGACATGTATCGGACAAAGCTTTGGAACTTTCATTTGCTGATTGTTCCCACTCATTAAGAGAATAGCTGCTCCTCTTTTTTACCCCCTACACTCCCATCCTCATGACCCCTTGATAGATTCTAAGTTATTATTATTTCCTATCTCACACCAACCACTGTCTCCCTTCCCCCATGGTTTCCGTGTTCTTTCCCCTAGAGGGCTGTGTCTGGTTGTGTGTTGATCATTGTGATCGGTTCTCCCTTCTTTCCGTCTTCCCCCCTTTCTCCCTTCCCTTCTGGTATCTTGCTTCCCATTCCTGCCCCTGGGTTGCATGTGTCATGAGCTCTTATCTCTTATCTACACCTGTGTACATGCTCCGGTCTAGTCCTAAGTGAGAGGCATCACTGGGGTCATGATAGTGGGGGGTGAGGAAACCTCAGGGAACCAGAGGAATATTGTGTGTTTTATTGGTGCTTTACTGAGCCCTGGTTGACTCATCCCTTCCCTGTGACCCCTCTGTGGGGGAAGAAAGAGGAGCTGATAGCATTGGCTCAATCGAAAGTAACTGTCTAGGAAAGAATGATGGCAACATATGTACAAATATGCCTGAAACAATTGATGTATGGATCGTAGTAAGCATTGTGAGACCCCTCAAAAAATGAGTGAGAGAGCGAGAGAGAGAACAGCTGCAAGCATCCATCTGTAATCAGATGTGAAATGTATGAAGTATGAATGAGGAAAATTGGGAGCCCTCCAGAATAAAATGGAATAAAGAACAAAACCTTAGGCACTAGTGAACGGAAATGTGCTAATATTTGCCTTTTCTAATTGATTGTTATATGGCTTATTATGCTAGAAATGGCAAATTCAGGAGGAATAGCATCACATACATCATCAGAGGGAAAACATCAAGACACGTCTTTAAACACAATGCGGTTAGTGATAGGACGGAATCTGTATACCAACAAAGAGGACCAATGAACACAAATGCTACTCAGATTCTCACACTAACTACTTTAAACTAATGGTGAATATGTTGAAGAAGTCTACCAATCTCTCCAATTTGAAATTGATCAAACATGCAATCAATATGCATTGATAGTTTCTAGTGATTCTGATGAAAAAGTTGGAAATATGTACAAAGGATCAGTACTTGAAAAGCCTGGTTGTGGTGATAGAAATGAACTAGAGATCACATGGTAGAATTTTGCAGGACAAAGACTTCTTCTTTGCAAATATCTCTTTTCAACAGTACAAATGGCAGTTATATACATAGGATTCACCAGATGGAATAAACTGAAAGCAATTCTACTACATCTATGGGAAGGATACTAAGGAACCTTAGTATCACCATCCAAACAAGGCCATGGGCCAATTGTGGAAGAGATCCTCAAACATTCATATGGAATTTCAGGTTGAAGCTGAAGAAAATAAAACTGGTCCCTCCTAATAGTATGTCCAAATTACATGAGACAAAGTTTTACACTCTTATTTCTAAGAATTCTGGGTGTACTTTCTGCTGAGAAAATTTTGTTCGTTATTCTAATAGTCCATGGTCTGTTCAGTAATCTTTGCCAACATCATAAATCAGATGCATCAATTCTTTGATCTTCTTTATTTATTGTTGAACTTTCACGTGTATATGAAGCAATTGAAAATAAGTGACATTTTTGCCTCTTTAACAGTTTGAAGTAATTTGATTTCTTGACCTATGCTCCTATGGGCATTGGTCCAAATAAAATGAATTTTTTTACAAATTCGATCTCCTCACCTTTTATTATGATGTTGCTTATTGGTCCAATGAAGAACTGTTATTTTATTTATTTTGAGGTAGACTCTATACTGAAAGCGGTAGCCTTTAATCTTCATCAGAAAAATTGCTTTTATTCTTCTTTGCTTTAAGCAAGAGGTATGGTATCATCAGTATATTACAGGTTGTTACTTAGTTTCCTTTAATCTGTGTCCACTTCATATGTACAGTTCAAGTTCTTAGATGGTTTGGTCAGCATATAATAAATATGGTGAATGGGCACAACCCTGGAACACACCTTTCCTGATATGAAACCATGTCATCATTTTTCTTCTGTTCAGACCATTGCCTCTTGAACTATGTTCAGTTTCCACATCAGAATAATTATTTTAGACTTCCTGCTCTTTGCAATGTTATCCATAGGATCTATCCACACATTCAAATTCCTTTGCACAGCGTGATAGGTTTTGCATCAACTTGGAAGGGCCCAGGTGTTCAGTAATTTGGCAGCAATCCTCCATGATCTAACACAATGAAATCAACTCCATAATGGGATTGAACATATATGTTGGTCCGTGTTGACTAGAGAAACAAATCCAGGGACACCCATGTGTGTGTAAGAGAGAGCTTTATATCAAGTAGTAATTGTATATTAAGAAAACATCCCAGCCCAGTCCAGATCAAGTCCATAAATCTGATATTAGCCCATATGCCCCAGACCAGTCTATAAATTTCTCTTGAGACTCACACAACACAAGCAATTCCAAATGCAAGAAGATCACAGGCCAGTGGGTGGATAGTCTTGTGTATCTGGTGGTGGTGGAAGCATCTGAGCACTGGCTTGGGTCTCCATGTGGCTCCAGCTCCAGGGCTCTGGCTGACATCAGCATAACTCCATGTGGCTTGTCAACAGGAATGTCAAGCAGAGAGAGTGTGGTCCTCCTCCCAGGAGAAAAAAGAAAAAATTCTCAGAATCCTCCTGATAGATGTTTTCTTATGACATGATTGACAGGTTAATTCCACCCCTCTACTCTTAGTATCCACAAGTTGACACGAGATGATGAAACTACCACAAAATAAAATAATTATCTCTATGAACAGTCCTGGTGTTGTATTCATTACTCGATGAATTGTGATCTACACGCAAAGCTCTATGAACAGTCCTGGTGTTGTATTCATTACTCGATGAATTGTGATCTACACGCAAAGTTAGCCATTTGAAAGCACCTGTAACTCCTGTAAGCACCACAATCTCAGAAACCCACAGAGGAAGTTCTACTATTTCTTCTAGGGCAACTCTGAGTTAGGCTGGACTGGATGGAAATGAGTTTATGAACAGCCAGCAGCTATGGTGGCTTCCAATCTCCTTGATTAGGACACAGCTTTGACACAATTGTAAGAATGACTCCTTGGAAATGTCTGCGGCTCCTTAAGCAGATTCTTAGGAAAAGCTTCACCCCTGATGGTTCTGTATTCTGCATCCGGTTCATAGACCTCCTGCCATGTTCCTTGCCTGTGCTATGAGTCAACCATAGACTGCTGACTGTAGGTTCATTTAACTTTTCATCTACCAGTCTATGGCTGTTCTGCATTTGGGTTTATCAGCCCCCACAGTTAAGTGAATCGTAAGTCTTCAGCTTATCACCTTACACATGCGATTGTACTACACTGCTTCTACAACTGTGGGAGCACTTGCTTGATATAAATCACTTTCAATATACATACTTCATGTGTCTACAAACATACCTATAGAAACCTGACTGGTTTGCTTTTCTTGAGAACCCAGCTGAACACATACAATTAAAGAAACATAGCTAAAATCTTTCTCATCTTCTGTAATTTCAGCCAAGATTCAACTGACATTAGCACTTATAGCCCTAGATCCATGTCCATTTTGGAATTTAGCTTGAATTTCTGGTGGTCCTATTGATGTACTGCTACACCTAGTTTTGAGTTATCATCAACAAAATTTTACATGCCTGTGAAAGTAATGATATTGTTTGATGATTTTCATATATCGTTGGCTAACTTTTCTTTGGGGTAGGCACAGATATAGATCTCTTCTTGTTGGTTGTCCAAGTAGACGTCTTCCAGATTTCTTGGCATGAGGAAGGTGAGAAAGCACTTCCAGCATTGCATCCATTTGTTTAACAATATTAGTTGGTATTCATCATTTCTTGGTAATTTAATTTTCACTAATGCTTTAATTACAATTGAATGTCTTTTTCAGTACTATATGTTAGTCACACAAATTATTCCCTCCATCTTATTTTGATGCTTCCCATGCCATTTAGTATTTTGTCCATATATAACCCTTTAATATTTCAAGTAGAGACATGAATTTTTTTTAGTTCTTTAAGCTTGAACAATGCTGAGTGTGTTCTCCCATTTTCACTAACTTTAGTTCTCTCCAAATTTTACTGTAATCTTTTACGTTGTTTTCTCTAGCTATATTGTGAAATATTCTGTTCAATTATTTTCCTTCATCATTACTTCTGTTTGCTTTAGTTGTTTTACAGTCAAGAGCAAGTTTGACATCTAAGTCAGTCTTTCCTTTCCTATCTGGTCTCACGACCACTGAGGCAGTCAATGTTGACACGCGTGCTCCTCTGTGGGTCTCTAAGACTGCAATCGTTTGAGGGAGAAAGCCTTGTCTTTCTCCTGCCAAGTGGCAGGTGGTTTCAAACTGCCAACCATATGCATCACAGCCCAATGCATAACCACGGTGCCACCAGGGCTCCTATTGCTTATCTATTACTGACTGCTTTCTTCATATATAAAGATGTTTTGTGTCATTTCACATCTTTGTTCTTCAGTAGTTACTGCTTAATGGGCCAAATCCATTTTTCAAATGAGATGTGCTCAAGGTTGTATAGCTTTGACTCCTGTGGATTAGTTTTAATTTTCTTAAGCTTGAATTTGAACTTGCATATGAGCAAGTGATAGTCTGTTACGCAATTGGCCCCTGGACTTATTTTGATTGATGATGTTGAGCTTTTTCCTCTGGTTGCTTTCTACACATTTCTGTGCATTACATCAGCAAGAATTACATATACGGCCTTTGTAATATGTTTTCTTAAGATAGTTCCATAAACAAGTCATTGATCTTACAAAATATTATCATTTGATTTCCAGATTTATTTCAGTTGTCAAGGCCATATTTCCAACTACCTATCTTGTTTGCTTGTAACTCATATTCCAATCATCAGCAATTATGAATAAATGTTGAATGTATGCTTGATAGATGTAAGACTAAAAAACTTTGTGCAAATCTTTGACATAAATTGGTGGTGTGTATATTTGAATAGTTAAAACATTCAACTAATCAAATAATATTCCAATTGTCCAACTATTCTGTTTTTTCTTGTTGATGTATGAGTATTATTTTATTAATAATAACATTTACCTTAAGACATATTTTGAAATCTTATTTTTGATGACGAATGCAACACAATTGCTATTGAATTCTGCATTCTTGTCATAGTAGACCATATGATTGTCCATTCCAAATGGCCAATAAAAATCCATTTTCACTTACTCATGACAATGATTTTGATCATTATGTATTCCATTACAATTTTTTATAGCTTTTGATTTTTTTGGATTGTCCTTTGTATTCTCCACATCTTGATTATTAATGTGTGTACAGCTTTCTAGGCTCATTCTGAGCCATGCAAAATCAGCAAAGTTTTGTTATATCCTAGCAGACATCTGGTAGTGTAGTCATTATGAATCAGACAGCAATCTTCATGGTCGGCAGTTCAAAACCACTAGTAGCTCTGCAGAATGAAGACTGAACTTTCTACTCCTCTAAGTAGTAAGTCTTGGAAACATACACCGGTTTTTCACTACGAGTCAGCATTTACTCAATGGCAGTAAGATATCCGTGAAAAGTTTTACTACATCCACATTTTTAAGGTGAATTTTACTTAGAGAAGGCAGCTCTTTCCCAAAGCATAATCCAAGTAATTTAGAAATCCCTATCAAGATTGGTTAATGTAAATATGCATTAACAAATATGGAAATGTTTGAACAAGTCCACTTCACATTATGAAATACCTTTTCCATATACACATTCCCTATAAAAGCACAGGATTAAGTTATTATCATTGCTATAGTTGATGCCAAGTTTATCAAAGTTTTCACTTACATTGCTTAGTCTGGGCCAGCAGGTACATATTGGTCTCCAAAATCTATATTATCTATATCTTATCTCACAAGTCATCTTTCTGAACTATTATGCCTAAACATTTTATGCCTTAATGGTGTCTAGAATTTATCATTCCAACTTTAAGCATGTAAGTGAAATAAGAAAAATAAATATACTTATATATATTTTTTCTGTTGGAATATATCTCTTCTGAGGATAAGTATAAGTGATTTGTTTAATTTTTAAGTTTTATTGAGTACAATTCAATAGTTCAACCATACCAAGAAGAGTTCTACACTCTTTACTACAATCAATTTTAGAATATTTTCCTTTTTCATGTACTCATTGTTATTTGTGATTTGTTTCTTGATATCAACATTTAGGGAATGATTACTTCCAAATTTTATAAAATGTTCTATAGAAAAGGTAGGAAGTTCAGGAAGTAATCATAATCTGATATCAAAATCAGTAAATACTAAAATCTTTAAAATTTAATTATTTACCCTATTATATATCAGCTTTTACCTTCTAATGCTTTATTTTATTTACTTGGTTTTTTGTTGTCTTTACTCACTATAATATAAACTACTTAAGTCCAGTAATTTTATGTTGTTTAATAGCTGTTGATTTGGCCAGTTGGAAGTCCTTTCATCTACAGTGAACCCTCGTTTATCGCAGTTAATCAGTTCTAGACCCTACCGTGATAAATGAAAT
>NW_022103898.1:46094470-46095342 GCF_000313985.2 Echinops telfairi
AATTACAGTACACTGTACAAAAGCAAAAATGCATCTGATATGTAGCTCTGATACGTAGCGATGCAGACAGAAGCGTGTACAGTATGAGGCAACCAGTGGCAGTAATGACAGAGCATGCGCTGTTACGCAAAATCCGCGATAGTGTGAAGCCGCGGAAGTTGAAGCGCGAAGTGGCGAGGGTTCACTGTACTTATAACAAGTGTTTTTGAAATGTATTTTGAATTTCATGTCTCATTCACTCTACATCCATGCTCTTCTCATGAATAATTTCAGTTCCCATCTTTAGGGTGGTGTTTCTAATTGAGCACTATGCATATGAATACATCTCATTAACCTAGCCACAGGAATTATTTACAAAGCAGGCTCTAGCTCAAAATAAGCTATACAGAGCCAGTCACCATATATTCTGTCTCTCTTTTTTAAACTAGGGGGTCAACATAATTCCTCTTCTGTTATATAGATATTATATTAAAATTTCCACAGCCATTATAAAAATATGGCTATCAACGCTCTTAAAATGAAGATGTCAAGCAATAAATAATTTTCTAAATGAAAGTATTATATTATATTAATACACATAACACATTCAAGAGTAAACATGAAAACACTACAGTTTTTCAGAAATATGAAATAAAAGAAATTAAAATTATCTATATAATGAAATGTTTAATCTAATATTATTATTAAATAAGCATGTGTATAATTACAAATTATGTAGTATGTCTTTTAAATAAATAAGTGATGTATTTCAATATAAATGTATATATATATGTGTGTAGCTCTTTAAAGACAACTGTTTTCAGAGTAAGAGAGTTGTTGATCTTGGCAAAAGTTTTGTAAGATCTCCAGTTTAGATGGTGGGAGGGAGAGAG
>NW_022103898.1:46095745-46097308 GCF_000313985.2 Echinops telfairi
ATTAAGTGTGATTATAAATGAAAAGTTTTACCCACATTTCTAATTATTAGTAATAATGAATAGTATTAATATTCACATATATAAGAAAGAAATATTATGCAATCTAAAACTCCATAAACAAAGAAAGTATAAATACATCCATAGATCCTACTGAGCATGTTTTTCAGATTGATAGCTATATATTATACTATAACAAAATAAATTCTGTTTGTAATAAGAAACAGAAATTTATGATAGGCTCATATGTTAATCTGGAGATAACATTTTATACATTTTGTTAATAAGTCTGCAATGATAAGATTTAGATATAAATCTAATTTTTAGACATAGGAATATGGAAGACAAATAAGTAAAAATACTTTATAGAATTTTGGCATAAATTAGTAGCACTTTGGAGAGATTGATTAGCATTCTTTTTTCCCAATATTGTGAAGTCCCGACTGTTTCACTGACACCATCTAGTTAGGTGAATCACTTTGAACAAGGTCTTACACAGTGATTGCCTCTTCTTCTTCAATTAAAAACATGAATATATACATTAGCTGCCTCGGGGGGATACTTAATTAATGCATAAACATAACATAAAAATACCTGGAAATTATTAAATGGAATGCAATTGTGGCAACATACAAATTATTTAATTCATTAAAGCAATAATTATAGAACATTTCTACCTTAAAAGAATATTTATTCCAATAAATTGTAATTTTTCAAATATATCATACCTACATATGAAACAAAGTTTTAATATTTTTATGAACTACAAGATTGCTATTTCTAGGAGAAAGTAGAGAATTCTAAACTTGAGACAGAACCATTTCATAGAAAATTTAGAAATGAGGATATAAAATTGTGACTACGGACCCTTTACAAACACCATATGTCCACCGATGGACATAACGTTTTTCAAGATTAACATGCTTTTTGCCCTTAAAAAATGTTCAGAGTTATTAGCATTAATAAATCTAACAAAGTATAAATCACGTTTATAGCTCTAGTGTGCTGTTTTATATTGTTATGTCACTTTCAGACCCGTTTAAAATGAACTTGTAGGGAATCCACTTTAATAGCTTCATCCTGTAGGCGTCAGTGATTCTTTAGATAGCACAAATCCTGAACTAAAACTCTATTTGGGTATTCCTCCTTCTTTAAATATTCCCATGCCAGAAAATTCTGCATTGAGTTGGCATCTCTTAGGAATATAAGTGAATGAATAAACAAGACAGAAAGAGGTAAGAAAAGAGAAATATTTGTACAACACTCTGCATGCTGTAACAATGTGCAACATCATTTATGATATGTTACTTCAGCCAAAAACGACATGATGTTATAAATGACTAATTTCTCAATTTTGGAAAGGATGTAGGAAATATGGGATAAGGTCATGTTCAGTTCATGTCATGAAAACAAAAAATGCACAGGTTCAACTTTTTATAACATTTCAACAAATCCCGAAGGAGGTTCAATATCACAGTTATTACTATTATTTTCCTCATGGAAAATAAAGGATATGGAAAAATTCTTGCTCAATTTTTGAGACATTCTAAAATGGCCGGGAAGACA
>NW_022103898.1:46099002-46100681 GCF_000313985.2 Echinops telfairi
CGCCCTTCAGTTAATCCCACTTGTATTTATCAGCCAGGCTGGCATAATAAACTATATCACCCAGGTACAGACTTAGCTGGAAAATCACGAGCTTTTACTGAGTCTACCTCAGGAAAAATGATAGCATGGACCGACCACCTGAGTCTCAAAAATGAAAGAAAAAATCTAGCCTGTTTGTTAGGTCTCTAATCTGAAAACTCACTCCTCCTCCATCACACGTGAATAGGTAACTTGTGTGAGTAGAACCGTGAAGAGCTGTTCTAATGAAACCCTTCCGAAGAATAACACTTTGCCGGGGGCTGCCTCCAACCAGAGAGACTGACAGACAGCTGAGCATCAGTAGCACAGTGGGTAAAACACTTGGCTGCTAACCAAATGAATGGCATTTTGAACCCACCAGTGGGGGTGACTGCTTGGGGGTCACTTTGTTGCTTGAAAAAAATGTGGCAGCTGACTTCTCCCAAGGTGAACATCCTTGAAAAGCCTTTGCGACAGTCCTGTGGGGTCTCTCTGAGTTAGAACTGACTAGTAGCAGTGGGTTTAGGTATGTCTCAGGGAGATTCTTCCTGAAGAAGCAAACTGCCCACCTCAAGTCTCTTACTTTACGAACAACAGAAGATGTTTGAAAAGCTCAAACTTGATACCAAATTGCTTCTTAATGTAGCATGAAATGGTCTAGTATACAAAACCATTAGTGTGTGCATGTTGTAATTTTTGGCATATATTGGCCACAAAAGAATTTCGGTAATAATAATTGAAGATCTGTTATGTAACTTGGATGTGAGAATGGAAACAGTATGTTTTAATTCATTCACACTTGTGAAGCAAGTGATTTGACTACATTTTTAAACAAGGCACGGATGATGTCAGCCTTAGCCTTACAATAGCAGATGTGAGTCAGAAAACATTTTCTCTTTCCTCCTCTCTCTCCACCTCTCTCACGTTCTTACCATTTTAGAAATGCAATTAACAGACGCACTGATTATTGGTTGTAGTGATAAAAAATTTTCCTCTAAAACAAGGAATAACTGAGGAAAATAACTTATTCTTTCCTTAATATTGCTGATGTGATGGACACCATACCTTTGCAGATTCAGAAGCATTTAAACGAATATTTAATTGCATTAGATTAGATTATAGAGTTGTAATGGTCTTCTTTAGTAATATATAATATAAATATGTTCCACTGGACAAGAATAGGATAATGGTTAGAGAACGACCATTCTCTCTAGTTCAAGCTTCATTGCCTGATACTAATGAAAGATCTAGTTTTTCCCATTCTTTGACTTATGTCATAGTACTCTAACTTTGGGGAGCACCGATATGTTTCATGCACTGAAAAATATTCACTTATTATTTATTATTTGTTGATATTCCTATCTTAGTCCCACTACCATCCTGTGGATTTTGTTACTGAATGCAATTTAGAACATTAGAAATGTACTTTCTATTTACCAGAAATACTTTCTATTTACTTTACTATTAAATAGAAATGTACTTTCTATTTACCCCCCTCCCTCATGAGCCCTTGACAGTTTATAAATTGATATTTTGTCATATCTTGCCCTGTCTGACGTCTCCCTTCACCCATTTTTCGGTTGTCCCCCAGGGAGAAAGTCACATATAGTTCCTTGTAATCAGTTCCCTCTTTCTTACCCATTCTCCCTTTACCCTCCCTG
>NW_022103898.1:46102518-46105424 GCF_000313985.2 Echinops telfairi
AAGATATAGCGTCTGGGGTCTTAAAAGCTTGAAGGTAAACAAGCGGCCATCTAGCTCAGAAGCAACAAAGTCCACATTTTCAGATATGATGTCCTTTTTCCAGGACTGGTCCCTCTTGATAACAAAACATAAGGACATGAAAGAAAATCTTGTCATACTTGTTTCCAAGGTTCATTCTGGTAGCCAGGGTAAATCCAATATGCTTCACAACACTGTAATTCAAGTGTATGAATTTTACCACCAACTCTTGTGATTGTGGTTAGGTGCAGTCCAGGTCGTCCCAATCCATAGCAAACCTCTGCACAAAAGAACTAAACACAGCCCCGTTCGGAGCTGAGCTCACAATTGTTCCCATGTTTGAGAACCATGGATGTGCAGCCACTAAGCCAATCCATCTCCTGGAGGGCCTGCCTGGCTCTGTCTGCACTTCTTCCAAGACAGATTCATTGTCTCCTTAGTAGTTCATTGTCCTTCTGATATTCTTTGGCAGCACCACAATTCAAATGCATAGATTCTTTTTTTCATCATCTTTATTCAATGTTCAACTTTCAGATGCATGTGATGCAATGGAAAATACCATAGCTTCAGTCAGGCACACTTTAGTCCTTCAAAGGAATATCCTTGGTTTTCAAAACTCTAAGGAAGTCAGTCCAGTGCTGCAGATTTTCCTAACCTTTTGATCTCCTGACTGGAGCTTTCATGAGAATGGATTGTGGAGTTAAGCAAAACAAAATCCTTGACAACTTCGAACTTTTCTTCATTTATAATGATGTTGCCTATTGGTCCAGTTTTGTGCTCTTCTTTACATTGAGTCACAACTCATACTAAAAGCTGCAATCCAAGATTTTCACCAGCAAGTACTTGAATTCCTCCTCATTATCAATGAGCAAGTTTGTGTGGTCTACATATTGCATGTTGTTAATAAGTTTTCTTTCGATCTTGATACCACTTTCTTCTTTATATAAGACAGCTTCTCTGATAATGTACTCAGCATAAAGATTGAATAAGTATGGGGACAGGATAAAAGCTTGATGCACACCTTTCCTGATTGTAAACCATGCAGAATCCCCTTGTTCTGTTGCACAAATGCCCTTTGATTCCTCTACAAGTTCTGTATAAGCACAATCAAGTGTTCTAGAATCCCCATTCTGCTCAAGGTTATACATAGTTTGTTATGATATACACAGTCAAATGTATTGGCAAAGACAATAAAACACAAGTAAACATCTCTTGGGTGTTCTCTGCTTTGAGCCAAGATCCGTCTGACATGACATTCTTTGTTCTATGCCCTCTTCTGAATCTGGCCTGAACCTTTGGTAGCTCTCTGCGAATGGACTGCTGCAACCTTTGTTGGATCATCTGCAGTAAATTTTAATTTATTTTCATGGAATATCAATGATATTGTTCTATAATTTTGGTATCCTGTTGGGTCACCTTTCTTTGGAATGGGTCCAAAATGGATCTCTTCAAGACAGAGAACTAAGTAGCTTTCTTACAAATTTCCTGCAATAGACAGGTGAGTGCGCCCAGTGCGTCATCAGCTTGCTGAAACGTCTTCATTGGATTCCATCAGTGCTTGGAGCCTTGCTTTTGGCTTATGTGTTCAGTGGAGCTTGAATTTCCTCCTTCAGTACCATTGGTTCTTGCTCGTAGGCTACCTCCCAAAATGGTAGGAAGTCCACTAGCTCTATTTGGGTACAGTGACTTTGTGTAGTCTTTCCACCTTTTCTTGATGCTTCCTACATAACTCATTGATTACTGAATTCAATTGTAACAATATTTTTTTATGCTTTTCAACATAATTATTGCAAGTACGTAAACTAGCATGTATTGCTAGCATAAAAATATGCTCTAAATAACCCTACCTTGTCATTTCAATTATAATTCAAAAATATTGAATGGTTATTACTAGGTGATACATGTTTATTATTGTTCTGGCTATTTTCAGGCACTTCTACTTTATTCTAATAGCAACTCTGGTGAGTAATTGATGTTCTCATATATAGAAAGCCATTTTATTAGAGTCCAGGCAAGGAAACATCATCATAGCCCTGAAAAATGATAGGCTCCCAATTCCGTTCTTTTTTCAAAGAATCATGACGTAGAAGAGACTTCCCCTAAAAAAGCATATAAAATTGATCTGGGAATGGGATGTTCAACATTGTGAATTGAAAACTTAAACCAAATATTGCCAATAACTTCATACTTAAGAAATTAAAGAATTTTTTTTTTCAGAATAAAATCTAGAAATTAAAACTTGGCTAACTCTGCTCAGAAGTTGGAATATAAACCAGAAAATGCCTATCTCTGAAATTATATTAGTAATAAAAATGAGTCAATGTGTTTTAATAAGGAAAAAAATCAGTTCAAGGATCTAGAACAACCTCTTTGTAGTGCAAACATCAGTATTTAGTTAACGGAGGAGGAATCATTCAAGTACTTGGCTGTTAGTTTGCTGGTGTAATGGAAATGACTTTCTTTGATTGTCATTTTCCATCAGACAAAATCATTCCAGATATATGCTAGTCAACTAGATTCTGCATGTACTTCATGGAAAATAATTATGGAATAAATGTATCACTTGCAAACATATTTTTATGCACAATAATTATTTGCAGACAAAGGGTTATTTCTATATATAGAAATAACAGTTTATTGTTTTCTTTTATGACAACTTTGCTAAATTTGATAAACTTGTGCAAACTTGTAATAAACACTATAAACAAAAGCAGATTCTTTGAAAAAGAATTGAGAATATATTCAAATTGGAAAGTCTTTTATGTTCATTGGTTCACACTTCACTTTACACAGTTAAAATACTTAGACCTCACGATATGTGCAATTCACAAAGGATTCTAAGATATTCTTCCTTTAGGTGAGAGGAAAATAATAATTATTGTTTTCTG
>NW_022103898.1:46107050-46117436 GCF_000313985.2 Echinops telfairi
GGCACCTTAATGGCACATCTTAGAGATACATTCACTTTACTCACACTAACAGTACACATTTTTTATTTTTAACATTTACAAATATGTGTATATGGAGAAAGTAAAAATTTTCTATGGAAAGGATGAAACTTTTCAAGTTTTAGTTCATAGTAACTACTTCTTATCATAGCATGGTCCCATACCCACGATTGGACTCCAAGCAGCTTTTTCTGTACTAAGAGAAAAATAATTCCATGGGCCAATATACAGTTAACCATATTGGTGGCATTTCCCAGACTATAGTAGAATTCATCAATTTCTGCATCATTAACGTTATTGGTTAGTGCATTCATTCAAATATTGTTGGATTTCCTTGTATTCAAATATACATTGTCCTGTCACAAACAGCACTGTACTTCAAGATAGATCTTGAGATGTAAATTTGACAATGAATGCAATGCCATCCTTCTGCTTGTGTCATTATTGACATAGCAAATCATATGTTTTTTAGGTCTAAAGTGGCTAATCCCAGTACCTTTCAGCTCACTCATGCATAGAATATCGATCTTTATGTGTTCCATTTTATTTTTAATGACATATTTTTCTTCCATTCATACTTCATACATCCCCTGTTTCAGTTACTAACTGATGTTTCCAGTTCTCTATTTTCATTCTGAGTTGTAAATGAAGACAGAGGTGGCTTTAGTCCCCCAGACTTTGCTCCATCTGAGTCACTGTGCTCAGCTCTACTCTGACAAAGCAGCTCTGCCTCGGTCACATTTGAGTGCCTTCATCTCTTGGGACCCTCTCCGAATATGTTCTGTTTCTGTCCACCAGGTTTTCAGTGACCTGACAGCTTACAGTGGCTAGTTGCTCTGAAGTGGGCAGCCTCTTTTTTCCTTCATAATCTGTTCTTAGTCTGGAAGCTCTGTTGAAACTTTTTCACTTTGGGTGACTCTGCTGGTATTTGAAATACCAGTGATATCATGTTCAGAATCACAGCAGTGCACAGGCCACCAAAATACGGCTATCGGATAGACTAGTGGTGATCATAAATCTTACCAACGATAAACTTAAGAGAGGTGTTGAAATCATCTTTAGCTTGCAAAAGTTGAAAGTTAATTTCATCAGATGACAAGAAGGAAGATGACTCTGGTTGTCTGCTTCCTTTAGGATTATAGCAAGAATATCGAGTGGATCGGTTCTCCTCTGTGATGCCTAGGCTGAACATGAGTGAAACTGCACAGGATGTCATCTAACAGCCTCAGAGTTCCACAAAACTAAATATCAAATTTAGGAAATGAAAGTTTTAAAAACTAAGTAATTATATATAAACTCAGAACTATGATTACCTTGTCTTCTTGTCTCTTGGTTAAAATCTATAATGGAAAGTAATAGTTTTTACAATAAACTTATGCTCAAAAGAAAGAAAATTTAGACTGGTAAATTTCTAGCTAAAAGTTAGCAGTTAAGCATTAACCCTTGCTGAAGGGCCATGGGGAGGAGACGAGCCAGTCAGGGTGCAGTGTAGCAATGATGAAACATACAACTTTCCTCTAGTTCTTAAATATTTCTCTCCCCGTCCCCCCCGCCCCCCGCCCCCTCCCCGCGCTATCATGATACCAATTCTACATTATAAATCCAGCTAGACCAGAGGATGTACACTGGTACAGAGAGGAATTGGAAACACAGGGAATCCAGGATAAATGAACCCCTCAAGACCAGTGGTGAGAGTGGTGATACTAGGAGGGTGGAGGGAAGGTGAGGGAGAAAGGGCGACCAGATTACAAGGATCTACATATAACCTCCTCCACGGGGGATGGACAGTGGAGAAGTGGGTGAAGGGGTACATTGGAGGGTGTAAGATATGACAAAATATTAATAATTTATAAATTATCAAGGGTTCATGGGGGAGGAGAGAGCGGGGAAAGGGGAAAAAATGAGGAGCGAATACCAGGTGCTCAAGCAGAAAGCAAATACTTTGAGAATGATGAGGGAAACAAATGTACCAAAGTGCTTGACACAATGGATGGATGGATGGATTGTGATAAGAGTTGCACAAGCACCCAATAAAATGATTTAATTTAAAAAAATTAGGTGCTTTGGCTGATATTCAGGTAGGCTTATACCTGAGTATATATGGTAGTTATAGTTTACATTTTAAGCTTACTTTGATGGATTCTTGTTTTATTAAAGTGAACTTTCATATTAATAAATGCACAAAGTTATTAATGAAAGACAATAGAGGCTGGTGAGATAGAGTTAACCTCACTACAGATAGATGCTGACAACTGTTTCTATTTTCTGCATGCAGATCAGTCATGCTCTGTTTAGTGGAGACACCAAATGGTTGGATCACCAGTAGTTTTCTGGCCGTGATCTCTGCCTGAGGAAGATGAGGGAACAGCAATGCCTCACTCTCCTCCTCCTTCTTGTACAGCTGCCTCGAAGCTTTATTTATCTTGGGACAGGTTCAAAATAGCTCTTAACGTTTTAAGAATTGTCTAGTTCCAGTCTAATTTATGGACAAAAAATTTCCTTTCCTCATTCCCATAGGTCTGTACAAAATCTATTCTGCAACCCTTTCTTTCTCCTTGAGGCTTTATTAATGCTGTTGACATAGTTTTGTTTTTATCCCACTCTAATAGATAAATACACTGGATTTATCACGGGGCCCAGTTGTTGGGGGGTATTTATGTAAGTGTTTCCTTCAACTCACATATTATAATAGAGAATGGGTGTGTAGTTACAGGAAAGGATGGACGGGTAAGTCAATCCTGAAAGCAGTATTATCTAAACGAGCAGAGATGAGAGAACCCACTTTGAGTTGTTAAAGCTGTTCTGTAATAATTCACTCACTTAAATTGTCCAGTTCTTCCATAAATCCAATTATTTTGCTATGTGAGAATTCGTGTAGGATACATGTATTCCCTCCATTTGTCCATCTAGACTAATTTGGTTCCTTTGCATTTTCCTAACACATAAATTTATAGATGTCCATATAACTAGTTTTTAACTAATGAAATATTAAGTGGAAGGGCTATGTGTTACCCTCAGGTGGAAACTTCAGTGAGAAATTTCCCCACTCCTTTACCTCTGTCACAGAGATTAGTTTTGACCAGATATTTGGTATATATTACTTATGAGTAAGTTTGCTTTTATTGAGGAATAGACTAATCTAAACTTTAATGGCACCCAAATATTTAGACCAATATAAAATGCCTACAATCATCCTTTATGTACTTATTATATGTAAAATAACATTAAACAATCTATATGTATATTTTGATTCATTAAGTAATATTTATTAAATTCATATATATATATATATATATATATATACCTGATAGGTATTAATCTAGCCACTGACACAACAAAGTCACATTATCTATGTTATCTGGACACAAAGAGGTCATTACCTGTCTGGCACGGAAAATGGACATATGCTGCTTTTGTTCAATGTTGCACATAGGCTTCTTCCTGAGTTGAAATTTTTCTCTAGTCACTGAAATTGTTCAGTAATTATCATTTAAAATACCTTACTTTCCTATTCCATATTTTCTCTTGCTGGTAATCTTATTAAAGATTAGCTCTCACTTCCCCATATGATTTAGCATTATTATTAAGTTTTTTATGTTTTTTATTTCTGTGGACTTCCAGATAGATTAATGTGATACATATTCTGGTTCATTAATTATCTCCTTGTCAATATCTATTTTGGGTTTTTACCCATCAGTTAAACTTTTACATTTCAAAAACTACATTTTAACCCTAGAAGTAAAGAAAGTTTTCTCGTATAGATTTATTTTTCTTGCCAATATTGTGTATATAGTATTTTCAGTTATTTTAGTACTAATCCTAGAAAATAAAAATATAATTATTTATGTTTCACACATAGCCTTTCCAATGCTTATGTATTTTTCAATATTTTGTTATAAGATCATTATTATTTAGATATTATTCTGTAAATATATTTATATATGATGATAGGGAAATAGATCTATATGCATATATTTATAGATTTAATATTAAGGTAGCAGATGGACATTGGGCCTCCACTGAAGTACTCCCTCAATGCAAGAACACTTTGCTCTGTTAATCTGGTATTCCATGATGCTCAGATTCCTGACACAATTGCTGAAGACAAAGCAGGTACATAAGCAAATGTGGTGAAGAACGCTGATGGAGCCTGGCCATCAAAAGATATAGCGTCTGGGGTCTTAAAGGCTTGAAGATAAACAAGTGACCAACTAACTGAGATGCAACAAAGCCCACATGGAAGAAGCACACCAGCCTGTGTGATCATGAGGTGTCAATGGGATCCAGTATCAGGCATCAAAGAACAAAAAAACTCATATCATTGTGAGTAAGGGGGAGTGAGGAGTGGGAACCCAAAGCCCATCTAGGCAACTGGACATCCCCTTACAGAAGGGTAGCGGGGAGGAGATGAGCCAGTCAGGGTGCAGTGCAGCAATGAAACATAAAACGTTTTTCTAGTTCTTGAATGCTTCCTCCCCGACACTATTATGATCCCGATTCTACCTTACAAATCCGGCTTGCCTGGAGGATTTATACTGGTAGAGATAGGAACTGGAAACATGGGGAATCCAGGACAGATGAACCCCTCAGGGCCAGTGGTGAGAGTGGCAATACCTGGAGGGTGGAGGTAAGGTGGGGTGGAAAGGGGGAAGTGATCACAAGGATCCACATATAACCTCGTGCCTGGGGAAGGGACGAGAGAAAAGAGGGTGAAGGGAGACGTCAGACATAAGACATGACAAAATAATAATAATTTATAAATTATCAAGGGTTTGTGAGGGAGGCGGAACTGGGAAGGAGGGGAAAATGAGGAGCTGATACCAAGGATTTAAGTGGAAAGAAAATGTTTTGAGAACAATGATGGCAACAAATGTACAAATGAGCTTGACACAATGGATAGATGAATGGATTGTGATAAGAATTATGTGAGCCCCCAATAAAATTATTTAAAAAGAGAGAGAATATAGAGCCCCCAATAAAATGATTTATTTAAAAAAATCATTATTCTTTCTTCATCTGGTAGGTTGCCTGGGAATTGGATATTCTGATTAAGTTTTTAAAATTTATCCTAGAAGTTTGTGGCAGGCCTTCTAGATCTGGAACGTGCTTGATTTGTTGTTGTAGAGATGCATGCTTTAGGAATTTACCACTTAATATGCCGAAATATCTCAAAAGTATATTTTCCAACATCTAGTTGCTTTTCAGCATGTGATCTATCAGACATCAAATCAGTTTGAATTATACAGAAATCTCCATATTTTAATCACCTTGGGTGATTCTAAGTCAGAAGAGTTACTGAACAACCCATTGAAAAACACCAGTTGTCAAGATGTAACATCTTAAAAATAAAAGCCATGTAAAAATTTTAAGGACCTCCATAACAGCTTATAATAGTATAGCACGAAATGATTATTTTGGAATCACTCCACAGAGTAAACAAGGAATGATGGATTGAAGGGAAACAAAGCATGGGTCAGTACTAGGGCTGGGGGCGAGGTTGGGGGCAATGGAAACATACTAGGCCACTAATAGGGAACCCTGAGCAAAAACGTTGTAGTGGGGACAGAATCCAATAGATTAAAGACACATGAAGTCAATAGTCCTCACAGACTTTTAAGCGGTGAGAGGTCCGTGAAGTAGGACAGTTGTTGCTAGAAGTCCCCGAGTCTGTCCCACATCATAGGATCCCTGTGTACAGCAGAGCGATGGCCCTACAAAGTCCTCTCTGTGTCTAGAGAATGACTTCCAGAGCAAGTTCCAGTCATAATTATGCAACAGCATCACTTGAGAGACTTAGAGAGCAGATTGCTGAATCCTTGGATAGTTCCAATGAAAACATTTTATAAATCATAGGTTTAGGCTTAATAAATGATATAACTTGGCATTAAAATATATGATTTAACCAGGAATTGTTTTGTCTATGCATAAACTGTGTGCTTTGTTGCTTTTAGGTGTGCTTCAGGATGTTTTGGTTCAGAGTGATCTGTGTAACAGTAGAATTGCTTTGTGAGAGTTTCAAGGTTGCCATCTTTAAGGATCAGATTATCAGGATTTTCCCCTGCGTGAGTTCTTAGTTTGAATGCCACATATACATTCCCCCTGCACACACATCCTCTCACATGCATGTAGGGTAAGCTTCAAAAATTTGTGGGAGGAAAAATCCATTAATGTTTGTGATAATTAACTTTTGTGTTTGCTTGTTCCTGTGTGAAGGTAGGGTGAAGTCCAACCTAATAATCAGGTTACAGCCTAATTATGTATCCTTGGAAGAGTGGGCTTTTATAAGAGTGACAGTTGAGAGAACTCTTTCTCTTGCCAGTAATGCTCTTGCTTAACTGAGTTCTGTGTCTCACATCTGGGGCCAGCAGCCCCCGCGGCCTGCAGATGCTAAGGGCTGTCAGCACTCTGTCATGTTCCTGAAGACCTGGAATCCATGCGACTCTGTACCAAACAGCCTGTGATCTCATTGCTTCATCCAACTGTAGCCAAGTGAGTCTGAGAACCAACTACTAGCATCTGATCCACAAATTTGAGTTGGATTGAGCTGGGCAGCCTTTTTGATATAACAGTATTTCTTGATATGAAATTCTTTCCTATACATAGATGGATGACACTGGTTTTATTTCTCTAAAAACTCAGCCAAATGCATTGTTTAATTCCATTTTCCCAAGAACTTTTCAAGTCTCTTCTTATATATCAAACCATAGCACAACACCACATGGTTGCCTTTAAGTCAATTTCAAGAAATAGAGTAGACATTTGCTACACAGAGTTTTCAATGGCTGTTTTTGTTTTGTTTTGCTTTATTTTAATAAATCACCAGGCATTTTGTAATAGTTAGGTTTATTGTGCCAACTAAGCCTCCGTAGAGACATGTGGGAGGAGTTTAATCAGGCTGCTGCTTGATTGGAGGGCTACAAGATAAATGGCTTTTCAAGGCCGGCCCAGCCCTTCTCTTTTTCTCCTTGGGGATCAGACCAGCACTGTGCTGCTTGAGCTAGTGCTTTGCCTCAACCATGTGCTGTGCGGAGGTGGGCCCAGCCAACCCATGGATCCTGTTGCCTTGTGCGTTGCTGGGGTTCCACTTAGACCCACTTCACCATGCTGCTGGTGCATACATCACTTGAGCTAGAAGCTGGTGGATCCTGTCGCTGTGCATACATCTCCAGACCCCATCAGGGCCTGCTTCTCTAAGCTCCCATGCCCTGGAGCCCCAGTGGGCCAACTTTCCCTGTCTTGACTAAGGACAGACTCTGATATCTGCTTCCTTGGCCTTGGACCAGCAGCCTCATGAGTTTCAGGACCTTCAGTAGATTAACTGTTCCATGAAAATGAGCCCTCTGTGCTGATATGAGGACTATTTAGGTAGATGTGATATTCCTTCTCCATATGTATATAATCATCCTTGTCCTGATTGTGTTGTTCTAGAGAACCCAGCCAAACACACTTTTCCTTTGAAGTCAGACCACTGACCTTTTGATTAATAGCCCAGGCCTTAACCATTTATGCTAAACAGATAAAAAGAGAAATAATAGATGTATAAAAACATAGATAACTATTTAGTTATTTTAATTACTTTGTATTCTGTTATTCATAACTAATTTTAAGTATTCACTTATTTTTATAAAATTCTATTAAAATATTCTACATCTAAAGAAAACTGAATTTTCAGAAATAAATGAAACTTTCCTTTACAGTTCAAAGTAAAATATTGAGTTGCGTACACGTATGTAGGTGTGTCTACATTGTCCTTCCATATCTCTAAGAGATTCACTTCAGGATTCTCCTCAATACCAAGTTCCACATATGCTCAATTCCATTATCTGAAAATGACATAGTATTTATATGTAACCTACACATATCCTCCTGTGAACTTTATTGCTAGATTACTTAATAATGTCCGGTATAGTATGAAAAAAATTAAAAGCCAATCCCACACTCACTGCCATGGAGTCGAGAGCTCACAGCGACCTTGTCAGACTGGCAGAGCTGCTCCGGAGAGCTGTGGAGACGAACTCTTTACATGCGTAAAATCCCCCCATTTCTCCCAATGGGGTGTCTGGTGGTTTTGAGCTGCCGATCTTGCAGTCAATAGCCCAATGTGCAACCGCTTCCCCACCAGGGATCCGTCATGTACTGTAAATGCCACACAAACGGACTTTTACACTCCCTCTTAGCCATTGAGGGGGGCCTTAATTGCTTTATTATTGTTGTTGTTGCTATTTAATGTAGAGATGGTAGCATTGAAGATGATGCAGAGAATGCCCCGAAATCGAGGGCTGACTGAATATATGTGTATATGAGAGAGAGACCCATATGTTCTTATAAAGGACGATTAGATTAGCTTTCAACATGTGTTTCATATTATAAATCAGTTATACTCAAGGGGCTTTTTTCACTTAGAAATCCACTAGGTGGCACAGTAAACTCTGCCATTTTAATAATTCACTGATTAAACACTTAGTAAAATTATATAGTAATGCACCTGTTCATAATTTCTTTTCAATAATATGAGATAGGCTTTTGAACTTTATGTTAATATGAAAAATATAAGATTTTCATTACAATTTGGATTTACAAAAATTTTAATAAAAATTTAAGAAATCTTACATACTATCAAAAGGCATAATTGTTTTGGACATTTTTATAACATCATTTTAATCCTATTCTCCCAAGAAATATGGAAGTTCTCAAGTCTAAATTCCATCTATATTTACAGGATATTGTCTGAAAAAGAAAATAAACAATAGCTTATATAATGAACTATTTGGAATGTTTATTAATGCAAATAAGTATGGTTAGCATGAGGTTTCACAAAGCCAGGTTAATTGTTTTATTCTCATTGTACTTAAAATTCTCAGACATTGAGATTGTGTCAGCATGAGACCTTAAAGTTAAATTTTTGAATTACTTTTGGAATCAGTTTAGTCAGATATCCAATTGATATAATTCCCTGTCACCAATAGGGTTGGATTTGAGGTTTGAATTTCTGTAGAGAGATTCTCCCCCACCCCAATATTCTTCCCATTTGGAGAATAGATGAGTATTATATTGGTACTCATGGTAAGGGAGAGAAGATAATTTTATGAAGAAACACTAACAATAAATGGAACAGAAAAGAAGGAATACATTTGTGGATTTGACATTTGGAGCAGTAATGAAGGCTGCAACGTAGTACTTCCATGCCTTGAAATTGCATTGCTGTGTCCGTAAGAGAGATGAGAATTGAACTAGGGAAGACAGAGGGAGCGGGCCAAGCCAAGTGCCTGCTATTCTCTTTGTTTGCTGGCAAGAACTTAGTCTGAGGATAGAATCGAAATCAGATAGCAAACTGGGGAAGTAGATTTAAAAATACTCTAAGGTGTATATGAAAAATGTCTTACTTAGCTATGCCAAACTATTAGAGTTAAAAAAGTCTACCTAAGTTTTTCTGTTTCATATGCCCGGGAAGTCTGTATTTAATACTAAGGAAAATGGCATGAGGCAGGCATTAATCTTATGTTTTAAACAGTTACCTTTATACAGTGAAATTACTTATTTTCCCCCAGTTCAATATTATTTTGTCAGACAAAATGGAATGCTGGAATCTGAAATTGAGTATTAGACTAAATGGGCAAGTGTTAGATATAAACACATTTGTTTTAGTAAAAAGTATAAAGAAAAACAGAGATCATTTTGCATAAATGTGTTCAACAGTAAAAAACAGGAATAAAATTGCTGAAATTCATTTACTCATAAGATGTAAATAAGCTGATCCTATCCAAATAATGTAAGAATGTTATTTCTCTAGATAAAATTTACTGAAAACAAGGAAAAATAGATGGTCAAAAACCAAAATGGAATAATTATTTGAAAATTATAAAGCACTGTGTCAAAAAATATCATTAATTGGTCAGAGGAAAAAAATCATTCTCTAATTAAAAGAAAAAGAATGCATTTTGTTGAGCATATTTACAAAAATGCAAATTTTATTGTTCAACATAAAACAGGTAATGGTTATAACTAAATTCCTCATCTAACTGCCACTGCAAACACCAAATGTACTCTTGAAACCGTGCATCAGGATCATGTACAGGACACATTTCTTTGTTAAGAAGAGGTTAAAAGAACTACAAGGAAAATAAATGATGAATCCTAATATCCTCTTCTTAACAAAGAAATGTGTCCTGTACATGATCCTGATGCACGGTTTCAAGAGTACATTCCCAGAATCCACCTAAAATTGAATGATTACTTATCCTCGTACTCTCAGTTAGCACTGTGGTGCCAATCATTAATATATCTCAAGATAATTGCAGCTATATGCTAGGAGTATTCTTTTGTCTATCATTGCCACTGGCCCCGTTTTTAAGAGCAATAGCTGAGTGC
>NW_022103898.1:46117536-46129972 GCF_000313985.2 Echinops telfairi
CCTGATAAAGGCTGCTCGGCATCCATTGGTGGCTCGTCATTTCAGTCCTAGTGCAAGCGGTGTCTTTGTGATGGCCCATCTGTGATTCCATACCTTTTCCCCTCAAACTCCCACCTCTTAGACCTTATCTGAGAGTATGCCTCCCACGATACTAAAGTGGGGAAACCTTTGCTAATATTCATCAGAGAAAGAAAGAAGGACAAGAAGGAAAGAAGGAAAGGTTGAAGAAACACAAATAGTATTACAGTAGAAAATACACAGATAATTTATTAAATGAACTTGAAATAGGGAGAAAATAAATCTTTAATTTAATTGACTCAAGGGAAAATATCCCCATATAAGATTTTTTAACTATTTAATATTGACTATTTACATAATATTCACATTAACTTTATAGTCAGGACCAAACGTTTCCCTACCAAAACAAAATATAACAAACCCTTATCCAAAGTCATTTTCACATTTATTTAAAGGAAAAGTAAAGTAGAATGTGCCACAAATATTTCCAAAACAGGACAATAGAGCTATTTCCCAAATAATTTTATGAAGCTGGGATAACTGTTACCAAAACCTAAAAAAAGTAAAGAGAAATGTAAACTATTGTATTTATGGCATAACCATAAAAATATTAACATGCTGAATTCAGCAAAAGAGTTTTAACAGGTAATCCACCATGTCCCATTTTACGGTATCCCATAGATGTAAGACATGACAGGGCGATTCATTAGAAATCTGATTAATGTATAACTTACCAAGGTTTCATGAGGGAGGGCGGGCATGGAGGGAGGGAGAAGAAGCTCCCTCCATGGAGAGCTGATATCAGGGGCTGAAGTGGGAAGAGAATGCTTTGAAATGATGATGGCAGCATATGTGCAAATGTGCTGGACACACTGGATGAATGTATGGATTTTGATAAGAGATGCAAGCGCCCCCAATAAAAGTATTTAATTAAAAATGTTATTAATGAAACCTCAATTCTCCAAATTAACAAGGAAACAACTCTAAGATAACTAAGTGAATAAAAAATATATATATTCCCCTCTATCTGTGATAAAAAATAATCCATCAAAATAGTATTAGAGAGTAACTTTTTTAAAACTTTAAAGATGTTTCAATCTTCAGTTATCTCAAAATCTGTTAATTTGGATGATTATCAAATATACTCTTAATGCTATTGTAATATATTACACTCATACAATTCTGTTTAATGTGCACTTATGTAACTCTATTTAACCCATGTTGTAATTCTGTGTGTTATACCAAACACATTTTTATTAATATAAAATCTTACACAAAGAGAGGGACTCTCAAATGTTGCAGTGAATGTCCAAATGGAAGTCAAAATTGTAATCACACAGTCAGCAAGTCGATTCCTAGCATATAGCTGCAATTATCTTGAGATATATTAATGATTGGCACCGCGGTGCTAACTGAGGGTACAAGGATAAGTAGTCATTCAATTTTAGGTGGATTCTGGAAATGGTTAAAAGAACTCAAGACTCGTCCTCAGGGACCCCTCCCCATTCAAAACCAGAACCAAAGAGCTGCAGCAGGGTGGATGCTAACTCAGCGACCCAGTGGGTTGGGGCATTTACTTGCCTTTCCTAGTCTGGAGAGCCCAGTCTCTCTGAGATGCTGCTGCTGGCTTCTAGGGACCAGCGGGAGGACCGCAGGCCAACGCTCACCACTGCGCCAAGGGGACTCCTTCTTTTTTTGGGGGGGGTTGGGGTGACTCCTTCTAAAGTGAAACACTGTAACTTGGTAAGAGGTGTGCCTTCACTGCCATTCGTCACTGCTGACGAAGACCCACTCTCTGGGAAAGGGCAGAACTGCGCAGTGAGGTTCTGAGTAGAAAGCCCCATCTTTCTCCTGCGGAGCAGCTCCGGAAGCCCCAGCTCCTGACCCAGCAGCTTGCAGCCCCTCGCGTGACTACTGAGCCACCAGGCCCCCGGAAGTATCTACAGATAGTTTAAAATGTCAGAGGCTATCTTTGGGTTCTTTTGTTCTCCTTCACAGTAAATTAGAGCCACAGGGCTCCCAGGTTAAAGTGATCACAGTGGGATAACTATGGTCATTGTCATTGTTATGTTTGTAACTCTCCCTAACAACAGTTTTTATGTTTGTTTGTTTCTAACTAGTGGCCTTTTTTTTTTATACTTCCCAATTAGACAGACTATTATAGTCAGGTCTAAAATAAGAGACTAGGTTTATAGAAGGCAAAATAGATTAGGTTTAGGGTAGGGAAATCAGTATTTTAATTTCATTATTATTATGAAAAAATCCCAGAGCTTCTTGTTTTACATTTGGAAAGCCTCCAAACACAGGTTCAAGCATCATACATGCTGCTTGTTATTGCTGCACTCACCACAAACAGATAAGCACCAGAATCTATACCAGGATGAAATGGAGCACGTGATGCGCAAAAGCACTGAATAACCCACCATCTGTAAGAAATATTCCATAAAATAAAGGCATACTGTAAAACAAAATATTGGCCAATTCCTGTGGCAAATACCTGCTAGAAATTTTATTCAACTTTGGGAAGTTAAGTTTCAACTTAATATTTAATATGCCCAATAAATGAACCTGATCTGCTCTCCCTTACCCCTTACTGGGACTCTGGTTTTGAGTTAATGTCAAAAATTCTGTAAATATAATATTATTGAAGTAATTCAGAATTTAAATGACCTCTCTTGAAAAAAAAAAAAGAAAAAGAGCTCTATCTGCCATTTTTGCTCTCCTTTTGAAAACATGAATTACCATATGCATTGCCTTTGCTTGTTATTGCTTTTATTTTGTTTTGTTTTGGTATTTTTTAAAATTAAATAATCATTTTATTAGGGGCTCATACAACTCATCACAATCTGTACATACGTCATTTGTGTCCAGCACATTAGTACATATGTTGACTTCATCATTCTCACAACACCTGGTGTCCACTTGAGCCCTTGGTGTCAGCTCATTTTTCCCCTCCCTCCCCGCTCCCCACCCCTCCTAAACCCTTGATAATTTATAAATTATTATTATTTTATCATATCTTACCCCATCCAACGTCTCCCTCACCCACTTCTCCACTGTCTGTCCCCCAGGGAGGAGGCCACATGTAGACCTTGTCATCTGTTCCCCCTTTCTCCCTAACCTTCCCTCCACCCTCCCGCCATCACCACTCTCTCCACTGCTCCTGAGGGATTCATCTGTCCTGGGTTCATTGTATTTCCAGTTCCTGTCTGTGCCAGTGTACATCCTCCAGTCCAGCCGGATATGTAAGGTAGAATTGGGATCATGGTAGTGGGGGGTGGGGGAGCAATTAAGAACTAGAGGAAAATTGCATATTTCATTGACTGTAGGGAACTTTTGTTTAGTGCTCAGCTTTTAGACAAAGTGTACAAATAAAATTCCTCCATCAGAGACTCTGACCAATTCATGATTTTATGTAGGAATTGTTTTTCTGTTGATTTTAATCAGTGTAATCAGAAAATTAGTGCATATGTTTAAGAAATAGAACTATCCATAAGTTAATGTTGTGTGGTACTGTATTTGTATAAGCCTGTTTTTTAACTTGGCTTCATGGTTGGGTGAATTATTGTAGCTTTTCAGTTTAAATTTTGCTCTGAAAGCTTGCCTGTTTAGTTTAGAGCATCACACCTGAGATTTTGCATAGATTTATAACATCTATGGCTGATGTTTTTCATGGGGCTGCCGAAAATTTGCTTTCTATATCTTCTAGGAAAATTGTTTCTCATCTCTGTCTTATGCTTTGTACTTCTAGTAGCGACTTGATATAAGTTAGTGTTCTAAAAAGTGCACTGAAAAATAATAGATTATTTATTTTGGTTGATGTAATTAGGCCTTCGTTTTTGTAAGTTTTAGTAAACTCATTCCCTAAAATACCTAATGTATGAAGGGATACCCCCCACAAAAGAAAGTTCCACTGGGTAGAGCTTACACAGTACACATGTTTTCCTGCTAGGCATGCATCAGGCAACTTGCTCTGGGTTAGTGCACCCACTGGCATCACCTGGGAAGTTTCTGGCTGCTCACAGAGAATTTTTTTCTAAAAGCTGTTTCACGTGAACCTCATTGTTTTGTGTTGGCCTACTTAAAAGAATAGTGTGTAGCTGTGAAATTTTGCTTTCTGCTTGGGGAAAAATGTGTAAAAACTGTTGTGATATTGAACACAGCTTACATGGTCAGCGCTATAGGAAAAACTAAAGTTCATGAGTGGTTTTCTCATTTCAAAAAAAGTGGAATGTCAATTGATGACAAACCTCTTTCTGTATTTCTATCAAGTTCCTGAAAGGATGAAAATGTTTTTAAAAAAAAAGAAAAGAAAATATCGACAAAATCCATGCACTTGTGCTCAAAGACCAATGTTGGACCATTGAAGAGATGGGGAAGTTATCTGGATTATCTTAGAGCTTGATTCAGTGTTTTTTTAAAGATTTGAGAATGGGAAAGGGAAGTAGGGGACTGGTTTTGCCACCATGACAGTGCACCTGCTCCTGCACCACTTTTGTGCACCACTTTTGGGCAAAAGACAGCATATCTCTCTTGCCCTGTGCACCTAATCTTGCTCTATGCAACTTCTTCTTTTTTGTTTTTTTCTGTGAATGAAGAGGGACATGCAATTTGATGGCATAGAAGAGGAGAAGAAAAAAAATGAGGGATGTACTGTCAGCCATCCAAACAGTTGTTTGAAAAATGTTTCCAAGAATGGAATTACAGATTTGACAAAAGTATTAAGCGTAATGGAGAGTACTTTGAAGGTGATACAGTTGTTTTGTAAAAAATTTAAATATATAGCTCTAGGGAAAAAATTCCATTTTCGGGGGGTACTCCCTCATATACAACAAAGACAAAATCTAAAATGTTATTAAAAATGTATTGGATATGGTCAAAGTTGTATTTTCTATGCCTAAATAAGTAATGAGTTAACTTATTAAAATCTTAAGAGTCTTAAGGTTAAATAGCATATAAAAGGAAAAATTGAGCTTCATTGTATTCCCTGTGGAATCTACCTTGAAGTAAGTGTTTAACAGAAATACATTTATCAGTTGAAAACAGTCACTTTCTTTTTTTTTATTTAGGTGAACAGAAGGTTAAATTTTTAGAGTAATTCATGCCTTGTTAATTTTTTATAAATTGGAAATTGAATGTGTATATTTTACTGAGTGAGAACGTAAATTGGTGATAGACTTGACAAATTCTGGAACCCAATTGATAAAAACATCCAGAAAAACTGTCCATTCACAAGAAGATGCCTTAGGTGAAATAAGTAGTAATCTCAGAGAGCTATCAATTGAGCCATGCTAGCACAGTGGGACACTCCAGTCAAAATTTAGTATACATGACATTCTTGCTAAAAATTCACTTTGTAATCTCTAGTTTATATTTACTTAGCCTGATAAAGTTAAAAATGAGATAATTAAGGTTCTCATTATTTTTACATTCTTTAAAGTTGATAATCCCTAAGAAACACATAATTTTAATGCAGATGTTTTGAAAATAACTTGACCATACCTGAAAAATAAAGAAAACATAACCTTCTGAGTTAGAATTGAATCATAAATTGTTGAAGTAGCATAATTCTAACTCACTTGTTAATTATTAATTTAACATTTAATTGAATATTAATAAACATCAACTCAGCACTTACTATGAACTGATTGAGAGTTTGTATTTGCCAAAGCAGAGATAGTATTTTTCAGACAATCTTACTTTTCACTGATACTCAAGCAAACAAGCAAACAGAAGATAGAGATATGCAAATACACATATATAATTAACTGTGCTATGTATTTATATCTATAATTTGGAATCAGGTTTCAAGTAAGATAAATTCTTGTCAAATAACATGTAAGCATTGGTGGCTGTTAACATCTAACTTTATATGGTGGTATATAGTATTTTATTTATTGAACTAATACATGAAGTCACATTTTTCTAAGACTATAGATGCCATTTAATATGTATCTTTATTTATGTGAATTTCACTGTTTTAATTAAATTCCTTATTCAAAGATATAAAAATATTTTAGATGGCCTTAAATTATATAGATATTTCTAGCTTAAGACTTTATATACAGTGGTACATTTCTTTTTAAAACTCCATTAACGAACTGTGTGTGATCTCCTCCCTGGGGGACAGACAACTGAAAAGTGGATGAAGGGAGACGTCGGACAGGGCAAGATATGACAAAATACCCATTTATAAACTATCAAGGGCTCATGCGGGAGGGGGGAGCGGGGAAGGAGGGGAAAAATGAGGACCTAATGTCGGGGGTTTAAATGGAGAGAAAATGTTTTGAGAATGATGTACAAATGCGCTTTACACAATTGATGTGTGTATGGATTGGGATAACAGTTGTATGAGCCCCTAATAAAATGTTAAAAAAGAATAGAAAAAAAAAAAACTCCATTAGCTCTTTCTATGGAATGTTAATTCTTATCTATCTGAATGTTTGTTGTTTATTTGCTTATCAAACAAGATAGTATGATCATTTTATTTCAAACAATCAGACAATGATCACCTTATACTGAAAATATGAGTTCTTATGTTAACACTTTCTTATTTGGCCATTATGCTCCTTTCTTTTTATGACAGTCACAGCTCTCAATAAATATATTCATATTTTAATTAATTTCTTCATCAAATGTTTATTAAGTAATCGCTATATACCAGCCATTCTTTTATCTCTTATTCATGTCCTCATTAACTTTACATTCATGCTCTACAAGAATTATGATATACTTTAAGATAACCTTGAATGCCTCAAGAAAAATAAAAACAGATAACAAGATAAGAATATACATGGAGAGTAGGCTCTTATTTAATGAATGGCTTAATTGGTTGGTTTCTCAGTTTGAGTTCTCTAGTAAAGCCAAACAAGTGAAGTGTATATTCGGTAAGATGGGTAGATTGATTTCTCTCAAATAAGTGGCTCATAGGGTTGCAGAAGTTGGAAAGTTGCACATCCAAATACGGCTTCTGTTGACTCGCATCGCTCACCTCAAAATTTCAGATCAGTTGGCAGGCCGGGAAATAGACGGACCCAAGGTCTGCATGTAAGATGGTGGCAGGCTGTGGATTAAATCCAAAGAATGGGAACGGGGAGAGGATATGAGTCAAAGGCTGGATCCAGATTCAGCTAAACCAAAGAGCTCTTCTGAAAAGGTCCACATATATATTCAAGTAGGCCACATTCTCCACATTCTTTCAATGGATTGGCTTCCTATACGGACCTCCTCATGGAAGTAACTATATAATATCCATTCTTATCTTGTGGGGTGAGTATACCATAACTGTCAAACCACAGAAAATTGTAGTTCAGCCAAATCAAACACAACCGTAATTATCACAGTCCGCTTAAACTTCACTTCGAAGTTGGTGTTGGAGCAGATAATTGCATAGAATAAGGAAAAAAGGTCATGTCACTACTTGACTTTATTTTTCCCAAAGCAAAAAATAAAATAAAATTACATATACAAAAGCTCTGAGTACAGAACACTTTAATTTACTTGAAGAAGAGAATCGTTATGGCTAAAATATAATGAGGGAATCAGAGAGTTATAGAAAGTGAAGTCAGAGACTAGCTAGATAAACTTATGTAAGACATTGTAATTAAGAAAATGTGTCAGTTATATTTAAAAGTGATGAGAAGCTCTTGGAGAAGTTTTTTTCTTCAGACTTTTATACAAAATGCTGTTATGTAGCTTCACACATTTGAGAGACTGTAGAGTATGCACCACCATGAACTCCCTACTGCACTTCCTCAAGGAGTTTATACTGCCACGCATGAGGGTAAGTAAAAAAGTTTTGCCACTAAGCAACATGTGCTTAATTAAACATGTCGTTGCAATCAGTGAAAGGTTGTAGACACCTTTTCTCAGTAACACATGCATTTAAGTCTCATTGGGGTGAATTTCAAACAAACAACAACAACAAAAAGGTACTTTAATGCATGTGGAAATAAAAATGAGTTTTAAGTCAGGTCTAGCATCAAATTTTTAACAAAGCTCAAGTAAACATCCTCCCAAATTGTTGAAGCCGTAGGAAGAGTGTATATATCTTTCCTACATGAAATAACAGTTTTAAGATGGACCAACCATTTTAAGAAAGTTCAGAAGACCTCAAAGATGAGGCAAGAGAACAAAGAACAACCTTTTTAAGGAATATAGAAGCTGTCAGTGAAATCAGGAAACGGATGGAAGAAAGCTATAAAATCATCATTGATAGAGTATCTATTAAGTTGGGAATCTCATGTTTGTCAATTTCAATCATAAGAGACCTTCTTGGCCTCAGATAGTTTGGGGCACGGTGTGTTCCAAAGCGCTATGTGAAGGTCAGCTGGTCAAAGAGATGAACTTCTCATCAATCTTCTAGGCAAGTTCCAAGCTCATGAAGATGCGTTTACTTAATACACAGGATGAGTCTGATATTTCCATCATGATCCAGATGCAGGATCAAATCCACATGGTCATTTTTGAAGAGATCTACTGGGCCAATTATATTTCACACTAAGAGGTCTGCTCAGACGTTTACGGTGGCTGTTTTAGGAGAATGGCAAAGTTGAAGTAAAAACAGATTTTTTTCCAAAGTAAACATGACATACAATCATGGAAGTTTATTATGAAATTTTAATACAATTTTAAAAACTGCATTTGTGAGAAATAGGCCAGGGAAGTTTCAACAAGATTTTTTCCCCCTGTCATGATAATGTACCTACTCAATTATTGGAAGGTAGAGGCTGTCCTACAAGATTTTCATTGAGAAACTCCACCCTTTCACCCTGTAGCCCAGATATTACCCCAGACTTATGTTTATTATTCAAACTCAACACATTTTCAGTATGTTAAGGATGCTCAAACCACAATTTTTATTTGGTCTAAATCAAAGAGCACAGAATTATTCTGGGAAAGGCTAAAGAGGTGTAAATACTTTTTTGCAGAAGTGTATAGACCTAAATGAAGGATAAGTAAAACAAATCACTGGCTTTACATTTCTATGATTTTGTAGCATTAACTGTTTTACTGGCACAACTGTGTAGATTAATCTGTAATACTTCTTTTTCATAGAAAAATAATTTAACTGTGTGGGTTTGATCATGTTAGACACATATGGACAGCAAAAGTATACACGGTTTAATGCAATTCACTTCAGGGCTTATCACATGGCTTCATATACTCATTTTACATTTATATTATAAACATTAAAAGTATTATTTAGTGGTATAAAGATAAAGGAAGCATCCAGAAAGAAAATAAAAGGCCTTTTAGAAAGATCAAAAGAAAAGTCTTTATTTCTTTATTCACACACTTGTTTGCTTAATAAAGGCTAAATGAGAGTAGGGATACCGAGCTACCTGAACTCTTGAGCAAACAACAGATCCCTAATGTAAGTAAATATTAATCAATAGCATTGCAAAGGTGTTGTTGATGATGATGTTAGGAGCCTCTAAGACCATTTAGACTTAAATTGATACTGTGTACAAGAGAGCAAACCGTATCTGGTCTTATGTCATTCTCATGATTCTTACTACCTTGGAACCCATTGTTGCAATGAGTCAACCCATTGCACTCCACAGTCTTCCTCTTTTCCACTGAATTTCTACTTGCCAACGAGAGATAGACTGGTACAGCACTGTTCCCTCCAGACGACATGCCCACAGCCCCTGAAACAAAGTCCTGCCCCTATGGCTTTGAAATAGCATTTTGGTTTTACTTCTTCCAACAAGATTGCTTATCCTTCTTACAGTACATGGGATATTTAATAAACTTTGCATTACCGAATTTTCACATGCATATGAAACCATTGAAAACACTATGGCTTAGGTCAGGAGCATCTTAGTCTTCACATTTTAACACTTTCAAGACATGTTTGTTGATTTGCCAGATGCAGTATGTTATTTTACATCCTAACTATAGAATTGGCCTTGAATCCGGTGAAAATAAAATCCTTAGCAATTATAATATTGTCCCTGTTTATCATGATTTTGCTTATTGGTCTAATTGTGGGAATATTTTTTGTTGCTAATGTTGAGGTAGAATCCATGTTGAAGATGGTAGGTTTTATATTCATCAGGTCAGTGTTTCAAGCCCTTTTTTGCTTTCAGGAAGCAAGACGGTGTCATCTGCATAACACAGGACGTTAATAAATCTAACTCCAATCGTGATGCCTTCTCTACTTCATATACTTCACCTCCAGAATGATTTGCAGTATATACACATTGATTAAATATTGTATAGGGAGAATATCTAGACCCAAACATATCTTGATTTTAAAACATGCACTATTTCCTTATTCTGTTTAAATAACTGCCATTGATCTATGGATAGGTTCTACAAAAGCACAACTAAATGTTTGAGAATTTTCATTCTTTACTATGTTATTTATATTTTGCTATGGTACACAGTTGAATGCATTTATATAGTCAAGAAACACAGGTAGCTTGCTTTTTGCTAGTCTTTGCTTCCATCCATGTTCCATCATAAGTCAGCAGTGATAATCCTTGCTCCACATTTCTGCTTGTTCCCTTCCTGTGTATGCACTGCTGTAAATATGTTTAAGTCATTTTCAGCCAAATTATTCCTGATTTTCTTATTAAGTATATTATTACATAATTTTCACATTTGGTTGCATCACCTTTCTTTGGAAAGGGAACAAATATGTACTGTTTCTACTTGGTTGGCAAGGTAGCTATTTAAAATAATATTTATTGGCAAATGAAAGGTAACACCTCCAGTCCTGTATTTGTTGGTCAAACACTTCTATTGGTTTTTCATCAGTACCTAGAATATGTTTTAGGGGAGGTGGGTTGCTAATGATTTCACTGTAGTTTGAAATTAGTCCTTCAATATCATTGATTCTTGGTCATATACTCCCTGAAGTGGTTGAATATTGATCTTTTGTTGTTGTTGTTGTTGTTTTTGGTATAATGATTCTGTATATTTTTGTTCTGATTTTTATCTTCTTTGATATTTCCTGTCCATTTGATATTTTGCCCATAGAATCTTCCATTATTGTCACTCGTCTTAAATTGTTTCTTCACTTCTTTAAAACATTGTGAAATTTGCAACATGCTCTTCTCTTTTTATTTTAGAATCCTCAGTCATTGAACATTTCATTATAATACTTTAATTTTTCTTCTTAAAAGAAAACAAAGTATTATAATATAATGTTCTTTATATATATTTGTTATAATAAACATTTCATATAAAGGCTGAAATATTTACCCTTTGAAAAAATTTTCATTTGTGGAGCTACATTTTTTATTTGTGAGAACTACATGGAAAATAAGCCTCTGGTCAATTCCCTCTACCCACAATTGAGGGATGGGAGGCAGTGGTTACTAGACAGCGTGCATTGGAAAAATTAGTATAGAAAATCAAAGGCCTAGATCTGACTTGAAGAATGAAAACTTTGTCAGTTGATCCTCCTTCTGATGCATGCTGGGACTGATCTGGTTTTCAACATTTTTGTATTTTTGTTTGTTCATATTAGGGTTTAACTCAGAGGTATTATGTCAGGTGAGGTCACCCTCTTGATGTTGCGTTAGCTGCGTTCCTGTGTGTCAGTATATGAAGCCCAGGATTGATGGACTTATATGGAGAGCAAGTAGAATAAGGGTTTCGTGGTGGTGGTGGTGGTGGTTGTTGTGGTGGTAGGGGTGGGGGTACAAAAGGGAAATGATGTAAAGGAGTCCAGGAAGAAAAAGAAATTGGTTGTGATAGAAATTGTACAATTCTGCTTGATGTGATTGAACTGTGGAATGATAGGATATGATATATAAAAATATATATACACACATATATAGATTAACTGTCAATTAGTAAATTTTTAAAAGATTTTTTTGTTCCATTATTTCTTTATTATTGCTTCCTTTTATTGTAGCTATTCTATACTCAGAGTAAGTTTTGGAGTCTCCTCTTACATTAATTTGGTCAACTCTTTCTTTTCTTCTTTTTAATGACATTTTGATTTTTCATGTAAATGTTCTTAGTGTCATCCCATAATTCATCTGTTTTCAATCATTAGTTTTAAATTCATTGAATGTCTTCTCACAAATGTAGTCCAATTGATTCCTACGTATTTTATTCTCCCATTCCTCAATTGTGAATAGAGGGAGTTGACTGGAGGCTTATTTCCTATGCAGATTTATATTATTGCAAAGAGGTGTTTACAAACAAATGAGTCACTGATTTTGCACAGTTACATCATTTGCTCTCTAGCAAAATGTCTAACATCTAGGCCATAATTTCCAACTACTGTGTATACTTGCGTATAAGCAGAGTTTTTCAACACTTTCTTTTTGTGTGATCTTATTTTTTTCAATCGTTTTATTAGGGACTCATACAACTCTTATCACAATCCATACATACATCAATTGTGTAAAGCACATTTGTACATTCATTGCCCTCATCATTCTCAAAACATTCC
>NW_022103898.1:46131061-46132833 GCF_000313985.2 Echinops telfairi
TCTGCTACCTTAATACTAAACCTATAAATATAGGCACAGAGATATATTTCCCCATCCTCATTTTTAAATATATTTTCATATGTACATGCCTTTATTTAGACCTCTATAAATGTCCTTTCCCAGATCTTTCCTCTATTTCCCTTGACTTTTCTCCCATCCCAGTATCATGCTCAGTCCCCACCAGGGTTTCAGCAATTCCTCTTTGTTACATTATCCTTGATCAGCACATTTTTTTAATACAGTTTTTGTGGTAAAATTAGGTGCCTCGGCAGATATTTGGGGTGGCTTATACTCCAATATATACAGTACTTCTCTTTTTTCTTTGTTTAAATGATCAAATTTCCCTCACCAGTAATTGACAATTATAAATGCATCTTTTAAAATAGGCTTATTGAATATACTTCTCATATCATACTTTTTAATCATTCAGTCATATTTAAAAGATTAGTGTAATCAATGCAATCCATTTCACACATTTTTGTCTCGTAGTCATTGTTCTTTGCTCTCATTTCTCTCCATCCTCCCTTGCCATGCCCCTAGGCAATTGCCAATTCAGTTACTGACTAAATAGATCTACGTAACCTCAATTTCATAGACAAAAATACCATATAAACACAAACAGGTAGCAAACAATAAAACAAAAATATGAAAATAATGACTAGAACATAGGCAAAAATCTATCAAAAAGAAAACAGAAAAAATATCAAGCCTGAAACTATTTATAAATAGATTAAAAGGACTGTCAAATGAAAAAGTATTACATTTTAATCTAACTACATTTTCCATAATCGACTTTATAATGTTCTCTGTCTGATAGCAAGGGTACTCACATCCTTCAATTATGATCAGAAGGAATTTACCAGAGGCTTTATCCATGTGGGGAACATGCAAATGGATTTTGGGCTACCTCTGTCATCCATAGCCTTCTGCAAACTGGTTGTTCACAATTTATATTCTGGTACCATTCCTTATGGACAATTTTTGGATCACACAGGCTGGTACACATCTTCCCTGTGAACTTGGTTGATGCCTCAGTTAGATGGCTTTTTTTTAAGGCAAATACTACATCTTTATTCTGTTTGATTAGCATAAAATGGTAAAAAAATCTTTAGTTTCTTCATATTTGTCATTAGTTGTTGGTGTGTAAGTTTGAATAATAATCTTATTAACTTGTTTACTTTATAGGAATGGATATCATCTTATCATGGATAGTGTTATACTTCAGGATTTATTTTGAAATTGTCTTTCTAGCATGGAATGTTACACTATTCATTAATTTGTCTTTCCTACCACCTTAACTATGTGATTGTACTATTGAAAATTTCCATTACCGGTCAATTTCTGTTCACTAATGCCTAAGGTAATGATTTTCATGTTTCATTTTAATTTTGACCACTTCTAATTTTCTTAGATCCATATGTAGCTTATATATTCCATATTTTTACAGTTAATAAATATTGGCAGATCTTTCTCCTCTTATTGGGTCATATTACAGCAAATGAAAGCCCCCTAAGGCTTTCTTCCATACATGTTGTTTAGGTTGACATTACATTGAAGATGTTGCTCTTCCCAGTCATATTTTGAGGACTTTTCCATCTTGAGAGACTCACCTCTTGGCACTATGTCATACAACATTCCACTGTTATCCATAAGATTGCCAATGACTGGTTTTGCGTATGTGAGCTGTCTCATCTGTCTATGTCTGGAAGCTTAGTCGGAACATGTCCATCAAAGCGGCTGCTGCTGACATACAAACCACTACAGTATGATGA
>NW_022103898.1:46133979-46135556 GCF_000313985.2 Echinops telfairi
TCTTAGACATTACTGAGCTGAAATGGACTTCTTTTGTATTGGTCATATGATTTATAAAACAACAACATATTCAAAATTAAAAGCATCACATTCATTGTCAAAAAGGATATTTCAAGAAAAAGGATATTCTAAGAACTGTTTTGAAATACAATGATGTCTGTATAGCTCCAGAGAAGACAATTTAGTCAATATAATAGTCAAGATAATTGTCAATATTGACAATTTAGTCAATAAGAAAATTTAGTCAATTTATTCAAAATTACCCACCAACCACTAATGCTAGTGGTAAAGAAAGCAAAGAAGTCTACCAACACCTTCATTGAGAAAGTGATCAAACATGCAATCAAGATGCATTGATAATTTTTGGTGACTGGAATGCAAACATTTGAAAAAAGGAAGAAACTGTTCTTGGAAAATATGGCTTGGTGATATAAATGCCGCTGGAAATCACATGAAATAATTTTGCAAGACCAACGGGTTCCTCATCGAAAATACCTTTGTTCAACAGCATCATTTTCAATTCATATAACATGATTTTCATGTGGACTTCCCTAGATGAAACACACAGAAATCAAATGAACTACATCTGTGGAAGAGACACTGGAGAAGCTGCCTATCAGACGCCGGGTCATGTGGCAGTTGGTGACGTGAAGGAAATGAAAACATGCCCAGGTGAAACAAAGTACAACCTGGAGTCTGTCCCACCTGACTTTCCAGAACATGTTCCAGGCTTTAAAGATTTTGTCAGAAGACATGATGACCTCAGGAACATCATACATGAAGAGAGCAAGAGGTCATCAGAAAGGCACCAAAGAGAAAAGATACATGTGTGTCCAACTACATAGATCCCGAGACCTGCTCTTGACTTAGAGTAGCTTGGTCAATCTGTACGGTGAGAAAATCATGAGAAGGACCCGACTCTCTGAAGAAAAATGTGGTGTCAGCACTGGAAGAATATTAAATATTCGGGTGATAACATTTTATTTGTGGACAATGAGTAGAACCTGAAGCATTTGCTGGTGATATTAAAGGATTTTATCCTTTATTATGGATTACAACTTAATGTAAGGAAGACAAAAATCCTCACAATAGCAACAATAGGTAACAATATGAAAACCAAAAAAATATGTTATCTTGCTTGGATCCACAATCAATGCACATGGAAGAAGCAGTTCAAAAGTCAAAATATCAAAAGGCCCATTGCATTGGGTAAATCTGCTGCACAAGACCTCTTTAAAGTATTGAAACCAATGATATTATTTTGAGGACTGAAATACGCCCGACCAAAGCCATGGCATTTTCAGTCACCTCATGTTCACGTGAAAGTTGGACGTTGTATAAGGAAGTCTGAAGAAGAAGTAATGTGCTTGAATTATGGTGCTTGCAAAGAACTTTGAAATTACCATGGGCTGCCAAAAGAACAAATCTGTCTTGGAGAAGTAAAACCAGAAAGCTTCTTAGAAACAGGGATGGAGAGGCGTCGTCTCACATAATTGGGACATGTCATCAGGAAAGACCAGTCCCTGAAAAAGGGCATCCTGCTGAGTAAAGTAGAGGTGTGGCAAAAAAGAGGAAGA
>NW_022103898.1:46137118-46139961 GCF_000313985.2 Echinops telfairi
CTCTAGTTTTGTTTCTGTATGCTGTTTTGGAAAGTTCTTATCCTTCATTACTTGAAAAATGAATTTTTCTTGGTCTCCTTGCCTTCTGGTAGTCCCAGTATGAGATGGGAATAATGAGATTTTATAATTGTCCTATAGCTGTTGTTAGGTGCTGTCAAGTCAGTTCCAATTCATAATGACACCATCCGACAGAGTATAAGTACTCCACAAGGTTTTCTAGGATATAATCTTTGTCGGAATAGTCTCATGTATGCTCTTTCTTCTTATAGATTCCTTGTTTCTCATTACTTTTTACAGCTGTCATCCAGAGTTTTTAATCCTCAGACTCATCCAGACTGCACATTAGCGATTTGTAAATCACAGTTTAAGTGTTTTTCCCAGTAATGACTGCAGCATCTGGCTCCTAGACTTTGGTTCTCACTAAGAATTCACTACACGTGTCTGTGCAGTTTTTAGGGCAACAGCTGTGACCTCACTTCTCTGTGGAACCTCAGGAAAATGGTTTGTTTTTTTCTCTTCAGTTTGCTACTTGTTTTGAAGGTCGAAGTTTACATTTTAAGCTCTGTCTAAAAAATATAAAATACTCATTAAGGCAGAATCAATTCTGACTCAACAGCGACCCCATAGGACAGAGTAGAACTGCCCTGTGGGTTTTCAGGAGAGCGACTTCTTATGGGAGCAGGCAGTCTCATCTCTCCTCCATCTAATCTCTGTGAATAAAAAACAAACGAAACTAAATGTCCATAATGTTGTTATAAAAAAACACTTAAAAAAAAAAAAACACTTTTATTTTTTTTCCCTTGATTTGGATTTCTATTCTCGTAGCGTCACCATTTTGTCAAATAAAAGGAATAATGTCTTGATTTTTATAAAAAGCTCTTTTCTTTAATATTTTTAAGTTCTCTGTTATATTTAATCAAATATTTCAGTTGTATTTAATGTATTACTATCATTATCCTTACTTTATTAATGTAAGCGATTTCAAAGATATTATTAATACTGTCCGTTTGTTGATGTTACTCCTTGACAACAAGTTGACTCCCACACTGCCACATTATGTATGCCGAGTGCAAATGCTCTGTAGGGTTTCCAAGCTTAGGGCCTTTCAGAAGCAGCTTACCAGGCCTTGGTGTGTTTGAAACACCAACCTGTTGCCTGATTGTTAAATGGGTAAACTTTTACACCACATAAAGAACTTTATTTTTTAGTTGACCTTTATTTGATTTTATGTTTTTTAGAATTTTGTTATATTCCCTCTTGTAAATAACTGAATTTTCAACAAATAATAATAAAAACCTTTTTACTTAAAATCTTTCTATTTATTATTTTTACTTTAGTATTAATTTTAGTAATGTTTTATTGTGTGATTACAAGGGGCTGCTAAAACAATAATATTATTATTTTTTTAAAAGCAATAATATTATATGTAAGGGAGACTTTTCAAAAAATTAGTACCAATTTTTGTTAACATGCATAATTGAAATTTGAATCTCCAAATACATACAACATTGAGAATTAATTTTATATGATTAACTTTGTAAAACTTTTGTCATTATTTTCTATATTTCATAGTAGCCATGGGGAACTTTTCAGTACTTCATCAAACAGTGTTTATTGAGTGACTGCTGGAAGAGACAGGTGGACAGGGCAAGTGTGGAGTCACACTTCTCCTGTACCAGGCATGTTTATCTGTTCTCTACTATTATACAGGACATGGAGGAACGCTGAGATTTAGTTTTTATCCATATTTATCACACTCATTCATTTGGATAGTCTACTGTTATCCATCTTTCCTGAGAACTTTTTTATTTTACTGTCCTGATGTAAGATATATTCACCAGGTAATGTTCTCACACTCTCAGTAAACACATCATCTTTCTTTAAAACTAAATGAATATATACTATGCCACTAATTTTTAATAGCAGATTTCATCCAAATATACATTGCTCGTAATATTTCAGAGGTCAGCTATCACAGTAAAAGATGCACACTAAATCAGACCTAAAGCAAAGTCACTCACTGACCAATATTGGTGATAAATATGTGGAAGACTCTAGGTTCACGACTAGGATAGCTCTGTCTAACAGCTGGCTGAGAGCAAGAGTGAAGTACAATGTCAGTGGCCTCATGCACAGAGAATGAAATAGTAGCAGAGGAAAGAGCAGATGGTTTCTTTTAATAAGTAATTGACATTTTGAATCTTCTCTCTCTGTGTGCACATGTATATATGTTTCTCAAATAAGTGATTTGGTAGAAATAGCACTGGGGCAGTATTTAGAAGATTTACATTTCAGATATGAGAAAATATTATGTATAGCATAACATTTCTCTGAGCTTCAAGAGAACTTAATTCATTAATGGAACAGGAGACCATTGTATTAATGTCTACTTAATAATTGCAGATCTATGTGTTCTATGACATAATTAAACAATTGTGTTTTTATGACATACTTTGAAAGAAGAAAAGTAAATGGCCTCAGATCTTATAACATTCACACAGTATTAAAAATTTCAGGCTACAAAGTTTCCTCCCAAGCCCCTTATCGTGAAGTTGTGCGCAGTGAGCCTCAGAGCCAAACAGGGCTGGCCTTCAATAATCCCAAAGCGCAGGAATGAGAGTGGCACTTTCTCAGCCCCGAGGTTCCAGGACATAGTCGGAGGGTGAGGCCCACCCTCACCCTGACATCATGGCTTCTACCCATCACAACATACAAAGCAACTACACCTGGATTTTTCAAAACAACTTTTATTTCCTCAGTCTTCCTTAACCCTATTGAACAAGAAGCTGCCACTCAACAGGGTCCAACAAAGGGCTGCTTGATTTTCTATCCCCCTAATATAT
>NW_022103898.1:46147234-46148271 GCF_000313985.2 Echinops telfairi
AAATTACAACACTTTTTGGCTGATGTCACATTTCAAATCTCAAATGCATACTTATTCCACATTACTTTTTATTTATTCAATCACCATGACTACTCACATTTAATTCTTAGCACCTGCAGGTGAATTAAAGCCAACTCCTAGGATGTTTTGGCATCTTGTATCTTCCAGGGGGAAAGAGAAAGGAGACCTCTGTGTCCTGCTGACCTTAAATTATCGCTGATACGATTAATAACATTACGTGCCCTGTTACCTTTTTTCTGAGTCTTTAAAACTTTCATTGATTTTTGTCTTCATCAAATCTTACATATAAAGATCTATGACTCTATAAAATAGAAATATTTGTCTGGTGTGTTAGGACTGATTGAAAAAATAATCTAATGGAAATACATTATAACATATACTTTATGATTACTTCATCTAGTTGACTAAGTGATGCCCTCAGCATATATTTCTGAATTTTTTAACCAATTGTGTCTAATATTGTAAATTTTATCTGAGGCTAATAGACTTCAATTTGAGTTATAAGCCCTCAATTGAATGTATTGCTGTGGTTTGGTATTTCACATTCTTGGCACACAGGCTACATGATATGTGAATGTTATAAAAGTATATGTAAATGAACACACGACTACTGACTAAGAAGTTTGGATCTTTCTTGACTAAATAAAGGAGATATATATCTCATTTGTTAATAATCATGTTATAACTTTTTACTTACTTATAAAGTATATTTTCAATAAAATAAAAGTCAAATTGATTAAATTGGATCAAAACCTTAAGCTTCTAATATATACTTAATTATAGACATATATATTTATGCCAGTATAGTACAATTGTCTGTTCATTTTACTTTTAGAACTATTGTTTCTTTGGTTCCTTGAAAATGGATTTTTTGGGGGTCTAATTTCTTATATTATTCAAACATCCATTTATTAAAGTATAATTTGTACCTAAAATTTATAAGGGGGCTGAAGTTTTAGGTTTTTAAAATCATTTTATTGGGGCTCATACAACTCTTATCACAATCCATACATACA
>NW_022103898.1:46149299-46151253 GCF_000313985.2 Echinops telfairi
ATTTCTTAGATAGTGGATAATAGTTGGGGAGGGGAAATGGCTGCTAAAGATATTTTATTTTTAGAGAAATATTGGAAAGAAGTGTTAGAAGTAGCCATCTCAAAGTCCTAAATACAAGCTTTGCTCAATTTTATGTGTATTAGTATACTGGAAGTATAAAAGAAACCAATAGTAATATGCATAAATATTTCATATGTTTATGTGATAATAAATATGTATATAAATACATACATATATACTTGAGGTAGAATGACTTTTAGATTAAATTTATTTTCAAAAAAAATCTATCACCGATGAAAAATAGCCTTTCTGAATAAAAGTAGGGTCTCTGACTGTGATAGGCAAATGTTCAGATAAACACATCATGTTCTGTAAATGATTGTCAATTGAAGATTTTATATATCTAACATATATATTATTCTCAATGGCATTTTAGTTTAAAATAAAGATATACAATATGTCATAAAAGAAGACTATTCACTCATCTGTTCTCCTTGTGAGGGTAAGAGGAATATTTTCATATATGTGTGGTCATGGAATAAACACATCATTGCTCACTTCCCTAAGAAAACTACAAAGCATTTTCAGATCACTAAAAACTGAAAAATATGTTCTATGTCAATTAACTCATTTGCCTTCCATCAATTTTACAAATGTTCAAAAGATTGTATTTGTCACTGAAAACTCTTAACTACTAAAGGAAATTGGACATATTTCCCTTTTCATCAACTACCTTTCTTTAAAACTAGAGATCCAACATCTGCCAAATACATAAAGTGATTATAATGTAATATACCTTTGGTTTAGCAATAGACTTAAACATATGTGCCTTAGAAAAACATATCATTATTCCAGGTAGAGGAGTATTGTGTCAGATCGCTAATGTGAACAACTGTTGCTATATTCTGATTTTGTTTTATACTAAAATAAATAATTCTACTGATAGATATGGTCTGAAATTGCTCACACATGCAATCATATTGCATTGATAATTATTGGAGTTTGGAATGCAAAGATTGGGGGAAAGCCATGGATGAAATAGTAGTTGGAAATATGGCCTTGGTTATAGAAACAAAATTAGGGACTGCATGATAGAATTTTGCAAGATCAACATATTCTTCATCACAATCACCTTTTTGAGCCAGGACAATTGGCACTTATACATGGACTTCTCCAGATGGAATATGCAGATATAAAATTGACTACACCTGTGGGGGAAAATGAAAGAAACACTCACTATCAGCAGCTTACACCAGGTCAGGGGCTGACTGCCTTATATGTAAGTTCAAGTTGAAGCTGAAGAAAATTAAACTAAGTTCATGAGCTAAAAACAGGATCTTGAATGTATCCCACCTTACTTTTGAGAACAACTCATGAACAGATTTAGCGCCTTGAACACTGTGATAGAAGGAATGCCTGAGAGCTGCGGGGTGACAACAAGAATAGCATTCATGAAAAAGTAACAACTCATTAAAAAATACAAGAACGAAATGATTCAAATGGATGTCAAATGAGACTCGGAAAGTTACTCTAGATCATACAGTATCCAGGGAAATTTGGAAAAAATGAGATGGATCAAGTACCTAATTTAAACCATTTAATCATAAAACATATATACAAAGCATAAAGATTATCACTGACAAAATAAAGACAAACTTAACGACCCTAACACTAGACATAAAAACTCTACAGAGCATAATGAACACTATCCATACTCAAAAACACAACATTTATGCACATCAAAAGATGTCATCCAAAGAATTAAAAGAAAACTCATCGATTGGGAAAATATTTAGAAATGATACACTAGCTAAAGGGTTAAATATCCAAAATCTAAAGAAAACTACAACATCTTAAAGAGAAAAATACAAGTAACCCAATTTTAAAAATAGACATGAGACATGAATAGACAGTTCGCCGAACAAGACATATAGGTGCACAACAATAATATAGA
>NW_022103898.1:46152256-46160491 GCF_000313985.2 Echinops telfairi
AGAAGATCACAGAAGAAAGGAGGGAGGAGAGATTGGAGGGGGAAAACCGAAAGAGAACTACCTGTATGGGGGTTTTACACAGTATCTTACTACTGATTTCATTTGTTGATATGGGCTATATGAGTATATAGAATGTACTTCTTTAAACACGCCCCTCGACACCAAAAGAGGAGAATGCAGTCTCACAGCCTTAACAAGACCAAAAGTTAAAACAAAACAACAACAACAACAACAGAAAAACCACCCTCCAGTTTCCTTACCCCTCAGACGTAGATGCTGGTCTGAGTGGCTAACAGAGGAGAAAAAAATGGAATACTGAAGTGGACTTGAAGTCTTTAGTGATGTACAAGTTAATTTCAAACATATGGGTAAAACCATAAATAGATTACATATAGTATACGTATTTCTTCCTTTGTCTAAGAATGTGGATATTAAAATACAGGGAAAACCTTCCTTTGCTAAATAAACTTACTTAATCTAATAAGAAATAGGCCACTGCTATTGTTAGATGCCATTGCCTCGGTTCCGACCAGAGGGACTCTGCACAACAGAACGAACAGTGCCTGGTCCTACACCGACCTCACAGTTATTCCTTGTCTTTAGCCCTTTATTGCAGTCACAGTGTCAATCCATCTTGTCGAAGGCCACCCTCTTTTCTGTCCGCCCCCCTTCCCTTTACAAAACATGATGTCCTTCTCTAGGACTGGTCTCTCCCTACACAAGTCCAAAGTATGCAAGGTAAAGTCTCTCAACCTTTGAGTCTAAGGAGCACTCTGGCTTTATTTCTTCCAAGACAGATCAATTTGCCCTTTTAGCAGTTCACTACATCTTCAGTATTCTTACCCACCACCCAAATTCAAGTGCATTGATTCTTCTTCAGTCTTCTTTATTCAATGTCTAATTTCCACATGCATACGAGGCAATTGAAAATCCCTAACTTTGGTCAGGCACACTTTAGTCCTCAAAGTAACATCGTTGTTTTCCAATTCTCTAAAGATGTCTTGTGCAGTAGACTTACCTCATGTAATACATCTTTTGATCTCTGACTGCCACTTCCATGAACATTGAGTGCGGATCCAAGTATAACAAAATCCTTGACAAACAAGCCATTCCCTATTTATGATGATGTTACCTCTTGGTCCTGTTGGGAGGATTTTGGCCTTCTTTACATTGGGTTGTAATCCATACTGAAGGCTGCAATTCTTGATCTTCATCAGTCACAGTTTCAAGTCCTCCTCATTTTCAGCTAGCAAGGTTTTGTAATCTGCATTTCATGAGTTATTAATAAGCTTTTCTCCAATCCTGACACCGCATTCTTCTCTATATAATTTGCTCAGCATATTGATTGAATAAGTTTGGTGAGAGGACACATTATTGCACAACTTTCCTCATTTTAAATCATGTACTATTCATGGACAAGTTCTACAGATGCACAGTGAAAATGTTCCGGAATTCCCATTCTTCTCAAGGTTTTGATATGATCCACACAGTTGAATGCCTTCGCATAGTCAATAAAACACAAGTAAATATCTTTATCGTGTTCTGTGCTTTCCACCACATACATCTGACATCAGCAATGATAGCTCTTAATCCACAACCTCTTTTGATTCTGGCATAGCCATTGTTGGATGATCTTAAGCAAAATTTTACTTGCAAGTGATATCAATTATATTGTTCTATAATTTGAGTATCCTATTGGGCCACCTTTCTTTGGAATAGGTACAAATATGGATTTCATCCAGTTAATTGGCCAAGTAGTTTTTTTCCCCCAGTTTCCTGGTTCACACAGGTGAGTGTTTAACCAACTTGGTGAAATATTTCTGTTGCTTTTCTATCAATCCTTAGAGCCTTGTTTTTGCTAACACTTTAAGTGCAGCATGGACATGTCCCTTCCATGCCATTGGCTCTCGCTCACTTACTACCCCCTGAACTGGTGCAACGTCGACACATTCTTCTTCGTACAGGACTATGTGTTCTTTCCATCTTCTATCAATGTTTTGCCTAGAAACTTTTAAGGCCTGATTTTCATGAATTCTTCCAGGTTATGATATGCCATGTGTGCTCTTCCCTTTCTGTTTTCTAATTATAGGTCTTAATACATTTCATTACAATATTTCACTTTGTCTTCTCAAGCTGCTATTTGAAGTGTTTTTATTTTAGCTCTGACTTCATCATTTCTTCCATTTGCTTTAGCTTTCTATGATTAAGAGCAAGTGTCAGAGTCTCTTTTGACAGCTACACTGATCTTTTCCTTCTTTCCTGTGGTTTTAATGACCTTTTGCTTTCTTCTGGAGTGACGTTCTTGTTGTCTTCCCACAGCTCATCAGGTATTCTCTTATAGGTGTTCAAAGCACTAAATCTGTTCTGGAGCTCTCGAAATGCAGGTGGCTCTCATGGACTTGTTCATTTTCCACAGCTTATTCTGAACGTACATCTGAGCAATTGATGGCCTGGTCCACAGTCAGGCCCTTGCCTGGCTGAAGCTACTATATTGAGCTTCCACAGTGTCTTTCCCACAGATGCAGTCAATTTAATTTCTGTCTATTCCATATGGAGAAGCCCATGTCCATAGTAACCTTTTGTATTGTTGAAAAAGATATTTTCTCTGAACAAGTCGTTCATTTTACAAAACTCTATCATGTGATTTCCAGCTTCATTTTTAGTACCAAGTCCACACTTTCCAACCACTGATATTTACTATTTTTTTCTTCGCATTTTCATTAAAATCACTGATAATTATGCATCTTTATTGCATGTGTGATACACTTCTGACTGAAGTCATTGGCAGATTTCTTCAATTTCTTCATCACTAGCTCTTGTGGTTGATGCATGAATTTGAATAAAGATTGTATTTATAAGATATCCCTGAAAGCAGATAGATAAAATCCTATCACAGACATCATTGCAATTTTTTATTGGTTTTGAAATGTCCTTTTTGACAATGAATGACACATCTTTCCTCTTGATTGTGTTAACTCTGTTGCAGTAAAGTATAATTTTCGGATTCAAAATAGCTAATACCAGTCCATTTCAGCTTACTAATTCTGAGGATATTGATCTTTATGTGTTCCATTTCATTTTTGACCATTTCCAATTTCCCTAGATCCATACGTGGCATATTCCAAGTTCTGATTACTGGCAGGTTTTTGCAGCTCTTTCTCCTTAGCTTGAGTTGTGCCCCATCAATAAAAGAAGGTCCCAAAATTCAACTCCCATATCATTTACCCAACTTATATCACTAGGGCCAACTCCACTCCCAAGAAATCAGCTGCTCCTCAGTCACCTTTTGAGTGCCCTCGTCCTGAGGGGCACATCCTCTGGCACTTTCTCTGACAGTGTTTTGCTTCCACGTCTGACAGTGTTTTGAAGTTGAGCAGAAGGTGTTCAATGGCTCCTTCCTCCAGGTCTGGGAGCCCAGTCCTTCATTGCTACTGTGAGTCTGGAAGGTCCATGGAAACCAGGTCACTTTGGGTGACCTTGATGGCATTTGAAACCCTAGTGACATCGTTTCCAGCATCACAGCAACACACAAGACACCACTCTATGGCAAAGTGATAGACAGGTAGTGGAATAATCAACATAAATCAGTGGTTCTATAACTACATTCATTTAGAAATATATAGCACATTTTATTGAATTAACATTATTTACTTAATTAAGTGTTGCCGTTGGGTGTCTCATTGAGTTGGCTCTAATCATAGGTACACTATGAAAACAGAATGAACCATTGCTTGCTCTTGTGCCATCCTCACAATCGCTATATTGGAGCCTGTTATAGTCACCATGTCAATCCATCTTGTGGATGGTTTTCCTCTTTATTTTTTTGCTAGGTCTCTACTTTATTGAGCATGCTGTCTTTCTCTGAGCATTGATCCCCCCTCAGAGTATGTTAGACAAAGTATGTTAGACAATGTCTGTCCAGAATACTGCTAAGTCAGGATGTTTCTCCGGAACATTCTGGTTGTATTTCCTGTGACACAGATTTGTTCATTCTTCTGGAAGCCTAAGATATATTTATTATTTTTGCTAACAATCTAATTATAAACATCTTCAGTCTTCTTCATGTACTGTCCAGACTTTGTATGCATATTGTAAGTTCCATAGCTTGGTCAGACACACCTTTGTCCTCAAAATGACATTTTTAGTTAAGTACATAATTGTAAAGTAGCTAATGCATTTTAATCAAGACTAAGATATTTATTAGCTTATATTTATCTTTATATTATATTACTTATATAATATTATATTTTTATTAGCAAACATTTCGCAAACACTTTACACAACATAATTTATTCAATGCTCTTATGAATAGACACTACACACTCCTGGGTGATGTAGGGGTGGAGTCACAGCCTGATGATGAGTTCGTGTGGGGTGTGGCCAATTGTATAAAGAGAGGCCCGGGAAGAGAGCTGGGCTCTCTCTTGCCCCTTCAGCTTCTGTTGGATCTGGATCCTGAGTCTGGTTCATGGATATCCTGTTGTGTCATTTGCCAACACAGTGGACTAATGACCTAGGTTTCAGTCAGCTATCAGTGAACAGCCAAACTTAGATTCATTTTACTGACCTTGAATTCATTTACTTCTGCATCCACCAGACTGTAGCCCTGTTGCTGCATCATTCTGCTCCCTGTTCATTGGCTTCTACAGCTACACAAGTCAGGAGAAGTCCTCAGCTTACAACAGACATACAGATTTGAAGTGCAGAATACTTACCTACTTCTACCACTGTGCAAACCATTTATTGCTATAAATTTCTTTCTATATGCTTATGTATACAAACATCACGGGTTTAAGAACACAATCTAACACATTTGTACCTGAAGTTATTATAGAGAAACAAATAAAGCTCATAAAAATGAGTTACCTAACTGGATATAAATCTAATAAGGCCTAAATGCACTAAGAATTCCACCTCTATCAATGTAAGTACAAATAAATCTGTCCCTATCAGTACAGAGGGCACAGTTAATCTGTGGTGTGAAGTGATAGAGTTGACACCCAAACTAGTACCGCTAGTAGATGAAGTGTTGGTGAGATCATGTTTGATACCTTTCTACAATTTTGTCAGGATGAGAAATATAGGGATGCTTATTGGTACTAGTTAAAATAGACAAATAGTAAAGGAAACTTGTCTTCAAAATCTTGGCTCAGATGCCTTCTTGGAAAGGACAGTGTTTTCTTATTACTGAAATTGACACTTACTCTAGACATGGATTTACTTTCTTTTCAGCCAACACTCCTGAAAAAGCTTCCATTTGTAGATTGCCAGAATATCTCATCCGCTGACATGGTATACAGCATACCATTACCTCAGATCAAGAGACTCATTTCACAGCAAATGGAGAGTGGCAATGGCCCTGTGCTCATGGGAATTCACTGGTTTTACCACGTTCTCCAACCTTCTGAAGGAGATGGTTTAATAGATTGAAGTAATGGACTTCTAAAGATACAAAGATGACTCCAGGTAGGAGACAACACCTTGCAGGGCTGGGCCAAGTTCTCAAGGACCTTTTCTGTGCTCTAAATCAGAGTACAACCTAGGCTGCTCTTTCTCCAATAGTCAGGCTTCACAGGTCCAGGAACAAAGGAAAGGAAATGGAAGTGGCCCCACTCACTTTTAATCTTAATTGCCAACTCACGTTTTTTGCTTCCTGTCCTGCAACACTCTGTTCTTCCTGTATAGAGGGATTTGTTCCAAAGGGAGAAATTCTCCTAACTGGAGACATAGCACTGATTTTACTGGGTATTTTGAACTTCTCATGCCTCTTGATAAACTGGCAAAGAAGCTTACTACTGTATTGAGTGGTGTGATTGATGATGTTTACCAAAAGGAAATTGAATTCCTATTGCATAAAGTATGTAAAGAAGAGTATGTTTAGAGTTCAGGATATTCCTTAGGTAATTTCTTAGTATTACCATATCATATGATTAAAATCAATGGTAAACTACAGCACCCCAATTATAATATGACTGCTAATAGCCTGGAGTCTTCAGAACTGAGTATTTGGATCAGTCCACCAGACAAACAACAATGAACAGCTGAGATACTTAGTGAGGGCAAATGTGTGAAGGAAATACAGAATGGGTAGTGGAAGAAGGTATTTCTGATACCAGCTATTGACATGTGAGTAGCTGCAAAAATGAAGTATGTAATCATAATGAGTAATTCCTACTTTAATGTATGCTTAAATATCTTTGTTTTGTTCAGCTATGATATGTCAGATGAAAATGGGTTTTGTATTCAGTTGTATGTCTGCTAGTTAGATAGATCATGCTGGGCACAAGTATGGTTTTATTATTGTCTTTGGAGATTATGTATAGTTACCGAGATGTATAGGTTTCAAGTTGATAAGAGAGAGGCTGTGAAGCTTAGAGTTTATGTCAGCTAGACACATCTGAGTGAAAGTAGGGATGAAGTCCAACCTGTCAATCAAGCTGAAACCTGATGACACCTCCTTGGGCATCTTGCCTTTCCCATAAGTGAGAGAGCCTGAGCAGAGCCAAGCTCGCTTATGTCCCTTTGCCTTCCACTCAATATGGATCTTGTATATGGTTCTTTGATATCCAGTTGTGTCAAATGCCAATCTTAGGAACTGTCAGAAGCTGTTGACCTTGGATTCATTCAACCAACCTTGGATTCATTTACCTCTACATCCACCAGCCTATAGTCCTGATTCTTCCTGCCGCTTCCTGCTCATCAGCTTCCACAGCTACATGAGTCAGGTGAAGCTTCCAGTTTACCTCTCACTCCAGAATTGAACTGGACTGGGCTACGCACATCTACAACTGTGTAAGACATTCTTGATTTATATATCTTTCATTGTACATACAAATACAAGCATCATTGGTTTTGCTTCTCTAGAGAATCTAACCTAAAGAAAATGTTCTATATATACACATATATCTTTAGTGCTCTGCTGTTGCTTTAAAATTCTTTCATTTAAAAATTTTCGATTGCCCATAAAATCTTTCAAGAATGCAACTCAAGGCTTGAATTTTTTCAGGATTTCTTTCACTTTCAGATATGCTGAAATAGTTTACCTTTGGATCTTCTAATTCTAGGTCTTCATGCATTTCACTATAATATTTGACTTTGTTTCCTCGAGCTTCCATTTTAAATTTCTATGCAGCTCCTTGATTTAATCCTCCATTCCATTTACCTTAGCTACTCTATGATTTCTAACCAGTTTCAGAGTCTCCTCAGACATCCACTTTGATCTTTTCTTTCTTTCCTGTCTTCGAAATTACGTTTTGCTTTCCTCATGAATGATGGTCTTGATGTCCTCCCTCAGCTCACCAGGTATCCTGTGATTACTATTCAATGCTTCAAATCTGTTCTTTAGAGGCTTTGAAATTGATGTGGGATATAATCAGTCATGTTTTGGCTCTTATAAACATATTTCAATTATATTCAGATTTATCCTGAGCTTACATGTGAGCAACTAAAGGTCTTTTCTGAAGTCAGCCTCTGTTCTGGTTTTAGCTGCTGACATTGAGCTTCTCCATCATGTCTTCCCACAGATGTAGGCAATTCGATATCTGTTTATTCCATCTGAAGAAGCCCATGTGTATAGTCACCTTTTGTTCTGTTGAAAAAAGATATTTTCTATGAACAAGTTACTGAGTTTTGAAAATTCTATCATGTGATCTCTAGCTTCATTCCCATCCCAAAGTTCATATTTCCAACCACTGTGCTTTCCTTTTAGCTTCAAAATTTTTCATTCTAATCACCAATCAGTATTGGGTTAGTCTGGGTTGACTAGAGAAACAAATCAATAGACACTCATATGTGTATAGGAAGAGTTCCATATAAAAGAGCAATTGTACATTAAGAAAACATTAATGCCAGTCTAGATCAAGTCCATCAGTCCAATTTAGTTCATATGTCCGATACCAGTCTATAAGTTCCTCTTCAGACTCACACAACACATGCAATGACACCAAGTGCAGGAAGATCACAGAGCAGTAGGTGGGAAATCTTATGGATCCAGTGGCAAGAGAAGCATATTAGTGCTGGCGTGGGTCTCCAACTTCAAGGCTCTGACTGCCATCACCATTGCTCCAAGTGCCTTTTCAACAGGAATGTCTCACAGGCAGTGAGTGTGTCCTGCCTCCAGTGAGCTATTTATATCTGTGAGTACTCCAAATTAGGTCATCAAGCTGTGACCTGATTGACAGGCTATACTCCACCCCTCCACAAGTAACTACCACAGACCACCCCCTGTCAACTTGA
>NW_022103898.1:46160591-46164004 GCF_000313985.2 Echinops telfairi
TCTGCTGTTGCTTTAAAATTCTTTCATTTAAAAATTTTCGATTGCCCATAAAATCTTTCAAGAATGCAACTCAAGGCTTGAATTTTTTCAGGATTTCTTTCACTTTCAGATATGCTGAAATAGTTTACCTTTGGATCTTCTAATTCTAGGTCTTCATGCATTTCACTATAATATTTTACTTTGTTTCCTCGAGCTTCCATTTTAAATTTCTATGCAGCTCCTTGATTTAATCCTTCATTCCATTTACCTTAGCTACTCTATGATTTCTAACCAGTTTCAGAGTCTCCTCAGACATCCACTTTGATCTTTTCTTTCTTTCCTGTCTTCGAAATTACGTTTTGCTTTCCTCATGAATGATGGTCTTGATGTCCTCCCTCAGCTCACCAGGTATCCTGTGATTACTATTCAATGCTTCAAATCTGTTCTTTAGAGGCTTTGAAATTGATGTGGGATATAATCAGTCATGTTTTGGCTCTTATAAACATATTTCAATTATATTCAGATTTATCCTGAGCTTACATGTGAGCAACTAAAGGTCTTTTCTGAAGTCAGCCTCTGTTCTGGTTTTAGCTGCTGACATTGAGCTTCTCCATCATGTCTTCCCACAGATGTAGGCAATTCGATATCTGTTTATTCCATCTGAAGAAGCCCATGTGTATAGTCACCTTTTGTTCTGTTGAAAAAAGATATTTTCTATGAACAAGTTACTGAGTTTTGAAAATTCTATCATGTGATCTCTAGCTTCATTCCCATCCCAAAGTTCATATTTCCAACCACTGTGCTTTCCTTTTAGCTTCAAAATTTTTCATTCTAATCACCAATCAGTATTGGGTTAGTCTGGGTTGACTAGAGAAACAAATCAATAGACACTCATATGTGTATAGGAAGAGTTCCATATAAAAGAGCAATTGTACATTAAGAAAACATTAATGCCAGTCTAGATCAAGTCCATCAGTCCAATTTAGTTCATATGTCCGATACCAGTCTATAAGTTCCTCTTCAGACTCACACAACACATGCAATGACACCAAGTGCAGGAAGATCACAGAGCAGTAGGTGGGAAATCTTATGGATCCAGTGGCAAGAGAAGCATATTAGTGCTGGCGTGGGTCTCCAACTTCAAGGCTCTGACTGCCATCACCATTGCTCCAAGTGCCTTTTCAACAGGAATGTCTCACAGGCAGTGAGTGTGTCCTGCCTCCAGTGAGCTATTTATATCTGTGAGTACTCCAAATTAGGTCATCAAGCTGTGACCTGATTGACAGGCTATACTCCACCCCTCCACAAGTAACTACCACAGACCACCCCCTGTCAACTTGACAACTTGATATAACTCTTTAGCCATACATAATTTTAAACAAAACAGTAGTAAAATCATATCTGTACGTAATAGGATAAAACATAAAAGCATACAATTAAAAAACATGCCACCCTCATTTAAAAATAACATTATACAAATGAACCGAACAAAAATATTCTATGCCTAATAATTGCAGTTAAGTAACACCTACACTTTAATCCTATAATCTCATGAATATATTCCAGCACCTAGGAAAGTTTGTAAGCCAACCACTTCAAGCCTTTATCCTCCTCATTTTTGGTACCCAATTTCTATACTGCCCACTTACATCAACCTAGTGTTCTGAGGATAATATCATATTCTTTCATGGGAAGAATCTTAATTCCAGTTGGAACTTTCTGAAATTTGCATCCACAAGCAAAATAAAATCACGACAGGCCGTCCATAAAGTCAGCATCAATATGCACTAATTGACAGACTAAAAAATCTTCTCTTCATGTGATTGGGTTCTGGTCAACTCAATTTGGGCTGCCTCCCTTAGCCTCATCAGGGTGTTCATTGTTCGTCTTGCCTTTAGACCAACAGTTTTCAACCTGTGGGTTGTGACCCCTTTGGGGATTAAGTGACCCATTCACAGGGGTGGCCTGATTCATAACAGTAGCAAAATTACAGTTATGAAGTAGCAATGAAAATAACTTTAGGGTTGGGGGGGTCGCCACAACATGAGGAACTGTGCTGAAGGGTGGTGGCATGAGGAAGGTTGAGGACCAATGCTTTAGACCATGGTCCCATCACAAATTCTCAACAACTGTAGCCACCTTGAGCTAGGTCACGAACTTCAGACCAGTCAACCTGCTCTCGTCTTCTCCTCTAGTTCCTATAAACCAGGTCCACAGTTGTCGGTGACCAGACCCTACCCATCTCCCTATTGCTGCTTTTCCCCCCCTTCCACTCAACAAGTGGATCCAGGTGATCCCCTACCAAGCATTTCAGTCTTCCCACAGGATCCCTTTAATATTCAGTCCTAGAGAGGAATTTCCTTCATGGTTTGATTTTTTTCCAAATTCTGACAAAAGCCACTAATTCAAAATTCAAAAATCCAAACAGTTCATTTTTTCCCCTTCAATCTGGCAATAGTCCTCTAGGCAAATCCCTTCACCTTCGAATGTCCTGAGCACTCAAGACACTAGGTGGGTGTCATCTTTTCAGAGCCTTCTTTGCAGGCATGTCATGTTCTAAATCCATTTAAAGATCCAACTTTAACCGCTGAAGACAAATGGACATACAAACTTTCTATTTTCATACTTCACAATAGTAATTTTTATTAAGCATCATATCAACAATATTAAGCAGAAGAAATCAGTATAAACAAAGTAGAATCAGATCCTAAACTCAATTCTTAAAACAGTCAAGTTCAATCCTTATATAACTTATCTTCATTTTTACCTAAACTATTCTAATGATACAAAATATGGGGTTAGACCTCCACTGAATCAAGCCAGGGCTAGCCTTCTATTAGTCATTTTGACCCTCTGTCAGCCATTTTCACTGACCAGCTCTGAGAAATTCACAGGGCAATTTTGTCATCCCAGCTCGAGGTTCACATTTATCACAATCATTTTCACTATTTCAGACAGGATAAACCAAACACAATTTCTAGGAATCAAAACTTTAAATTCCCATATTCTTTTCAGAAAACAGCCCAGTAACTGCATGGACATATCTGACCTCCAATTAGTCAGAGAAGAACAACTACCACGAGGCGGAGGTCAAACAAGCATCCACTCTCCATCTTCATGATTTATTTCTCTAGCACCCCACTTTCGGTACCATATATGTTAGGCAGGGTTTTCTAGAGCAACAAAACCAGGACGCTTATGATTATAGATAGATAGATGATAGATAGATAGATAGATGATAACTAGATAGATAGATTTATGCTGCATGAAGGAATATAACAGCTAATTAGTCCACACAGCAGTACAGAGGGCTCAGTTCAACTCACTTTGGTGCAACAGTTAATATACTTGAGTACTTCAACTCACGTGGGCTGCTGGGTCCAAGGTCAAGGAAGCAGCCAGTGGAGTCAATCCTCAGGCAATGCAGGCAGTCT
>NW_022103898.1:46164104-46166621 GCF_000313985.2 Echinops telfairi
AGCAAACGGCAAGGTGGGTCACCAACAGTTAGCAGCTCAGGAGTTTAGCAAAGCAGACCCATTGGGATATCGAACTAAGCAATGCAAGACCACAGGATCCAGCAGCATCAAGCTCCGGCGATGTACATACCAGCAGCAGCATGGAAAAGCAGGCCTCCAAGGAACCTCAAGCTCTAGCAACACAATCCACATGGGTTGGCTGATCTACAAGTAGTGTAGCTCACAATTTGAGGCAGAGAACTAGCTAAAGCAGCCACACACTCATCTGATCACCAGATAGCCAGAGAGAGAGAGAGAGGCGGACCTGCAAAGCCATTTTTCTCTTTGCCCTTCAATCAAACTGTCACTTTATTAATCCCACGTGTTCCTCTTGGCCATATTGGCACAATAAACCTAACTATCACAATTATCAATGCATCTTGATTGCATGTTTAATCAGATTCAGATTGAAATAGCTGGTAGTCAATCCATGTACAAGAATATTTTCTAGGTGGATCACAGTACTCAAGGTAAGCCAAAAACTATTAGGGCCATCAATGAGGGAATTGGGACATACCTAAAAACCTTGAGGCAGAGAACACCACAGGAAACACAAGTTAGGAAGTGGAATATACTAAAGATAAAACACCTGTATACATTGAAAGACTTCACTAAGAAAGTAATAAGAGAGCTCACAGACTGGGAAAACATCTTTAACAATGACATATCTGACAAAAGGCTTATTACTAATATCTTTAATACTCTGCTAGTCTACAATAAGAAAAAAATACAAATAGCTCACTGAGGAGGTGGGCAAAAGGCCTGAACTGAAGTTTCACAAGAGCAGAAACCTGAAAAGGCCAATAAACATATGTAAAACTGTTCCCACTAATTAATAATAAGGAAAGTGCAAATTAAAACAATTATGAGATACCACCACACACTCCTGAGGAGAGCCCAATTAAAAAAAAAAATCAGAAAGTAACAAATGTTGAAAGGGTATGGGAGCATGGCGAAGTAGGATCTCTCATCCACTGCTGGTGGTCCTGTAGGTATGTGCAGCTACTATGGAAATCAATTTGGGGATACCTAAAACAAATGTAAATCGATCTACCATATGACCCAGCAATCCCTCTACAGGACATATGTCGAAGAAGTAGGAAACATACCATAACTAGACATCTGCAATGCTCTGTGACCAGACAACTCCAAGATTCATTGTAGCACAGTTCACAATCCCAAAGAATTGGAAACAACCTAAATTTCCATGAATTGATGAAAAGATATATGCAAAAGTCCTGGTATATTTATACAGTGGAGTACTATGCATCCCTAAAAAGCAGCGATAAACATATGAATCATATCATCTCATGGGAAGAGTTGGAGGAAATTATACTAAGCAAAGTTAGCCAAACACAAAAAGACAAGTACAACATGAGTCCACTGAGGTAAAGCTCAAAAAGCACAATGGGCATGGAGGATAAGTTATGTAATGCATAATTTCTGGGTGGAGGTTCAGGCATTCTAGCTGGGGTCAGACCCAACCCAGGGACACATATGAAAAGGAGAGGGGGGAAAAGATAATGGTGGTGGGGGAACTGGGCACTAATCCACCCACGGGGAGGGTAATGTTTATATCTCCAGAGGAAAGGAAGAGAGAGACCAGACTGTATTCTGGTATGCCAAGCCTGGAGGGCTATATACCGACAAGGAGCAGGGCATTTAAAGAGAGGACTGCGGGGCTGGCCCCAATCTGAGCTATGTTGACCCCTCTCTAGAGGAATGACAGCACGTAAGATACAGGCTGGGGAGAGTGGCCAGTCTGTCCTGACCAAACAGGAGCAAACTAAGGGAGAGGGAGGAAGGGAGAGAGAGAGAGCGAGCACATCGCCCTTGTCCACCAAGTCTCTAGGATGACGGGAGCAGCCAATGCACAGCTGAAGACACAGTCCGGGAAGTCTGACACCTGCACCCTCCAACCCCAAGAGCGGGTCGAACCACAAAGGGAACAGAACAGAACAGCAAGGGCAGCAAGGGGAGTAAAGTCACGAAGTCCCCTTGGAATCCCCAAAATATACTTCTGACTTGTGGGGCAGTACCTGGCACCTCATTAGACCTGGTTGGAAGATATGCATAAAGGTCAGCTGATAGACCTGGAACTATTTATAGGTTGTTTAAAAAATTCCCTTATTATTATTTTAATATTTTACTTAAATTTTAAACTTATTTTTTATATGCCTATCTACCGATATAGAACATAGGCAGGATAGCACAATCCCAGGAGAAAGCAATGGGACTGGTGGTTCTGGGGGACTTGGGAGAGGAGGAGACAAGGGAAAGGGAGAGGAGGCCAATAAACTCAAGGACAATAGAACAACAAGGGACCTAAAATTGATGCTAAGCAGGGTGTGGACTACCTGGGGGAGTTTGATCAGTTATAATGTAACAGAGGAAATACTGAGAGTGAAATCAAGGGTAAACATGATAGTGGGGCAGGACGAAAGTAAAAGGAAATAGAGGAAAGAACTAGGAGGTAAA
>NW_022103898.1:46166721-46170152 GCF_000313985.2 Echinops telfairi
CTCCAAATTAGGTCATCAAGCTGTGACCTGATTGACAGGCTATACTCCACCCCTCCACAAGTAACTACCACAGACCACCCCCTGTCAACTTGACAGCTGAAGACACAGTCCGGGAAGTCTGACACCTGCACCCTCCGACCCCAAGAACGGGTCGGACCACAAAGGGAACAGAACAGAACAGCAAGGGCAGCAAGGGGAGTAAAGTCACGAAGTGCCTTTGGAATCCCCAAAATATACTTCTGACTTGTGGGGCAGTACCTGGCACCTCATTAGATCTGGTTGGAAGATATTCATAAAAGTCAGCTGATAGACCTGGAACTATTTATAGGTTGTTTTAAAAATTCCCTTATTTTTATTTTAATATTTTACTTAAATTTTAAACTTATTTTTTATATGCCTATCTACTGATTTATAACACAGGCAGGATAGCACAATCCCAGGAGAAAGCAATGGGACTGTTGGTTCTGGGGGGACTTGGGAGAGGAGGTGACAAGGGAAAAGGACAGGAGGCCAATAAACTCAGGGACAATAGAAGAACAAGGAACCTAAAATTGATGGTAAGAAGGGTGTGGACTACCTGGGGGAGTTTGATCAGTTATAAAGTAACAGAGAGGAATTACTGAGAGTGAAATCAAGGGTAACATGATAGTGGGGCAGGAGGAAAGTAAAAGGAAATAGAGGAAAGAACTAGGAGGTAAAAGTTATATAGAGAGATATAAATATAAGCATGTACATATATAAATATATTAATATATAAAGATAGGGGTATTAGTCAATGTACATATATTTGTACATCAAAGTATTAAGGTAGCAGAAGGACTTTGGGCCTCTACTTAAGTCCTCCCTCAATGCAAGAATACTTTGTTCTAATACCCTAGAAGTGTGTGGTACTCACCTTCCCAACATGATCACTGAAGACAAAATATATGTGTAAGCAAATGTGAGAAGATAGGCGATGGTGCCTGGCTATTAAAAGATATAGCATCTGGGGTCTTAAAGGCTTGAATTAAACAAGCAGCCATCTGGCAGGGAAGCAACAAAGCCCTCATAGAAGAAGCACATCAGCCTGGGTGATCACGGAGTATCAATGGAATCAGGTATTAGGAGAATAAAAAAAAAATTACATCGGTTTGTAGGAGAGGGATGGAGTGGAAACTCAAAGCCAATCTGTAGACAATTGGACATCCATTTACAGAGGGATCACAAGAAAGGGACAAATAAGCCAGGGTGCAGTTTAGCAACCACAAAACACACAGCATTCCCCTGATTCTTTAATACTCCCCCCACCATCACTGTCGTGACCCCAATTCTACCTCATAAATCCCGCTAGACTGGAGTGTGTACATTGGTAGTGATATTCTGACACACAGATGCCAAGATAGATAACCCTGAGAAATAGTAATGAGAATAGCAACATGAGGGTAGGTGGAAGATGGGGAGGGGGAGGGGGGAAGAAATGGGAACCAATAGCAATGGTGGATGTATAACACCCCCACCCCAAGGGGGATGAACAACAAAATGTGGGTGAAGGGATACAGCAGATGGTGTAAAATATGAAAATATATACATATAATTTATCAAGGGTTCAGGAGAGTGGGAGGGTGGGAAAGGAAGGGACAAAAGAGGAGCTGGTAGGTCAAGTAGAAAGATAATGCTTTGAAAGTGATGATGAAAACCTATGCACAAGTTTGCTCAATATGATTGATTTATGGATTGTTATTTATCTGTAAGAATCCTCAATAAAATAATTACCAAAAAACCCCAGAAATGGTTGAAATCTTCAATTTCTTCATCACTAGCTTTTGTGGTTGGTGCATAAAGTTGAACAATATTTATATTGATTATATGCCCTTGAAGGCAGATAGAAATAATTTTATCACAGACAGCACTGTACTTCATCATGCGTTCAGCAAGATAGTTTCTGACAAGGAATCCCATGTCATTACTCTTGCTTGTGTTATTCTCTGTAATTGTTCTATTCCCAGCATAGAACCAATGGCCAATACCAGTCCATTTCATTAATATTAATATTCCCAGAGACATACTTCACACATTCGGAGTTCCGATCATTACAAGATTTTTGTAGCTGTGTCTCCTTGCCCTGAGTCGTGCCCCATCAGCCAATAAAGATCCTGAAGGTTCCCCTCCCTGAGGATGTACCTGACTCAGATCCCGATGGTCAGCTCCCTTACAAGAAATGAGTTCCTCTTCAGTCACTTTTCTGGTGCCCTTGGGCCTGAGGGGCCCATCGGCCAGCACTGACTTCCACAGTGTTCTGTTTCCTTTGTTAGCATTTCAACATCTGGCAATGCTTCGAAGCTAACAATCCGATTTTCAGGAGCGTCTTCATCCGAGGTAGGGAACAGGCATTTCTTCATTGTCTGTTCTTTATCTGGAAGTTCTCCTTGAAACCTGTCCACTTTGGGTGACCTTGCTGGCATTTGAAATATCAGTGACATAGCTTCCAGCATTACAGCAACACACAACCCACCACAATATGATAAACAAACAAAATATTGTATGCACACAATAGTGTATCATATATCAAATGATTTAGGTAGATTTTCTTTCTTTTTGGTTTGTCATTATATCTCAGCTAATTACTATTTATACTACTCTTTGCAGGTAATTTATTTCACTGGAAAAGCAATAGTAAAAGTTGCCAACTACTCTGAAAATTGTGTTATCATTAATATGGATAAATCATATGTTTGGTATTATTTAATCATTAATTTAAACCAAATGAATGTTAAACCAGTTGAAAGAATAAGCACAGAGAGAGGCTGATTAAACAAGTTATTTAGTATTCCACTTATTTTCCCAGCATGTTATTTCAATCTTAGTATTCAAATTGCTTCCCTAAATAATCCTGTCCCAACAAATCTGGAGATTAGCAAAAAGAAATTACCTTATAATTTGGATTCTAAAAAAATTAGCCAATACAAAGTATAATCCTTCCAATGTTATCTATTTTAAAATAAATAATTTAATTATATATGTACATTATTGTCTTTTTAATTTGAATATACAAATCTTTTACTCCAAATGTTGAAAATCTACTATGATAAAGAGCCTAAAAATATATGTTTTTAAAATGGAAAATATTCTATTCTAGACAGAAATCAAGATGACAGGGGAATTAACATTACACTTCTCCACACCATGTCATATAATGTCAGTTGTGTTTCTTTGACATAGTAAGTGTTTCTGGCATTTATATCCTGCCATATAGATGTTTTACTTTTCTTATATGATCACACACTCTGAATTTAAAAAAATAATGGCATTAAAATAGTAAGTATTATGGTAACTTCAGGCCACCATTTATTGGGTGCCTTAGGACAGGACATTGGAACCAAAGTCGATTGGCTGCCAGTTCAATGCCCTTGAGCTAATAGCCATCTGCTTCTTCTCACACTATGGAGTTTCAG
>NW_022103898.1:46172840-46173989 GCF_000313985.2 Echinops telfairi
CTTGCTAAGTGTGAGGTGAACCTGAAGCACTTGCTGATGAAGACCAAAGATTTCAGCCTTCAGTTTGGTATATAACTCAATGTGAAATTCTCACCACTGGACCAATAAGTAACATTAGATAAATGAGAAAGGGTTGAAGTTGTCAATGATTTCATCTTCCTTGTCTCCACAATGTACTCTTTCTTATAATATCATCTGTTCACGTCGTAGCTAAATTATCTCTTAGTCTCAACCTCAGGGTCCACTTGTATTTGGATTTCCCACAATTGATTATATGAATGTCTTAATAATAGTAGTCACAATGATAATCCTAGTCCATGTCTCTAAGCATAACGTGACAGCATGACTTTTGACTTTCTCTGATTTCATGAAGAGTGAGAATGAACACATAGGTGCTGGAAGTACAGCCACAATGCTCCTTACAAGTCTAATGGCGAGACCAGTAACTGATACTGAAGCCCTGTTACCAAGAAGGATCAGTCACTGAAGAAGGACTTCATGTTTGGTAAAGTACAGGGTCAGCAAAAATAAATGAATAAAGTAATAAAAATAAAGAAAGACCCAAGACCATGAAGGAAATGGGAAGACGCAAGGCCTACACAAATAGAGGCAATGATAGGACTGCTGTGAGGGCGCTGCCGATCCAGATAGGGTTTTGCTCTGTGGTATATGGCAGACCATTGAGCTGGAATCAATTTTGAAGCATTTAACAACCGGCTCTTCAATAGATTTTACCCTTGTTAGTTTCAGGCTTGAATGTACTCATTATTTATGGCAATCTTTCTATTAAGTACAATTATAGCAAAATAAATTGTTTGATTTCTTACAGATGAATAAATTAAATTATTTCTTAAAGGACCTCCAGCATACGTATTTGAATCCAAGCCTTTATACCTAGCAATGGTTTTTGCTGCCCACCCTTTCATCTTGCACTATATCATAGGCATATAACTGTGTTATATAAATTTTTCAGAACTATATATGGCTTATAAAAAAGACCGGAAATTGAGTTGTTGGTGGAAGTTTCAGCACACCTGTTTCTAATTAAAGAGTGGAACACTGCTAAGTCCTTCTTTTACATATCTGGATAGAGGCTCTTGAGACAATGTCGTATATTTATCCTGAGTTACTCCGGAACCAGTTCACCAG
>NW_022103898.1:46174851-46180652 GCF_000313985.2 Echinops telfairi
GAAGATTTATAATGTTAACCTTTATTCGCATCGCTTTATCTATATTTTGAGTAAGGAGGTTTTGAAAGGAAGCCAAAGGCAGATGAAAAACAAACACATAGATCCAGGAATGGGTTTGGGGCTTTCAATAAATCCTAGCTCCAACTTTAGAACAATTAGTTCTTACATCATGGCCCTGCTAGATACCCACCCTCAGGAAAGTAACAAAGAAGATATGGTTGTTATAGCCAAAGGTGGTGAAGAAATTAGATGGTGCCTGGCTAACAGAGAAAATAGGGTCTGGTGTCTTAGAGGTTTGTCTCCAAACAAGCAGCCTTCTAAGGGAGACCTCAATTAAGTCTGCATGTAAGAAGCTAAATCCATGAAACCCACCATCATCAGTCACCAAAGGATTATAAATCATATACTGTATATACTCGAGTATAAGCTGACCCGAATATCAACCTAGGCACCTAATTTTACCCCAGAAACTGCATTAAAAATGTGTTAAAAGCTTGGCTTATATACAAGTATATACGGTAATCCAAAATTGAAGGAGGGATTAGCATCAGAGCCTAAACTGTGAGAAACCTGTTTGCAGAAGGGTATGGATGACAGTGGGAGTCCAAGCTACATTTGTAGGAACTACATAGGAAATTATCCTCCAGTGATGTCCCTCTATCCATAATTGAGAGCCGGGAGGGAAGAGGTGACTAACCAGTGCACTGGAGAGATGAATACGGAAGATCAAAGGGATAAGCCTTTCTTGAGCAGGTAAAACTTTCTCCTTGAAGCCCCTCTGACGCACACCGGACCTGAGCTGGTCTTCAACATTTTCTGTAGTTTTTGTCTTTGTTTACCCTCTTGAACTTGTGTTATATATTTTTCTGGTTTTTTGGTATATCGAACCCAGGATTAATGAAACTATAGGGACAACCAGGAGAATAAGGGTTCAGGTGTGGGGACGGAGGCAGGAGGGCGGGTCCAGTGGTGATGATGGTGGGGGTAAAAGGAAGATGATGTTAAGAGGACAGGATGGAAAAGAATATTTGGAAACTGGTTGTAGTGGCAATTGTACAATACTGTTTGACATGATTGAACTATGGAATAATGTAAGTAATAGCTCCCAATTAATAATAGATTTTATATATATATATCTGTAAATGCTGTCTACAAATCTCTGATGTAAAAAACTTGTGGAACCGTTTACTACAGATTAGTAAAAGCACAAATAAGCCCTGCATACTTTGCTTATTGTGTAATCTCTCTTTTTGTGCGGTGATGTCCTTAGGAGGAATAGAATTTGGTCATTTACTTTGATCTACCATGAATGATTTGAACTGATACAAAGAAAGATATAATGATGTTTGAACAGAAGTTTCACTGGATTGATAGGAAAAGGTGTGAAAAACAAGTGGGGGGAATATTTGGAAAATCTTCAATAGGGGTTGGTGGTGTGTGGAATGCTGCCTTCAATAAAAAGAGGGAGAGATGACACTCAGGACGATCAAAAACAGCAGGGCAGGGCAATTACCATATTAAAATTGTGTCTAGAGCACATTAAGCAATAAAAAAAAACCCACCATAACCAAGTGGATCTGAGAATTTCACAGGAGTAGTGAAGAACATCTGGTTGTGATCATTTGGTGTTTACATTCAAAGAGAGCTTGCATTTTCCATTAGGTTTCCTATATAAAGAAGAGCCTACCAGTGTAGCCACGTCATGAGGCCTCACTTTCTAAGGTTGCTATTATTTTTCATTTATTTAAATGCTTTGTTCAACATTTAGCCATTAAAATAACTGAGGAAATAATTCTATGTCCCAAAAAATTCTTAATGAATTTTATTTAAAAATAAACTCCACTCTTAGTGATCTCACTGCTAATGGTACTCATGATTTTTGTTTCTTTATTTAGTGTTAATTTATTTAGTGTAAATTGCTGGAATGATAAAAAACATTTCAGATTACAAATATTCTGAAGTGATGGGTAAGAATGTATAGGCAATGCAGTGTCAGTTCCTCTTTGTTCAGGCTGAACATGGAGATTGCGTATCAAATACATGTCTTATAAGGTATGTCTATATTACAATATCTAAAAGTGGTATTTCAGACATCAGTGATGGAGTGAATAGTTTGAGAAACTGAAATTTCACAATGTTGATTAAATGTTACTAACTTATAGGTAGGTCTCTGCTTATGTCATCATTTATTTGAAGTCAGGTATACTTACCTTTGAATTTGAACTCTCTTTAAGATAGATGACTAGGGGGTTAGTGATTGCTTAGTTTCCACTTGCTTCCATTGCAATTATATATGCTTTGGGGAGACTTATGTATTGGAAATAGATATTATGAGTCAAAATGGGATAGTACACATAAAGAGCTAAAAAAAAATCATGGTCCATAGTACGTATCTGATGTATGAGAGGTAGTTTTCTCTTTCTTCTCCCACTTCTTCTCCTTCTTCATACTAAATTAAATGGTTTATATTTTAGACACAATAAATGCTCTGGTGCACACAAATTCTAGAATTTAATTATATTTCAAACCTGAAGATTTATAATGTTAACCTTTATTCGCATCGCTTTAACTATATTTTGAGTAATTGCCACAGAAAGCATGTGTGGCCTCTGGCTTCAGTAGGACGAAAGGGCATCTAACTAAACCTCAGCACAAGGTCGAGCACCACAAGGCAGAGGTCGAACAAGACTCCACTTGCCATCCCTCTTTCCCCTATTCTGACACCAACTGCTCCTTCCACGGCGCTCTGCTGCTCTGCTGGGTTCTGTAGTTCTTCCAATGACCACACAGAATTCACAGAGAAGATTCATGATTGTGAAGGAAGTTATTAGGTAATCAGGAGTCAGGATCAGAAAATATTAAGGATACATTGATACATTCTTGCTGTCTACATAGTGCATCTTCTCAGCCATGTCAGCCACACCAACAATCATGTCTCTGGTTTTCAACCTCTCATTCTACAGGTTAAGAAGCTGACTTCTCTCCTTATGGTCTTGGCAATAGTCCTCTGGTCTTTTCTTCTCTGCCTCATCATCTGTGCTGTTTCTTAGGATTGCAGCAGAGCTCCTGTGCTCAGCCTTGTGATCTCAGCCTTTGATGTTTCCGATGATTAAAACAGGGCTCTATCAGGCTCTCTGCTCGTAGAAATCAGGGGTCTCTCATACTTTCTGCTAGTGGCTCTTCTTTCTTGATGGTCCTGAGATTCCCCTTCCTTCTTCTGCAATGGCTCATTCTTCACCCAGCAGTGTCAAAAATGATCTATTTCTGAGTTTGAGTCTTGTACTTCATCTTATTTACATAATCCCACTTAGTCATTTCTGGGATCCGCAAAGATTATTGAGAGCAGGACCATACCAACTCATTTCACTTCACCACATAAATCGTAATTTGTTTTAATAGTCATAGCATTTGAATGCTTATATAAAAGAGGATATATAGAACTGATCTTGATCATTAAAATTAAGCATTCCCAAATCAAAACCAAATTTTCATAATGGCTTAGCCAAAAGTTAGTTACCAGATTGTAATATTTTTCTGGCTTTAGATATATACTTGTGGAAATTTGAATATAGATATCTGTATTTATGGAATAGGGTTAATGGTATCAATCACTTTAGTTTGTCTTCAAATTCATAGTTTCACAAAACACATTCTTTCACAAGTATTGTCATTTCAGTATAGTATAATTCTGTCTTCAGTGGATGAATCTACTGGATTCTGCTTTTCAAAGTCCTGTGCATTCGCTGAGGACCTCTGGTGGCGTGGTGGTTGCACGTTGGGCTGGCAACCACAGGGACAGCACTTTCAAACTACCAACTGCTCCTTAGAAGAAAGACAAGGCTTTCAATTCCTGTCAAAATTACTCTCAGAAACTCCTAAAGGCTTTTCTACTCTGACCTGAGTCGGAATTGACGTGATAGCAGTGGGTTTGGTTTTTGGCTATTTATGAGCTATTAGTAGTTTTTCCTAGAAAGAATGCGAATCACATAACAACAAAAAGAAATTATCCCACTTTTTGTTAGAGTTGGGGCAGCATTTTACTAGTAATCCAGGCAGTTATTGATACACCTAGAACAATGTCTAGTTTAAAAATATTTTCTTTGTCATAAAATGGTTTTCTCTATCATAATGCACTGTATTTTAGAACAATAACAGTAACAAATTGCAACTTTAAAATTTTTCTTCATTCAAGGATGCAAATTACTATACTACAAATTTAGAGTCTTCCTAAAAAGTACGTACAAGGGAATAGACACCCTCTTCTTGTTTGGCTAAATTCATTATCTAAACACCAGGATTCCTCTCAGAAGCAATGGTCTAGGTGAGGTCACATGATCTAAAGCTGCTTGACTGTGTGCTGTTTGGTTTATCAGTTCAGCATACAGATTCAATCAATGCAATGAAAGGATACTTACCTGACTTAGTTTTCTGATTTTAAAACATGTGGTATACCTTTTACCGGTTCAAAGGACTTCCTCTTGCTTTATGTGCAGGTTCTATAAGAGCGCAATTTAGTGTTTAGGAATTCCTACTATTTGCACTATGATCCATTATTTGTTATGGACCTCATATTTAAATGAACTTTCATAATCAATAAAATAGATTTACATATTTATTATATTTTCTCCTTTATAGACAAGATCCATCTGACATCAGCAATGGTCTCTCATTCTATGCTGCCCACGCAAACAGAAAAATTTTAGTTGTGTGTGACGTTAATTTATATTGTTTAATAATTTTTGAACTTTTTATTATCTTTCTCTGAAATGGACAGCAAATGAGTCTATTTCAGTAAGTTGCACACATATCTTCTCATAGACAAATGACTTCTTCAATTTTGCTGGAGTTTGTTTAAACATGTCAGTTTAAACAAGGGTAGTGAAATTTTTAATGTGCCTCTTCTAGCCAAAGTGTCTAACTCCCACCAAATGGCCTTTCCCTGCATGGGTCTGCTAAGAAGGTAGTGCAGGTACTGATAAAATTCCCCTCTGAGTAATTGTTAACAGGATTCCCTGGAATGCCATCTGTATATAAGGTGAGTCCTCTGGGAAGCAGGAGGAGGGATTCCATTATGAGCAAGTGCTTGGGGTGGAACATCCTTTCTGGACCTGAGACCCCTGTGGAGTGAGCCTCCTGGATCAAGTAGACAGCAATAACAGCAGAGAAGCAGCATAACAGAACCAGGAGCCAGAACATGAAACAGAGTCATAGACTCCCCAGCCCAAAGGAACAAGTAAAGCCATGTTTTGTGGCAGGAGACTGGCTTGTGAAGTGGGGTGCCTCTGGGCTATTAATTGGGCAAGCTGGACTTGCTGACCCAGAGAAGGCAAGCTGAATGCCATTAGGCTGAAGCTTGCTGGAATGGAGTACCTTGGACCACTTAATTCAGGAACCGGGGTTTACAGACCCATGGAGCGTGGGTAGAAGGCCTTTGGGGTGAGGCTTACAATGGAGGGAGATGCCTCCTTGGAATTTATTAGTAAACCTGAAATAACTTTGTAATATGTCCTTCTAAACAATTGTATCCTGAGCATTTCTCACTTACATTACAACCTGTCAACTTCTTTTACTTTAAGAATGAATACTGTCAGTGTGTTCTGTGTAGTCATTGCAATAAACATTAGAATCTAGAGAGGTAAAGTAGAGAATACTAATTAAGACCAGATAGCTTGTATTCTGTCAATTACAGAAACCCTATTTTTTGCCAGTGAATTTAGAGTAGCTTATATTGCTTCCTTCTGTACCATAGGTTGTCTTTCTTTCTTTTTTTTTCTATTTTTAAGCAGATTTATTGACATACA
>NW_022103898.1:46181306-46193074 GCF_000313985.2 Echinops telfairi
GGGTCAAGTCCATAAGACTCATATTAGACCATAAGTTCAATACTAGTCCAAAAATCCTTCTTCAGACTCATGCAGTCACATGCAAAGATGCAGGCGAGACTCCACAAGAACAGCAGGAGTGAGGCATCTAGGGGCATTACTCGCCACTCCAGGACTTCACAGTTTACTCCTGTAATAGCTCTAGGGAAAACAAAAACACTACCATCTCCTCTGCCAGGGTAGATGGAGTCCAGGGGAAGTTGATGATGACTCCAGGTTACCCGACGGCCTTGGCCATACCCACTTGATAGCTCTCCAGCCTTCAGGTAGTCACAGTATCCACAGCAAGTAATCCCTGCTTGGGAGCACTGAGATTTGGGCCCCATTTGGGGTCTCGTGCTTTCCCAGCAGATGCTCCTGGATTAGATTTAATCCCTAGGACAAGAGCATTCACATGATCTGCTTCTGATCTCAATCCACCGGTGGCCTCTTAATCCCCAAACCCTCTTTGCTACCCTCCTCATTTAATACTTTTTAAATTTTATTAATCATTATATTGGGACAGATATTGTAACAATTCACACTTCATTTAGATCAAACATAAGTGTACAATTGCTTCCACCATCAGTTTCATAACATTTTCTTCCTTCTTGAACTCTCTGATATCAGTTCCTCTTTATCCCCTCCTTTCCCACCCACCCCACCCTCCAGGAACCCTAATTATAATATATTGTTGTTATTATTTTTATTTTTGCCATATCTTACATCTTCCAATGTATCCTTTCACCTGGACTTCCATTGTTCATTCCCCTCATGGGGGTCAAATAGTGCACATTGCTATCAGCCCCCTCCCCTCCCCATATCCTCAGGGAATCATTGCTCCATTTGTTACTGTCTTTTTAATGACCTGATGGAATAGTGGGTTATCAAGGTCAACAATTTGAAACCCAAGCCACTCTGAGGGAGAAAGATGAGCTTTCCTGCTTCTGTCAAGATTTACACAGACACAAACCCTTGGCCAGTTGTTCTACTCTGTCCCAGAGTTCACATTAACATGGAATCTCTCAGTGGCAGTGGGCTCCATTTTTCTGGACTGCTCTTTTAAATGTATGATTTCCTTGGAATCATCATACATTTATTTTCAGCTTCAATCACTAGGATCCAAGTGTTTGAATATTCAAGTAGAATATAGTCAAGATGGTACGTCTAGACTAGTTTTAAGTTTTCTTCAGAATCGACTTATATATGAGCACTTTATGGTCTGTTCCACAGTAGACTCTTCACCTTTTCTTCTTGTTTATGATTGCATTTCTTCATTGTCTCTTTCCAGGTGGCATCCCCGTACAGTCTAGCTGATAAAGTCCACATGTAATAGCAAGTGAGAATTACAACTGCAATTAACAAACTTTTGTTCTCAGATATATTGATCATGCTGTCTCATGTTAGTTTGATCACAAAGGTTATCTTTTCCAACTAGGATGCTGTTTTGTTTCCAAATTTTACCTTTCAATTACCAGTGATTATCAGCACATCTTACTGCAAGTTTGATCCATTCCAGATTTTGGAATTGGGTAAAACTTCAGCAATATTTTCATCTTCTGTATTAGAGGCTAGTGTGTACATTTGAATATTAGTTGTATTAACTGGTCTTCCTTTAGGCCTGCTGTTAGCACCTTATCACTGAATGCTTTGTCCTTGTGGACAGATTTTCCATTCTTTTGTTTGTTTTGTGGTGTCTTTTCTTTTTTCCACAATGAATGAAAGTGGAAATGGTTCTCCACTCTGGGCTAGAAATTAGGCTGATAATTACAGTTCACATTTACCAGCCACTCCAAGAAAGAAAGACCAAGTCATTTGTTTCAGTAGAGATTTTTATCTTGGAAAACATATATGGGGATTTTACAAGTCAGAAATAACTTGATGGCAATGGGTCTATTTTTTGGTTTTATGTACAGTATATATGCATAAAATACACACATATATATACTTACATATTAGTAAATTCTTAGCAGATATTTGGTACAATTTTTCTTTTGAAATTAGAAATGGAAAAGGTAAACTAAAATTATTATAAAGTACATTTATAAAAAACACAATTTGGTTGTTCAATTTCGATAAATGCAACAAAATCCCAGAGGATAATTGAATGACAACTAATCTGATTTCATCATTGATTACAAAGAGTTTACAAAAGTAGTAAATTAGGTTTGTTGTATGCATATTATTTCATATGAATGACAGTAACCCTGTTACACGCTTATATACACTGCTACGGCTGATCTATGGGATAAGGCTCAGTAAGGAAACATGGCAGACAGAGCCCAGGGCACAGTTGAATACTTTAAACCTGTAAGAGTTTGAATTAATTCGCATGGACATTAATTGGAAATCACCCAATTTGTTTTCCCTCTGCCCATCTGCATTTTATCAATATGTTAGGCAGGCAAGAAGGTGGTTCAGAGGGTCATGCCACTATTTACCTCATTCTAAAAGGATGAGCTGGGACAGAGTTTGACTAAAACTAAAAATTAAATTTATATTTAAGTGGATACACAATATTTGTGGCACATTTCAGCCCACAATGTGAAATTTCTGTGCTCTAAAGACATATAGCAAACGTATTTAATATTAAATTGCATCAAATTTTCTGATAAGAAAAAATATATTTGTTTTTTTTTCCTAAAATAGAATTACTCAACGCAATTACATTTGTTTATATTGGGGGTATCAAGGCTAAATGGCTTCAGAGAGAAAAATAAAACTATTGTGACAGACTACAAAGTTACACTTTATCTAAGTGAATAGTTGCTAGCTAGCATTAGTCAATTTTAGCTATGAGAGAATACAGGGCTATTTTCCAAATCTTTAGTATTTCAAGTTAAGTCAAATTCACTTGACCTGGGACATTTTCTGTGAGGGTTCAAGATGGATTAAGCTTTTAAGGGACTAGTTTTCTACTTCTGTGAGCTACACTTCACACATTGATAATGCTGTATAAACATTAATTTATAGTATTTTTGTACTGGTAGTGGAATAATACGCTCTGTATGTCATTGCATGCATTCACTTGGTAAATATTTAATCTTATATTTATTTAACAGACAAATAAAATTTCCCTTAGGAAGTGTTAGAGCAAGGATCCAAACATCATAAAACTTCCAGAATATACACTCAGAACTGACACACTAGGCTGCCTCGGCAGAAATCTTCCAAACACAAAATGGATTCAACCTGACCATCAGTAAAGCCAGCTGTTTCTAATGGCTTGCCACACCATGTTTTGCTAGTTTTGAGTTGTTAACAAGCATACTGATAATTGTCTATAAGGATATGAAAGGAGTTAAGCCAGAGTAAATGAACTCTAAGGAAATTTATTTTTAGATGTTACAATAGTATGTAAACACACTGAAACAAAGGCCATCCTACTGTCAGGCAGATCCATAAAATCCACCATAAACGAGAAGCTTGAGCACAGTTGCATCCATCCCCCTGTTCCCAGGAGGTGGCTCAAGGTTTCTCATTCTCCATTCACTGGTTCTTATCCACAAGAAAGATTTCAGGTAAGGGACGAAACTCAGGCCAGCATCATGGGGAAGAGTTGAACAGAAAGGGTGAGTTTATTGAAGGGGATCCTATGGAAAAGAAGTCAAAGGGGCCCTGATCGGCCCCTTACTCCTCTGCGCTCTCCGGGCTCTCCAAATAAGACCTTGACTCTTCTGAGACATCTCCAAACTCCTCCACTGCAATTAGCAAGAAGTGCACAGTATCTTGTAAAACTCTGAATCACTGCCTGCAGCCATGCTGTTCCCTGCATGCTGGTTACGCTGCCAACATGATGAGAATGTGGTTGCTAGGTGGAGGTCCAGAGCAGGCTGGAGACCCAGAGCAGGCCTGAGATCAGGAGCAGAGATCAAGTCTTTGCTTGTGGATACCGAGCTGAGTCAGTTTCTGAGGGCAATACCAAAAGACACACAAACAACCAAATAAGAAATAAAAAGGGTCTTTACCAAATTTAAAAGGCCTGGTAGAATATTGAACATGTTAGTCAGCTAATGGGACCTCCCACCACTGGCTGGCTTTCTGGTGGGTTTTCTGCTATTGGCTGGTCAGCTCTTGTGTACTTCTTCTTTTCAGGAATGTGCCCCTTCACCTTGCACCCCAGACTTCCTGCTGTGCCCTGCTCTCCAGACCCCAAACCCAAGAGACCATTCAGTCATTGTGGGGGTGGTGTGAGCATCCTATCTCTTTCCACCCAGTCTTTTACCTTGATCAGGTCTTTCACATTAATGAGGAAATGTGTTCTATCTGTCCTTCACCTTTCTGTACACTGGAAAATACATGGGAAACATGTGTTAATATTCCTACCAGACTCTTGCCATAGTCTCCTCTCTTTCCTCTGCCCATCTCTCTCTAGTTAATATCACTGCCCAACCACAGTTTTATGTGATATTTGTTGATTTTCTATATTCATTCCTCTTCCTTGATTTTTATCTTCTTTGCAACTCCATTGGCTATGAGTAAGAATAATGTAAATGATCCCATGAAGCATGAACAGACCACCGGAAACCAATTTACTACTTCAGCTCCAGCTATTTTTCTTAGGTATTGTCTGATTGTTGCTGATTCATTGTGCCCCTCTCTGCAACAGAAGGCAACACTGGCCAGTCAGTGCTGTCCTCACAACTGACCCCATGTTTGAGCTCATTGTTGCAGCCACTGTGTCCACCCATCTTGTCAAGCCTTCCCTTAGCATGACATCCCTTACCAGAGAGCATACCATCTCCTGGCATGCTCAAAATATGGGAACCAAAGTCTCATCAACATTGCCTCTAAAGGGCATGCTGGGCCGTACTTCTTCCAAGACAGATTTTTTGGTTTAGGTTTATTTTGGACAGTCCATAGTACTTTCAATATTCTTCATAGGCACCTTAATGCAAAGGTAGTGATTCTTCTTTGTTCAATATTCAACTTTCACATTCATATGAGGTGATTTAAAATACCATGGCTTGGGTCAGGAGCAGCTCAGTCTTCAAAATAACATCCTTGCTTTTCAACACTTTTAGAAGGTCTTGTTCATCAGGTTGGCAGCTTAACAAACTAGAAATTGGCAAAATGTTCATAGATGCCCTAAACATGCCATTCTATAACGCTATGGACATCTGACTTTTGAGTTTTGTTTTCAAGATCTTATTTGGGGGGGAAAGCAGACTGTTGTGTGCATGTGTCCTTTTTCTGACGCTGTGTCATATCCTACCACTTGTCACCGTCTATGAGAGTTCAGTGGAATGCGCAGCTGTCAAACACTTTTTCAGTTAGAAGGTTTCAGCTGTTCAAGGGGAGAAAGTGTAGCCTTCTTTTTCTACAAAGAGTCACAGCCTAGGAAAACCTAAGGAATGGTTCTGTGCTGTCCTTTTTGCTGTGGGTCATAATCTTCGTGGCAACAATTACTTTATGAGAAATCCGTATATATGGCTAGACTTCTGCCCAAGTCTACTGACCTTACACATTGATTTTACTGAACAAGAGATGCAGAAATACCTTCCTCCTTCAGTACAGATCTTGGCAAACATTTATCAAATATACAGTATAAACACTGTGCTACTCCCTTGTTAAGATTTTCTATGTCAAGCTTATATCCTATTTTTGTCTTAACTTAGTACTTTACCTTTTTCCCTTATGTTTCTTATGCCAGTCACCAAACTGGGAAAGCCAAGCAATCATGCACATTGTTTCTATGAATAATTCATATATTTCAACTTACAGACTCGGCAATGTGACAAGAAGTATTCTTAAAGTTAAACTTTGCTATAGGCCACGTTTTCCAGGAATAGATTCGAAGATGGAAATTTGCACAGAAATTTTATCAAGCAGAACTCCCAAGAAATATGACAGTGTAAAGTAAACTGCAGCAGATAAAGAAGATGAATAGCAATGCATTTACAACCGCCCACTCCATTTCCGGTTAGTTCGGGAGCTAAGATAGACTTGCAGGGCTGTGAGATGACATCAGACTGTGAGGGCTTCCTACTTTCATTAATATATATAATCTTTCCCTTTGGTATTCCTTAATGAGGAACATTTGTTATAATACATTTCATTTATCAACATCGTTAGTTTTGTTTTGTGAATGCCTGGTTTGTTATGTGAAAATAAAAGATGACCACATCCACTAACCAAATGGATGATAACTACATCATTACATCACTGCCAAATTACATCACTATGTAAGGGCCAATTACATCATTGTATAGCTTCCAATGACCAAACCAAGTTGACACATCACCTTACCACCATGGCCAGTGTGTTAGTCTGGGTACTTTAGAGAAACAAATCCACAGAAACTCATGTGTAAAAGAGAGTCTTATATAAAGATTAAGTGCACATCAAGAAAACATCCCAACGTGGTGCTACCCAAGCCCAAAAGTCCAACATTAACCGATTGACCCATATATCTGGCACCAATCCCCAAAGTCCTCCTCCATCTCACAAAACACACACTATGACACCTACTGTAGGAGGAAAGCCAAGTCAGTGAAAGGGTAATCACCTCAGCGCTGGCAGGGGTCTCCACACGGCTGCTCCAGCACCCAGGGCTGCATCGGGGTAGGTCCATGTATCTTCTCCTCAGGGATGTCTTGCAGGAAGTGAGCCTTGCCAGCTAAAACAGGGAACTGGCTAAGGCAGCTGCACCCTAGTCTGACCATCAGAAAGCAAGAGACCAGAGAACTAGAAAGGCAAGGCTCACCAAGCTATTTATCCTTCCATCCTTCAATTAACCCCACATGTATTTATTGGTCAGGTTGGTACAATAAACTGTCTCAGCCAGTATTACTTTTATCTCACATCTTGGTGTCCATTATTGCCGGACATATACAATTAAGGTGTAAAATATTAGGACAGTTGATTTTTTAGTATTGTTGTAAATGTGAAAGTTCTGATAATTATATAGTTGATAAATGAGGAGTGGGTGTGCTTCATAAAACCTAACCTTTCCAATAATAAATAAGTCCATGAGGTCAGATATTAATCTAAACTCTACAAATTACTTGATGACTTTATATCACTTATACTTGTATTTAATTTTGTTATCTATAAAAGTGAGGTATGCATATTTTATTTTTATGGAATCTAAACTTAGCCTATTTAATAACAGAAGAAATAAGAATGGTTTCATTAATGTAATATGGAATATGAGAATAGTGAGCAAACATAATTGAAGAGAAATTTGAAGTACGTGATGAGTATATAGCAGTTCACAGGTATATCTAACTTCATGCTTGAAATTATCACTAATAAAGGATATATAAAAATGATATGGTTATAAACGTCAAATTTCCATATCTTGGTTACAGAAATATTGCACAGTTAATATAAAACTACCAGATGGATGGATCACCTTCTTAATCTACTCTATAAGACATGTCTGTTTTTATTTTCTCACTTACATGCATGCACGTTCATAAAAAAACAGACCATAAAACTAGAACACAGACATGGTTATAATTTAATATTTAGATTCATTTTTTGCATTATTAAAAGGTATTTTTTGACAGTTTGCAACCCGTAAAACAGTACTACAGTTTTTACTCATAAGGCTCTCTCCAGATCACTAAGCTTTTATTGACTTCTGTATCCATTCAAGTAATTTATGATACCTTTAGGAATCTTCTAAATATGGTTATATAAAATACCTACTCAAAATTATATTTTTCTAAAATTAATATTAAAATATTCAAGAATAAACACACTAATCTGCTTTTTTCATGACAGTGTTTTACTCTTTTATCCTAGGAAATACTTCACAAAGTGCCTTGATTATTATTATTAATATTCTCTTCTATTATGTTGAATTTTTGTTTTTTAGTTTAGGAACATTGAAAAATTTTTAATAGTTGTTTGCATAGCATCTGGCACAAGACAAATAAGAAATTAATTATTTTGAAATTAATTTATTTTGTTTCAGATTTTTTATTTGTTTTGCCTTTTTATCTCACCACCTCTTTTAGCTTATAAAATCTAACATTTGTTACTTTGACACTGCATTAAAAAGATGTATGCCATTATTATGGAAACACAAGTTTTAAGACCCTTACAGGACATTAAAAATTTAAAACTGCTAGGTCTACATTAGTAAGTAATGATGACCTTAAATCATTATCCTTCTCATATACTCTCTCCATTGTTTATCTGATTTTTCATTTTCTTTTTGAAGGTAGTCTTTTATCATCACCTGACAAGAAGATTCAATACATAATTGAGAGCAATTTTAATACATAGGAAACTGGAAGCTGAATGATGCTTATAAAAGAAAAGACAAATTAAACACCTACTTTTTAATAAACAAATCAGTGAAATTTGAAAAAGCATAGCTTTAGTGAAATACCAATATACACAACTACCATTTAATATTTTAAAAGTATAAAATATTATCTCTTGCCACATGTCCTGAATACATAATGCAATCTTGATTGTGAACTAATATTGTTATAGAATTATTTGATCAAGCTCACAAAAAATACAATTTTAACTTATTAATAATTATTTGAATTAAATACTAGTGAACGAATGGCGTATGAGATACACAGTGTGCATTACACATGAAGGGACAGGAAGGTTTCTTGCTATTGTAATGCACAGTATCAGGGGATGTTTGTTCTGCTTGAGGAGACATGGAGATGAATCAAGAAAGCAGTAGGCTGCTTATGCTCATTCCTATTCTCCCAAAGAAGAAATATGAAACCAATGGAGACTTGATTCTACTTGGAGCAGGATATTGTATGCAAAGCTTTATAATTTTTCTGTCATAATCAATCTTACTCTTTTCCTGCTTGGCTTTTCTTTATCTAATACCGTTAAATGAATTTTTAAAATTATATTTGTTTGTTTTATCAAGAATAAATTAAATGTCATGAAAATAATACCATAAGCTAATGTCTAGAACCTCATAAATTAAATATATAAATTATAGGTAAACCGGAGAGAAACCATAGTAAGAATTTCTCATATATGTCCTGTAATCTAAAGGGGAAAACACATCCACCTTGACTTTCATCAAAAGGATATGTCAAGGAGTGAAATATTTCTCAAAACAAATCCCTTTACCTGACATGTCATTGCAATAAAAAGGAACGCGCCTTAAGGATGGATACGGGAAAATAGCAAGTTCTTCTAGATGTAAATGGTCGTAGATAAAATACACTGGAAGAGTCCCCTAAATGTCTTCCTTAAGGATGAATTTTTAATGCGAAATTGCCTCATATGTTTGCATGCAAGATTTTCAATGATTGCTCTTTTATGAAAAATCAACTTTTTCCTGCGATGTTTACAAGAAATCAAGTTTTTCTCTTTTAAGCTTCATTGTGACAGATAAGGAGATTCAAATGTCAACCCCTTTTATGCAGCACATAAGCACTTTTTAAATACTTGATATGTAGGAAGCGCTGTGTTGGGTGAAGGACATGTAAATATGCAAGGAAACATAAGCGCTCTTCACTCTTGATGAGCAAGCAGACTGACAAATAAATGTAGATGTCATAGTAATAATACAACAAGGGACACAAATTAATACGTATCAATAGGCAAAGATCATTTTATAGGATATGAGAGTTGAGAAGAACCCCTTAAAATTAGTTCCTACCAAAGAAAAATTCTCATAATGGCAGATGGGTTTAAGTTGGTATAAGCAAAGGAAGCCATATTAAAAAAAAATATGGGTCTAAGGAGGATTTATATTCCAGGATACAAAATTGGATGAACCCAGACCATTAAATCAGGAAAATGAAAGATATTGTTGAGAGATATTTTGTCAGTTTGATTAATATTTAAACAGAGTGAGGAAGACAACCAATAGTTGTCCTAAAGTCAGGTTATGAATAAATGTTAGCAAGTAAGTTAAGGAGGTGAGACTTCTGGGGAATAATTGAAATAGGATATACAGGAGGTTTTAAATGGCCTATGGAAAAATTCCATTTTTTTATTACTTTTAAAACAATTCTATTGAAATAATTAATGTTCCATACAATTGAATGATTTAAATATATTAAAACGATTGTGCAATCATCATTAAAACAAGTTTAGACTATATTTGTCATCCTGGTACCCCTTAATATTATATCCACATTACCATTCAATTTCCTCTACCATAAACTTAAGGAACTAGTTACGGTCTATTTATTGTCTCTATAGATTAACCTATCCTGGATTTCATATAAAGAAAGTAATACAAACAAACAAATGAACAAAAACAACAATAACAAAATAAAACCTCAATCCAAAAGCAAGCAGAAGATAATAGAAACTAGAACAAATTAAAAATGAATCAAAAGAGAATATAAATGATAATACATTACATTGGGCTGCATGGTCAGCAGTTCAAAACCACCAGCAGCCCTGTGAGGGAAAGACTGGACTTTCTACTCCAATTATAGTCTCTGAGACCCATCAGGTGGGGGTAGGGAGGTTGCTACGAATCAGCATTGATTCAATGGCAGTGAGTTATATTTACAGTAATACATTTTCCAGGGCACTCTGTCTGAGGGCAAGACTACTCCCATCCCGTGTCTGTGGTCTGAGGGAGCTCAGTGGAGACTCAAACCCAACAGGAACTCTGAAAATGGATTTTGGGTTTTTACAGACATCTACAGTTTTCTACAAACAGGGCACTCAGAATTTAAGCTCTAATATAATTCCCTGCTCTGATATTTATTCTTCTTATTTATAATTCTTGAATCTCATGGGCTAGTGTGTTTTCTTTTTGTATAGATTTAGCTAAAATTTCACTTAGATGGGTGTTTTAAAACAAAATTTTAAGACTACAAGTTATATTCTTTCTAACACCCAGGCACCATTTGATTTCTTCAGCACACTTGTTACAGCACCCATATCTTCAGTAATCACTTCAAGAGAGCAAGTCTGAGGGAGTACTTGTACAGTGGCCCACTGTCCATCTGCTTTCTTAATACTCAACCTATAAATATATGTACATAGATCTATCTCCTCCTCGTCATATATAAATATATTTGCATCTGTATATGCCTGTATTTAAATCTCTATGACTACCCTTTGCCTCCTAGTTCTTTCCTCTATTTCTTTGTACTTTCCTCTTGTCCCACTATCATGTTCTGCCTTCATTTGGGTTTTAGGAATTCCTCTTGGTTACATTGCCCTTGATCCCGCCCTGCCAGGCCTCCCACACCCTCCTTGACATCGATTTTGGATCACTTGTTGTACTCCCTCAACACAACATTTTGTTCTAACAATTCGGCAGTCTGAGATGCTCACTTGCCTGGCACGATCGCTGAAGACATTGGGTGCACAAGCAAATGTGGCGAAGAAAGCGGATGGTGCTCAGCTACAAAATTATACAACACCTGAAATCGCTGAAGACAATGGGTGCAGAAGCAAATGTGGTGAAGAAAGCTGATGGTGCCCAGCTACCAAAAGATATAGCACCTGAAGCCTTAAAGACCTGAAGATAAACAAGCAGCCATCTAGCTGAGAGACAACAAAACCCACATGGAAAAAGCACACCAGCCTGTCCCGACTCGATCGCTGAGGACAAAGGGGGTGCATTGGCAAGGGTGGTGAGGAGAGCTGATGGTGCCCGGCTGTCGGATGATATAGCTTCTGGGGTCTTACAGGCTTGAAGACAAACAGGTGGCCATCTAGCTAAGAAACAATAAAGCCCACACGGAAGAAGCACACCAGCCTACCCTGATACGAACGCTGAAGACAAAGCGGGTGCATAAGCAGGTGTGGTGAAAAAAGCTGATGGTGCCCAGCTGTCAAAA
>NW_022103898.1:46193494-46204220 GCF_000313985.2 Echinops telfairi
TGTAGTAATGATGAAATATACAATTTTCCTCTAGATCTTAAATGCTTCCTCCCCTCCACTATCATGATCTCGATTCTACCTTACATAACCGGCTGGACTGGAGGATGCACACTGGCACAAATAGGAACTGGAAATCCAGGACAGATGAACCCCTCAGGACCAGTGGAGAGAGTGGCAATATCAGGGTGTGGGGGGCGGGGGTAAGATGGAGGAGAGGGGGAGAACAGATGACAAGGTCTACATATGGCCTCCTCCTTGGGGGACGGACAGTGGAGAGGTGGATGAGGGAGGCATCAGATGGTGTAAGATATGATATAATTATAATAATTTATAAATTATCAAGTGTTCGGGGGGAGGGGGAACAAGGAGGGAGGGGGGAAATGGGGAGCTAACACCAAGGGCTCAAGTGGTGGGCGGGTGTTGTGAGAATGATGATGGCAACATATGTACAAATATGCTTGATACAATTGATGCGTGGGTTGTTATAAGAGTTCTAAGAGCCCCCAATAAAATGATCTTTTATTAAAATTTTTAAAAAATGAAGCCAAAAATAAAGAGAGAGAGCAAGTCTGGAGCAGGGTCACATCATGAGAATGAATTGCTCATAGATTAGCATTTATGATTTTGTGCAAGCTCAAAATTCATTTGTACATCTAAAGTCTATATACATGCTTAGTCTTCTTTAGAGGCAGCATTATGACCTTGCTGAGAAATAATACAAGTAATTTCCATGAGGTATTTGTTAATTGTAATCATAGCTTCATAAATTTAGCCAATAATATATATTTTAAAAATTATTGAGAAAATGAAAATATGCGTATATTGGAAAGGTTTTAGGCCTGAAATACGTGGAATGTTCACTTAAATGGGTAAAAAGTTAAGTTGCTGAAAACTTGTTTAAGACAGCAATGAAGGTTAGAAAAAAGGCTAATAATTCAATCATGCTCACTCACTAAAGCAAAACTACGTCTGCAGGAAGAAGGCATGTCAGAAAAGTAATAAAGTGAGAAAATATGGTAATATTAAGTTGTCAATTATTGAGCAACCTCAAGAACAAGTCATTTGCACCAGTCCACTGACTTCCACACGCACGTCCTCACGATGCAGCCCTTTGCTCCTTCTCACACAGGGGTGTTTTAACATGAAATCCAAAGAAAGATTTCAATTCCTTTCATTTGAAACAGGTGCGTTGAAGGGAAAGGAGACGAGTTTCTGAGCCACATAACTCTGATTAGTCAACGAAGAATGCTGCACGCCTTAAGGAGACAAAATCTAAAATCCAGGCAGCCTCCAGGCCCTCGATGGCTCAAAAGAAAATTAGTCTAAAAATGCATTATTGACAAGATCTGTTTTCCACAAACATTTTAAAGTTTCCTCATATTAAAATTTATGAAGATAAATATCTACAATTAAATAGACAGTGATTTGATATATAAAGATAAAAAACCAGATTTTGTGTGTCACTAAATGTTTACAAAGATAGATTTTTACTGTGCATACCCAATGCTAACTTTTTTTTTCATTAACCCATGTGAAAATGTACTTGATTTATTTGCTAGAGGCTTGGCAAAAGTACTCAAAACTATCTTACAAGGTGAATTGTATTCTATTTGATAATTATGCTGGTTGTTAAAATGAACTCAAAAGAGTGAGATGGTTTTGCTATAGAAGGTATCTCCTTAGAGATTTCTCTCTTAGATTATTTACATGAAAATTGTACTGAATAGCCACAGGACAGGGATTACAAAATAATAAAACATTGCCATCAAGTCAATATTGACTCATAGCGACCCTATTGGACAGGTTAGAACTGCCCTGCTGGGTTTCCAAACTAATTCTTTATGGGAGTAGAAACCCTCTTCTTTCTCTCATGAAGTGGTTAGTGATTTCAAACTGCCGACCTTGTGGTTAGCAGCCCACCTTGGAAACACTACACCACCAAGATTCCAGCTTAGTAGTCACTATTAAAACAACTTGATAATGCTCAGGGGAAACTTGACCCCCTTATCTAAAATCAAATAGCTGGATATCACGTCATGAATTTCAGTTGTATCAAAAATTATTTTTTCTTGTATAATTTCACTGGGAAGTACTTTTATTGAGATCATCTAGTTATACATAATGATTTTTATCTGAGTTCTTACCAAATTATATCTAGAAGGAGCTTTCTGAGAATTATGCCTTCTTTCTTCCCAGCTCTTCTCAAACATTCATTATACAACAGTCTTCACAGTAATAATGAGAATTATTCTTCTCAGAATTTAAATTGCAAGAATTCAAAGTTACTGATAACACTGATAATATAATGCTCACTTTTTTTCATGCAAGTTTGAATTTCTGATTTTAGGTATATATTTTGTTTGGTCAATGGTCAGTAGTCAGTTAATTAAAAGTTGTCATTTTTAACAATAGCTCATGCTTACTTTGTTTGTATATGTCTACCTTTGTCTAAGCCTTAGCTGAACAAACTTACAAAGCAAACAAGTGGCTCCCAGAGGACAAACAACATCTGGGTTTGGATAACTTTATGTCTCATTTGCATGTTAAAGAATGCATTTCTCCCCTTTCTTCATATCAGTGTTGGTCTGACAGGCAAGAGTTTCACTGGCCATGGATCAATTTTGACGTTTGAATTTTGTTGAATCAAATGGCATCTCAACCCATCATCTGGCCCGTCCCATTTCTGACCCAATGACATCTTTGAACCACAGTAATTAGGCTATCCCATTTTGTATTGGATCTTTGTTATTTAAGATGTAGAATGGGTAGACATAACTGATATAACTTTAAAGGTTGACATAAAACATGTTCTTACAATACTGGGTAGAGCTAATAATTGGATCCTGGACTGCAGTCTGTTAGGTTATATCACTGAGCATTGGTCCTACTTCGGAAAAGACACCATGAGATCGTCTGGGAGGAAATTTCTGTGTATACAATTTGATGCCATTGAGTCCATTCCATTCTGACTCATAGGAACACCTATGGATAACAGACAGAAACCTGTCCAGGCCTGATCATCTTCGCGATCATTGCAATGTTTGTGCCCATTGTTGTAGTTCATCTCATTAAAGGTTTTTCTCTTTTTTGCTGACTTTCCAGTTTACATGAGATAAAGTCCCACTAGTCTCACTTGTAAGGAAAATTCTGGCTGTACTAATTTTACAATAGATTTAGTTTTCTCTTCTGGAAGTCAACGGTACTGCGCTAGCCTTCCCCAACACCGTAATCTAAAGAATCAATTCTAAGAGGCTTCTTCATTCATGGTCCACATTTCACATGCATGTGAGGTGATTGGAAAACTAAAGCTGTCATCAGGAGCACATTAGTTGAAAATATAACATTGCTTGTTTTTCAACAGTTTCAAGTTCTTGGGCAGCAGATTTTCCCAATGCAATGTATTCTTTGATTTACCGATTGCTGCTTCTATGATCATTGACTTTGGATTCAAGGAACATGCAATCCTTGTCCACTTCAATCTTTACTCCGTTTATCACGATGGTGTTTGAGACTTTTCGCTTGCTTGACATTGAATTATAATCCATATCAAAAGCTGTAGTCCTCTGCTTCTTGAGCAAGTGCTTCAAGTCCTCCTTTCTTTCAATGGACGAGGCTATTTCATATGCTTTTTTCAGCTTGTTAATAAGCCTTTATCTAATTATGATGCCATATCCTTCTTCCTATTCCAGCTTCTTGGACAATTCGCTTCACAAATAGATTGATTCCGTATAGTGAAGCATACATCCTAGACCCGTTCCATATTAACTTATTTTGTTCCAACAATTGCCTCTTGGTCCATATATAGGTTCTCCTTGAGCACTAGGAAGTATTCTGGAATGCCGATTATTCTCCATGTTATCCAGAGTTAATCATAATCCACAAAGTCTATGCCTTTGCATAGTTAATAAAACACAAGTAAACTACTCTCTGGAATTTTCTGCTCTCAGTCACCATCTGTCTCACATAGCAATGATATCCCTCATGCCATAGCCTCTTCTGAATTGGGCTTCAATTTCCAGCAGCTCTTAGTTTACATACTGCTGTGACCATTGCTGTATGATATTCATCCCATTTTCACTTGCGTGTCTTATAAATGACAGCGGTGAATAATGTTTGCACTCTATTAGATCACTTTCTTCAGAATGGTCACAAATATGGATAACCTCTAGCTGGTTAGCTAGGTCGCTGTCTTCCAAAATCCTGGCATAATGCTTCCAGTGCTTCCTCAGCATACTGAGATATTTTAACTGATATCTCATTAATTCCTGAAGCCTTGTTTTTTGCTAATGCCTAGAGTGCATCAGGGATGTCTTCCTTCAATATCATTAGGTTTTGATTACATGCTACCTCTTGAAATGGGTTAATATTGACTCATTCTTTTTGGCACAGTGACTGTGTATTCTTTTTGACATTTCCTGCATCATTCAGTATTGAGCTCTTAGAATCATTCAGTATTGCAACTTGACTTTTTCCTCAGTTCTTTCAGCTTAATATATTGAGCGCAGTATTCCTTTTTGGGGTTCTAATGCCAGGACTTTGCATATTTCATTATAATACTTTGTTTTCTCCAGCTTCCTTTTGAAATTTTCTATTCAGCCATTTTACTTCATTATTTCTTCAATATGCCTTGGCTACTCTATGATCAAGAGAAATTTTCAGAATCTCTTCAGATATCCATCTTGACCTTTTCTTTGTTGCCTGTTTTTAAAATACTCTTTTGCTTTCTTCATGTATGTTGTTCTTAGTGTCAGCCCCAAACTCATCAGGTCTTCTGTCATTAGTGTTTCATGAGTCAATATGTTCTCAGGGCATTCTTGAAACTCAAGAAGAAAATACTCAAGGTTTGATCTTGTGGTCTTGTTTTACTTTTTTTCAGCTTAAACATGAACATAAAAATGTGAAATTGATGATCTGTCCCACAATCAATCCCTGGGTTTGTTTTAGCTACTGATATTGAACTTCTCCATTTGTGGGACATGAAGACACTGGATGATCATATAAATTCTCTACTCTCATAACCACAGGGTTAGGAAAGCCTGCCTTGGTGGGGGAAGGCTCTCACAGTTATGGAATAAAGAAAAATAATAACTAATAAGCATTCTCCAGACACAAACAATTCTCCCATCAACTGCGGCCCCCTCTTAATATGCTAATGTAAAGTTGGACTCAATGGTGCCCGGCTTTTCACTGCACATTGTAAATGCCTATCTCTAAAGCAGACAAGACTCTTTTTATTATTATCATGCTAGGAGTCAGTCTTTTCCCGTGTCCTAGCTGCCCAGTACATCAATGAAATGCCCACCCCTTTCCTATAAGTTAAAAGGCAGCCAGCTTCATATAATGCTCCAGGATCAAATTCTTCACACATACCCTCTATAATATGATCAGTTATCTCCCACAGACACCTAGATTCTCACACATACTGTGAAGAAAATGCTTTCATCTGTCTGCTATTTAATATTCTCCTAGAGAAATTGTCACCATTTGACACCATTTGCTTTTTGCTTGCCAGATATTAATTCCCTTGTGATGTTCTCCCCAAAGAATTCAGGGTATTTTAGATTCACACAATGCCTGATCGCTTGTGTATGTGCCTGATGGAGGTTTGCATTCCTCACTAGCCTATAAACTGTGAAAGAAAATGGCCCCCGCTGTCTTGCTTCAGACATTGGGATGCAGCCACTGACAGTCCTGCTTGTCTGCCACTCTGATGTTCTATAATCGCACACGCTGCTCCTTAGGAACCCTTGGTTATGGGATGACTTTCCCACACCATTGTCTGATCTCACAAAAGTAGTCAATTATATTTCAGTGTAGTCTACCTATTAAAATGCATGTGTAAATCCACTATTTATGTTGTATTTAAAAGATTTTCAAGTAAGAAGACATTTGTCCTGCAAAATTCTACCATACCATCGCCTGCATCATGTCTATAAGGAAGACTTTATTTTCCAGGTACAGTTCCTTCCACTTTGTTTCCAAGTTTTGCATTTCTATCATCAGTATTTTCAGTGCATCTTGCTTGCACGTTTGATTAATTTCAGACTGAAGAAGTGTGGAATCCTTCTTTTTTTTCACTATTTGTTTTAGCGGTTGTTTTGTAAATTTGACTAGCAGTTACATTGACTGTATTTCCTTGTATGCATGTGGATATTATCCGATTACAGACAGCATTGTACATGCGAGTATTTTACTCCACTTGCCACACACTTAAATCAGCCTTTTTGGGGGCCAGGGATAGCACATGGTTCAATGGGGACTCTTTCTATCCTCTCAGGCACGCACCGAGGGTAAATCCAGAAAATGCAGACAGAGAAAAATCATGACAGATGTTTTGAATCCATTGCCTGGTTCTCATCTTTGATTTAGTTTATTAGAATAATATATTTCCTATTTATAGGGAGAATCACAAATGGATGCATGATGTATTTACTCTGTGTGTCATCATGCATGGGCAAATTGTCAAGCTTTTCGCAATATCCTCCGAACTCCTAAAGAGCAGACAAACAATAGTAATTGAAAAGGTTAAGGAAGAATCTTCAGGCAAATGGGAATAATCATTTGCCTGCAGAAGTGATGGACTACATTTTAAATCTGAATGTAACACTACAACCACTAAGAGTTTGGTTCACTTGCTTTACTTCAGGGACTGTTTGTTGGCAGAAATCTGAAATAGTGTCGTAAGCAGATAAATCTTAATAAAGTTTATTAAGTCAATCAACAACAACAACAAAAAACAAAACCCCAAACTCCCAAAGACCAATAAGAAGCTTTCTTGAATTATGTTTACAATCTTTCAATAAATTACTGATTTAAACTTGAAGACTCTAGAGAATACACTAATTGTCAATTTCAATTTTTTTGGACAATATGCTCCAAACTACAGAAAATTGCTTCAGAAAACAAATTGTAGAAAATTGAAGTAAGTGTGGGGGTCAGAATCCTGCAAATACTAGAGATAGTCTTTCAGGTATACACTAGACAAGAACAAATGCAGGACAAAAAGGAGAGCCAGGAAATAAAAGTACAAGTGTCCCTATTAGAAATCACTGGAAGAGAAGGAGACCTTGGGAGGAGAGGATCTGTGAGACGGACAAAGCCCTCCAGGGACAGACGTAAGCTATAATGAAATCAGTGTGGATGATGCAGAAAGGAGGGCTATTGAAAGTGGGAAATCCCTAACTAGCACAGGAAGAGAGTAATGAGGGGACACGTATCAGACCTCTGGGGCCTGTGTTCCGCTCCTACCTGATTGGTAGGAACAGGAGCTAAAAAACTACTTCCCATCTCTTCATCAGACCCCCTGGTTATCATAAAATTCAAAGATAATGATTTGATCTTCTAATTGACATTGGCATAACCCATTTTGTATTAACTAATTTGAAGGGAACTTTTTCAAAAAGGGAATACCTATAGTCAGAGTAACTTGGAGAAAATCACTCAAAATTGTGTTAATATACCAACAGTGAAATTTCCTAAGAACCTGAAGAAGTTCATCGCAATAGATTGGACCTGACGGACACAACTAACAGCAACGTAGAGCTTGCCTTCCAGGAGCAGTTATTGCATCAGTAATTGAAGCCACAAATTGAATATGCAGCAATTGCCATTTGGGAGGCTATTAAAGCAAATTGCCTCCCTGTTGGTACTTTGGCCCAAAATGCTAAACTCATTGCCATGATCTGAGCTTTCCTGTTGGCAAACAGGGATGGCGAACATTTATACAGATTTGAAGTATATTTTTGAAGTCTTTATCTGGAAAGAAAGGGAACCTTTAATCTCTGTTTGCTAAGATATTAGACATGCTAACAAGTTCGTCAACACTAAAGGTTGTCCAGTTGCCCTCCGATTTAAGAGTCGTTTACCACATATCCTATCAAAAGGCAGATTACTATTGCCAATGTAAATCATTGTGCAGATGTGGTCACAAAGCAAGCCTCTCAACAAGGTAAACTTGCATGGTAAGTTCCGCTGACCCCAAGTCTTCAGGTACCTGTGCCTGATGAACCTAACTTCAAAATACCCTTTGAGAGTTCCTGAAACTGATTCATGAATCTTTACATTTTGGCAACGAAACTATACAAATCTGTAGACAACAACTTCTTGTGGGGGACGTGCCACCCTCCCAGGGATCATCACTAATTACATTGTTCGTGGCAAGAATAGCACCAACATTCAAAGGTCATTTTCTCTAGGAATTGAATTTTAAGGAAACTTGCCAGAAGAATTGTGCCAAGTGGAATTTGCAGAAATGCCTCAAGCCATGGGTAATTATAGACATATGCTAGGTTTCATTGACACGTTCTCAGAGCAGCCAAGAGTCTTTCCTTGATGCACCAATAAAGCAAATGATCTCAGCAAGTGAGTGATCAATGATATCACAAAAATGTGGACTTCCCGTGAGCATTAAGAGATGCAATGGCCCCAGTTTATGATCCCAAAAGAGTTCTTCAAAATTAATAATAACCTGGAGGTTGCATTCAATCTGAAGACCACAATCCAGCAGAAATGTAGAAGAATGTAACAAATTTTTAAAAGACAGGCGGCAAAATTTACCAAGAGCCAAAAGCTCACTTGGATAGAAGTCTTGCCAGTGTCCATGTTGAAGAAAAGAACCACACCTACCGGTAGTTTAAAGATAAATCCTTCTGAGCTTATATATGACCTGTCCTTCTAGAATAACCTTCAGGTGACGAGGGGCACCTAGTTTACTGACGCTGGGAAACGGTCTTTTCCTAGGTATCTGTGACCCTTGTCTTGTGTGCTTTTCTCTTCAAAGGTATGCATGATTACACATGCCAGAAGTTCCTCTAAACAGTGATTTCCAAAGAAATGCTGGAACAATCCGGGGGTCAGGACTGCAAAAACAGATTTCTACAGTTTATCCTGGATTATGGGCTATAGTATAAACGTTTTTAACTGCCTGGGGGGATGTTATGTACTTTTTTTTTCTGAAAAGGTGGTGGTAGGCAAATTATGGCAACAAAACCCAAGACAAATTGAACAAGACCAGAATAAAATTCATAAATTACAAAAGGATTGAACAATGCTCAAATCTGCTAATTCTGTCTGGCTAACTTCTTATTTATCAAATTTTACTAGGTTAAAAGCAAATTTTGTAATTATATTGTTGTTAGGAGCCATACAATTGGTTCTGGCTCAGCAACCCTGTGTACAACAGAATGACACCTTATTTGATCTTATACCATCCTCAGATTGTGTTTGAACCCATTGCAGCAGCCACTTTGTCAGTACGTCTTGTCTAGGGTCTTCCTTTTTTTTTGTGGACCCTCTACTTTAAAACCATTATGTTCTTTCCAGGGACTGGTTTCTGATAACATGCCCCAGATACTTAAATATTAAATATGTAAGATCATTTCCAAATTTTGTGGGTTTCCTTTCTTTGGAAGGTGCACACAAATGAGTTTGTAACATTTTGTTGGCCAAGTAGCTTCCTTCCATATTTCTCATCATGATAAGGGAGTGCTTTCAGTGTGCCATCCGGTTGGTGAAACATTTCCTTTGGTATTCCATCAATTAATGGAGCCTTTTTTTCCCACTGATAAACGAGTGCTTCTTCTACTTCTTCCTTCAGTACCACTGGCTCCTGATTGTATTCTACTTCTTGAAATGGTTAAACATTGACCAATTCTTTTAGGTTAATGACTCTATATTCCATCCATCTTCTTTTATTGCTTCCTGCATTGTACATTATGTTGCTAGGAATCCTTCAATAGCGTAATGTGAGGCTTGAATATTTTTTCAGTTCTTTCAGCTTGAAATATGCTGACTATATTCTTCCCTTTGTTTTCTAACTGTAGATATTGCATGTTTAATTATATTACGTTACGTTGTCTTCTAAAGCTACCCTTTGAAATGTTCTCTTCAGTTTTTTAGCAGACCGTCTCTTCCATCTACTTTAGCTCCTCTATGTTGAGCACGTTTCATAGTCTCTTCTGACACCCATTTTGGTATTTCTGATTTTCTTCCTAATGACCTTCTGCTGTCTTCGTGTGTAATGTTCTGGATGTCATCTTGCAACTCATCAGGTTTTGTTCATTAGAGTTCAATATGTCAAATCTGTTCTTGGCATGTTTTTGAAATGCAGGAACAATAATACTCAAGGTTTTATATTTTTTTTTCATGGACTTGCTTACATTTTTATCAACATCAATCTGAACTTGCATGCAAGCAATGAATGATCTAATCTCTAGAAGAGAGAGGCTGTTGGTTTCAAGCTCCTGACCTTGCAGTTAACAGTCTGTTAAATAGCCCACTATTCCACTCGCACTACCATTGAGTCAGGGGTGACTCATAACAAATCCCAATGGATTTATGAGAATGTAACTGTATAGGGGAGTAGAAATCCAAGTCTTTCTCCTGCAGACGTGTAAGCACGACAACAGGGTTCCACTCTGCCATTAGAACCCCTCAGAGTCCATGGTATGGTTGTTGTGTATGCCGTTATGAAGCGTTATTTGATGAAGAAGCCATTGGTCTTGGAAAGTCCTAGCCTGCCTATTTTACAGCTAATAATCCTGATTGCTTAGTTTTTACTTTCATGGTCCAATCTTTATTGCGTCTTTGATCAGTATCAGACTGGAGAACTTGGTATAATTAAAGTGCGGAGCACAACTGGGCCCACCAAACTCAGAGGGCGATGGCCCAGCTGGGGGGCCCAGTGTACAGAAAGGACTGTGTGGCTGCCCCCACGGCGAGATGCGGC
>NW_022103898.1:46205360-46208028 GCF_000313985.2 Echinops telfairi
TCTCACAGGAAGTGAGCCTTGCCAGCTGAAGCAGGAACTGGTTAAGGCAGCTGCACCCTGGTCCGACCATCACAAAGCAAGAGACCCGAGAACTCCAAAGGTGAGGTTTCCGGAGCCATTTATCCCTCTGCCTTCAATTAACCTCACGTGTGTTTATTGGCCAGGTTGGCACAATTAACTACCTCAAGACTTAAAGTTATTGATAAACATCATAACTTTTGTGATTTCTTGCAGAAAGTTAAACATTCCTGTTTTGAGGTAGCTATTAATTTGTATTGCTTAGGCACCGATTTCTGTTCTGGGAAGAAGATAAAAAGTTAAGTTAGCATAATGAGAATTACAACCCTCTGGGTAGAGTTAAGGAGGCCTGGCAGCCCTGCTAACTGTAAGTGTTGAACGGCGAACTGCAAGGCCATTGGTTCAAAACCGAAGACCAAAGTAACTCAGTGATGACTCACAGTGACCCTTTGAGGATTTCTGAAACTGTGACTGTTTACTTAAATCGAATATCTGGTCTTTTTCACATGGCCCTGCACACCCACCCTGCTATTCCACAAAGGAAAGATGAGGATAGGTGCTCGCCTAAAGATTTACAAGCTCAAAAAGATTTAAACATTGAAAGATTGACAACCCAAAGGGTCACCACGAGTTGGAAAAGACAGTGACAATGGGTGTGGAATTAAGTGAGGAGCATTAGAATAGAATGAACACACTTATTGTATACATTTTTGCAATGGCATAAATTTACAATGTTTATGTATGTTCATCATGTATCTAAATCTGTAATGATATCACCTTAACAAACCGATAAAAGTAGTATGTGCTTCCTAGAAGACAGAGAGAATTATACTGCCTACTGCTCTGTCTTTTTTGCTGTGCAAAAGAATACAAACCTCTCTTTCTCTTACTTTGGTGGTGTTCTTAATGCGCAAGAGTTGCACCAGGCCTGGGCCTGATTTGGGTAATAAGAGTGTAAAATATCTTCTTAATAAGAAACATTGATCGAAAAAAAGAAAAGTAAAACCCAGAGAGAGAGAAAGACTGATTTCAGCAGAAACCTTGTTATGTGTACAACCTCAAACTAGAAATACACTGCCATCAAGTCGATTCCAATGCATGGCCATCGTATAGGACAAAGTAAAATTGTCTCTGTGGTTTTTGGAGGCAGTAAAACTTATGGGAGCAGAGAACCTCATCTTGCTCCTATGGGATGGCTGGTGGGTTTCAAACACTGACCTTGCAATTAGGAGCCCAACTATTAACCTACTGAGTGTATACATTTAGCCAAAATTCTACATCTCATGACCTTGGTAAAACATACTTTGAAAAGTGCTTTCACGTTTTGTTATCTCAGAGAATGCCTTAAGTAGCATTATAAGTTTTAATAGAAGCCATGTAAACTTTTCAGATTTTTTAAGACTTCTGAATTCACTTGCAAGGCAAACAAAACCATTTATAATTATTTTTTTAGTATTTCAAAATACGTGTCAGAACACAATAACGTATGGGCTATACTACACATTCTCACATATGTCTGAAAATCTACTCAAAAAGGAAAATAAATAAATCCATAAAGCTCATTTGTGTACCAGCATTAAGATAACCAAGGGATTCAGAAAACATATTTTGACATAATTCTCTCTTCCTACCCTGCTATTCATTAGCATTATCGTGGATTCTCAGCCTCTGTTTTTCAAGTTTACCTACCTGTCTCTTCTATATCCATACATCCAGTTGTAAGAAGTCAGTAGTAGCATCCACTAATTTTAAAAAGATAGACTAAGAAATAGCTTGATCATGTATTCGTAAGAAATCACCATATATATGTATACCCTTACAAACGAATCAGATATTCTATTTACTCATTTTCTGTGAATGTTGTGGTGAAGAACTGAGTGCAAACACTAGGAAGATCCAAGAGGAAGGAGTGAGAAAACTATAGGCCCTGAGGGATTGATCAATGGAACTGTAACTCCTCCCCCACTAGATTGAAGGTGAATGGCTACATGGAATTTCCTTTTGAACTGCATCCCAAGTGAAATAGACTAAATAAATAAATAAAAATACAATTTAAATTTACTTAGCTGGGTTAAAAAATAAAAGTAAATTTGGATATAAAGCATTTTAAATTTATATCAGTATATTTCCCATAAGTGATCAAATTAATAGGAATATTATTTTTCTAAGCTTCTTTATTTTTATGTATATTTTATATTACCATATTCTAATTTTTGGCTGAGTTAATGAAATACTAACATGACAAATTATAAAAATAAGATTTTATCCAGATGCTGGTGTTTGTATAAGCTGCCAATTTAGTGATAAGTTAGCAGGTAATTCATTACAATCGGAAGCTTAAATTTCATAGGCATGCCTAAAGAGTCGTACGTGAAGTCAGAGGGCAGAAAAGAAAGGGCAGAGAAGGAGGAGGCGGAGAGCAAGGAAAAAGGACATCTGCGAGAACATCCTACTAATGACCTCATGTTTCACTTAGAAGGTCCTGAAGGCAAAAGCCAAACCTCTTGTGTTATAATACTAGAATCTCCCTTCCTATAATTACCTTTTCCTGCTTGACCTTTCCTGTGGCACCTCCTTGAGGCTTCTCTTGAGTTCTAACATAAGGTCAAGTACAGATGCTTATAATTCCCCATAGTATGTATTCATTTAT
>NW_022103898.1:46208128-46209932 GCF_000313985.2 Echinops telfairi
TTTTGAGCAGCAACAGGTGTGTAAAAAACAGATTGCTTGAACCTGATAAAAGAGTATGGATTTTCAGTCCAAAATCCTTGAAGCATTTTCAATAGAAGGTAGAGAAACTGAGCGGAAAAGAGATCCCTCCGGGTTATAAAGTAAATGTCCAGTGTGAACTCTTGGAATCTGAGGCAAGGGAAAAAACTAAGGGCATTAGAATTGACAAATGAGAGTTCTTAATGCCTTCACTGAGATGAACCAGCCAAAGATCTGGATTGGAGAACATACACACACACACACACACACACACACACGTATATGTATATATGTACATATACATATACGTGTGTGTGTGTGTGTATAATCAAATCATTTTATTGGGGACTCTTACAGCTCCTATAGCAATCCATACATCAATTGTATTAAGCACAGTTGTACATATGTTGCCATCATAATTTCCAAAACAGTTTCTTTCTACTTGAGCCCTTGGTTTCTATATGGTGACTCTTATTTGGATAACAAAAAAATGAATCTAGTGTTTGCGTAAAACATTTCAACAGTACTTATGTTAATTTATATGGAGAAATATGCTTACCTGTAAGTACTAATTTAGGTAATCCTTGTGTTTAGGTGGGGTGGGTTAGGAGACCTAGTGGCTTAGTGGCTGTGCATTGAGCTGCAACTTGCAAAGCCTGTAGTTTGAAGCCATCAGCAGCTCTGTGGAAGGAAGATGGAAACTTCTATGATTTCAGTCTCATAAATTCACAAGGCAGTTCTACCCTGTCTATAAAGGTTGCTATCGACTCTTCAGTAGTCAGTTTAATGAAAGAGGCCTGATACTTAAATAACTGTGTGAATCTGGTAAAAGAAATGGTAAATATAAACATCAGTGCTATGAAATAATTAGGTTGTCTTATCAATTGCCATTAACAATGCTTTTTAGCAATATGGCTAACTTGGTGAAACTACTTTAGTGCAGAAGTATGAAAGCTTACTTAATTAGATGCTGAAACATTTGGCAATAATTTGTATGATATAAAATTATATTCTTTGTATGATCTTTCAAATAAGAATTATCACATCTTCTGTAAATTATGTTCTTAGCATGTGAATTTAGAAAATAACTTCACATTTCATAGTGATATAAGGGCAATGCAATGAACAATTTCAAGAATATAATTCCCATAAATATATTGGAATGTACTTTCAATAGTTGTAATACTAACTGTGTTAGTCTGGGTTGACTAGAGAAACAAATACATAGACACTCGTGTGTATAAGAAAGAGCTTTATATAAAAGAGCAAGTGTATATTAAGAAAACATCCCAGCCCAGATCAAGTCCATAAATCCGATATTATCCCATATATCCAATACCAGTCTATAAATTCCTCTTCAGACTCATGCTACATGCAATGACACTGAATGCAGGAAGATCACAGGCCAGGGGTTAGAAATTCTTGTGACTCCAGGGGTGATGGAAGTATTTCAACACCGGCAGGGGTCTCTATGTGGCTCCTCCAGGTCCAGGGCTCGATCTCCATCAGCACAGTTCCAAGTCTTATCAGCAAGAAGCCGAAGCAGAGAGAGTGTGGGTATGGCCTCCCATGCCTCCAAATGAGGTCATCAAGCTGCAACCTGATTGACAGGCTAGACTCCACCCCTACAATCTTAATAGTGTCAAATTGACACTAGATTATATAACTACCACAGTAACCATAATGATGGATATTTTAATTGAAGCTAAAAAGAACCACTTAAAAATCGCTCACCATCAGTTGTAAAAATAGGGCAAATACTTTAAAAAATTTAAATATTTTTAAT
>NW_022103898.1:46210978-46213831 GCF_000313985.2 Echinops telfairi
GTCTCTATCTGAATTATATTATTGCTGTTTTACCCTTCCGGTTCAAGAAGGAGCATAGCACGGCTATTCCCCATGAGTGACTTCATCACTTCAGTCATGTTAAAACTATTTTTATAACTTGGCCATAATCCAGAAAACTAACAGTAGGAATACTTACAAAACTCATGGTTCATTTATAAGTGCCTGACTTCTTTCAAACTTTTAAAAATCATCAAGAGGGTGTGTCAAGAATTTGGCAGGAAGAGTTGTGTCTCAAATCATCGAGCCACTTACCATTTCAGACATTCTGGTTTCAATAAAATCTCTAAGATTTCCCATCCTACAGATGTGTTAAAGGGTGCGTGCAAACACATGCATACACAGGAAATAATGTAATATAAATTTCTAAATCACCAACATAGTAATAAGCTATTACAACTGTATTGTGATGAAATACAGAGAAAGACAGTTGAGGTTACTTCAAAATTAGTTAGCAGCAGTTAACTAGATAGAGGTTTTGCAGCTCACCCAGAGCATACTAATTATGTGTGTGTGTGTGCATTCTCTCATAAAATGCACACAGTAACCCTTTAAGTTGTGTACTGCTAAGACTCTTGTAATTCAGGAAACAGATACGGAAAGCTTGAGTAAGTCGCCCAAGGCCACAGACACAGTCAGTTTACGTTTTCCCCATCTAGTTGATTTCAAGTCCTGGCCACTGCAAAATTCCCCCATAGAGCTCACAAGGCTGTAATCTTTCAGAAACATGATTACTAGATCAGTGTTTTAAAGCAACTTTATTTGCATATCATACAATTCATTAGTTCAATCATATTTAAAAGAGTTGTATCATCATCACCACGATTAATTTTATAACATTTCTCCTTTGTTGTACTTATTGTTATTAGCTCCCCATTTCCCACGAACATTCCCTCTCCAAAACTCCCTAGAAGCCATCAATGCAGTGACTGTGTCTATAGCTTTACTTATATTGGATACTACATACAGAAAACATACCAAAACCCCCAAACAAACCAAGAACCCAGCAATAATACCCAAGTAAAACAGAAAAATTCTAATGGGGGCTGGGGGAGGGAGGCAAAACATATTAAAAACTGGAGTAAACTTAAAACAGATCAAAAGAGAAGATAAAGTGATAGCTGTTAACTTAATTGCATGTGCAATAATTCACTTTTCACTACGCTGTGCATGATAGGAAGGCTATTTATATCCCTGGTCTATGGACAGAGGGGATTCATCAGATGCTTAAATCATGAGGGGACCCTGCAAATGGATTTGAACTTCCACTGTCATCCATGACCTTCTGCAGTCTGGTTCACAATTTAAGCTCTGATACTATTCCCTCTTTCAGATTTGGATTTTATTATGTACAATCCTTGAATCGTACAGGCTGGTGTGTTACTTCCATGTGGACATAGTTGACCCCTGACTTAGATAGCTGCTTGTCTGAAGAAAACCCTTTAAACCCCAGATGCTAATCTTTCTAAGAGCAGGGCACCATCTACATTGTGCTTCTGCAACCCCATCTTCAGTGATCTCTTCAAGAGGGTGATAATCAAGCAGCGCCATGTCATGAGAACTAAGTGTTTTAAGATAGCGGCTATAATGAAGTGGGAGCCCCCCATCCATTCATATGTCAATGGTTTATATATGTCTCTGATTCATTTTAGAAACACCACTCTCATTTTATATTAGAGAACATTATCAATCATTCCCCTGGAGCATAACTTAATTTCATTGATAGTGACAGTAATATAGTCAGTAGTATAGAATTTAAAACACTATTGTCAAAAGGAAACTACGCAAGTATAGGCTGGCTAAAAACCTCAATACAAAAATTCTTGACTTATACAGATTAAAGGCTTGAGTGACTGGACACTATTTACATAAAAATAGGAAGTGATGACAGGATGATACTTTCAATATCATTCATTCACAAAACAGAACCATGCCTTCCAGATTAATACATGTCCTAATAAAGCAGATAGCAGTAACATAGTAAATATAGTTTATGCCACCATTCATTGAGTACCTTCAAGACAAGAGATCTGAACCAAAATCCAAGGACAGCCAGTTCTATTACCTTGGGATAACAGTCTTCTGATTCTTCTCAAGAGCTGCAGGTGAGTTTTAGGTGAAGCCTAATTCACTCAGTGGGGTTTTCACATCAAGTGTTTCTAGCGTAGCCTACAGAAGATGTTGTGCACCTTGAATAAACCGATTCTAAAGTCCCAGTAGTCTACTGCAGATGGCCTGCATCATCCAAGGCTAGAAAGAAACTATGTCAAATGTGTTCAGTTAGGAAATAGTACCAGGCATATTTTCCCTTTGGTTTGTATATAAGTAGTATTCCCTGGCCCCGACACACACACACCCAATGGCAGCTTCACCCACTTTCTTTACCCACAAACAGAAATGTTATTTCCTTCTTTGGGACCTGCATGCCCCTCTCTCTCATCCTAATTTCCAGTAAAATCCAATTATCACTCTTGTAGAAGTGATACGTGTGTCTTTGGAAGCCCTTCTGGATGGGTTCAACTACTAATGTTTAAGCTAGGAGTCTAACAGTGAAACATTTGCACCAATCAGGGAAAATGACACAATAGGTGGAGAAAAAATTATTTCAGGAAGTCTGATTCCAAAAGTTGTATTTTAGTAACTATAGTATTTTACAGCCCCCTCTTTATATTTCATTATACTTTTCATTCACACAATAGTTGTTTATATTTTTCTTTTAAAAATCACAAACGTCAATAACTGATGTTTGGTTATAATAATTATTTTTGTGTGTCGTAGAGTCTACTCTGACTTTAGAGACCCAATAAGACAAGGAAGAACTACACTATATAAAAA
>NW_022103898.1:46215207-46217045 GCF_000313985.2 Echinops telfairi
GTGTATTGGGGTTTGATTGTTTTTTAATAGAATTACACAGGCACAGAGAAAGGAAGACTTCATTCCTAGAATGGTTGTTTTGGTTGCTGCTTGGATGTAAGAAAAGGTGCTCTGTGGCTGAGAGCAAAACATCGCTTCTGAAGTGTCCTGGGAGGAAGCTTGGCTGGTGAAGATTAATAGTTGGCTAGTGCCTACTGCACCCATCCTGCCAGGGGCCACAGGTCATATGTGCATAAGTAAGTACAATCCAGGGTGACAAATGGATGGTTAATTTTTGGTGCTATTAAAAAGTGAAAGGTTACTTTGATTTGATTGACCTATTTATACTCAATATTTCTCCTATCTGGTTTCCATTGGAATTCAATCAGGATTAAAAAATAAAACAAAACCTCACTGCCACAAAGTCTATCAGAAATATACCTCTTGGTTTCTGAGACTATATCTATATGAGTAGAAATCCCTGGGATAAAGTAGACAATACCAATTAAGACAACACAAACATGTCCAAAGTACAGTAGACAAAGTCTTACTTTCCTTGCTTCTAAGCATTCTGGACATATTTCATCCATGGCAGATTGGTTGGTGTGGGGGGTTGTTTGTTTTGGCATTCCATAGCATTTTCAATATTCTTCAACAGCACCACATTCCTTTTTGGTCTTCCTTACTTAGAGACCAGCTTTCACATGTATCAAATGACTGCACATTCCATAGCATGGGCCCGTTGCACTCTAGCCCAAAAAGTCACATCTTTGCTTTTCAATGTTGTTTTGGAAGCTGCTTATGCAGAAGATTCAGCCAATGCAATACGTTATTTGATCTCTTGATTGCTGCTTTGAGCACTGATTGTGGGTCCAAGCAAGATAAAATCTTTAACAACCTCAATCTTTTCTCAGTTTATACCTTTTGGAATAGTTGTGAAGATTTTGTTTTTCTTTGTATGGTTTGTTATCCATACTGAAGGCTGCAATCGTTCATCTTCATCAGTAAGTCCTTGATCTTGCTTCAAGGTCTCTTCATTTTCAGCAAGCAAGGTTAACAAGACTTACTCCAATCCTGAGGCTGCATTCTTCTTCATATAATCCAGCTTCTCTGATGATTTTTACAGCATGAAGATTTTATTAATATGGTGATAGAGTACAACCCTGATGCGCATTTTTCTTGAGTTGAAGCTATGCAGTATTCCCTTATTCTGTTTGCACAACTCTCTCTTCTAGCTCCCACATGCACACAATGAAGTGTCCTGGAGTTCACACTCTTCTCAAGGCTATCCAGCGTTTGTTATGATCCTTACAGTCAAATGCCCTTTTATAGTAAATGAAACATAGGATAAAAAGTTTCCTCTGGAAGTAGGTTCAGCTATAAAATTAAGGCGTATCTCTGAGAAATAGTTTCAGGGGACCCTTTAGTCTCTCCTGGACAAGGAACTGTGGCCTGTTTTGGAATTTGAGGCTGTGTGTGTGTTTCCTTCTTATTCTACTTCAAACCATTTCTTGTGTCCTCAGGGTGGTTGTTAGTTTTTCTGGTTTCAAGATACATGGCCATGATTTGAGACTGCCAGAAGATAGAAGAAATGTCTGTGGGCTGCGTGTATATATAATTGTTCCTTAAAATCAAGGATGGTGAGATTTTATCACGGGCACGTGGGATAAAATATTTGATGATGTTTGGGGAAGGATAAGACCTGGAGAAGATACAATGTTGAGCGAAAGTGGTTGTTCTCAGGTGCTGCTGTCTCTGACTCAGAGCGGCACGGTGTGCAACAGAAGGAAACACTGCCCTGTGCGGCACCAGCCTCGCAAAATTGTTTTTATATCATGACAGTCACTATGTCAATTCAT
>NW_022103898.1:46218551-46220779 GCF_000313985.2 Echinops telfairi
AAACATATAGAAAAAAACAGAAATAAAATGTGTAATTAAGACAATTATCCATAAAGCAAAAAAAATTACAATGGTTATTTGATAAACTACATTAATAAAATATATATCTTCTACAAGATTGACAAAGGTACATGAAAAGGGGTATGAATTCCAAGTCATTGTTGCTAGTTTCTTTTAAGTATATTCTGACTCACGGCAATCACTCATGTTCAGAGTAGCAGTGGCTGCAGGGCTTTTCAGTGACAAGTCACCATGTCGCCTTCCACAGCTCCGCATTGTGACTTGGAACCGCCTGATCCTAATGGAGCACTTACCTGCTTGCACTACCCAATTGCATATCAGGACTTCTTAATAGATGAGCTCAATACAGAGTCTAATTATAAAAATTTATTAGAGAATATTTTGAGTAACATAATCATAGATTTAACAACTTTATCCAAATAGATATTTCTTCAAAAGCCACAAGCAAAAGAGGAAGCAGAGAAGAATAAATGAATAATTGGAATAACTCTACAACTACACCTTGGGGTCCTGGTGGTATAGTACTGATGAATTGGGCTGCTAAGAGTAAAGTTTGCACTTAGAAAGCTCCACATGAGAAAGATTGGGCTTTCTATTCCAGTAAAGAGTTACAGTCTCAGACACTCATAGGAGCAGTCCTACCCTGTTCTGTAAGATCTCTATGAATCGGCATCAACTTAATGTGAGTGAATGAATGAATGATAACTGCATTTCAAATTCTTCCTGTTCAAAATTGAACTTAACATCAACTGTGCTCATTTGATTGCACACTTGATCTTTTAACTTGTGGGAAATACAAAGACTGTTCCCCAGCTTGTCTCCCAAATATATGGCAGTCCTAGGACACTGCTTACAGCTAATGGTAAATAATTGTCAAATTATTCTCCCTGAAGGCAGCAGCCATCCAGAGCAATCTGGCCCACCTTAAGTGGGGCTCATACCCTACTGATAAAGATAATCATTCTTTCCATGGAGAGCCAGAGAAGTAGTCAAACCTGCTCACTTACATCCAAAGTTAGGCTGCTGTCCTGAATCTAGGATCCACCCATCTTGTCACCTGTGTACCCCCAATCCCTCCCCTTCCTATTGTGTGTACACCCCTAGATCATCCCCGTTCCATTACTGTATTACCTATAGTACAACCCCTTCCTGTGACATGTCTTTACCTGTAATTAGAGGGCTTGCACACCACCAAAGGATATATAAGCCTTGGTTAGAAATAAATCACTCTTTCTTCTCCCCTCTCTGCCTGTGCTGTGCATGGACATGGCTGTGAGATTGTGGCCATCCAGAAGGAGAGCATGCTACCATGAAATGTATCTGACTCCTTTATTTTACTCTTTCTCCTATCTCTCTTATTCTCTATGGCTTTACTGTAATCTTCATATACTTTAATGGTACAATTGCATTTACCGGAGCCGTGATGGTGTGAGGGGTTGGTTTCCCCCACACTCACTGATTACTAATTTGGTTGTGTGCTGCTGTCAAATTAGCCACTCTCACATAGACTGCATTTAAAGCAGAAGGACACACCGTCTGTCCTGTCCTTCTCTGGTGGTCAGTTATGGATCCTATAGTTACAACATGTAGGATTTTCTTCTTTTTTATCCTTGCATATATGTTTGCAATTAAACATATTCCATTTAAAATGTATTAGCATATGCAATTTAGTGACATTACTTGTATTCATCAAGCTGTGCAACCACTGACTGCATTTTGATCCTAGATCACCCAGATCTTTCATTGTAATCTGGAACGCCACTCAAGTGTGTTCAGCATCATAGCAGCAAGCTTATCTTCCTTCACTAGCCCACAGTTTGTTTTGTTTACATGTTTCTTTTAAATAAAACTATGGGAAGAATCGACTACTTGTCCATCAGTTTGCCCTACTGGTAGCTTGTGTGATGCTGTGATGCTGGAAGCAAGTCCTTAGTATTTCAGTGCCAACTGGGCCACCCAAAAGTGACCAGTTTTCCATAGACATTTCAGAATGAGGACAGAATATGAAGAAGGAAGGGGCTGTCCACCTCAGAGGAATTAGCCATTGAAAACCTGATGGATAAGCAGCAAAACGTGTCATATACTGAAAATCCAACGAATAGGAGCAGAAGCTTGTCAGAGAAAGTGCCAGCAGATGAGCCCCTCAGGAGGAGGGCATGTACATCTCGGAGAAGACAGTTACATTTCTGTGGGTGGCTAAATGAGGA
>NW_022103898.1:46221238-46223767 GCF_000313985.2 Echinops telfairi
AGGAATGGTCCTGCCTTTGTAAAGGAATGTTGTGGAAGTTTTGCCCTATCACCAACTCCCCTCGTTTGTTTAAATAGTGTCCAGTTACTTAAGAGATTAATCTGTACATGTCAACAATTCAGGTAGTGCAGTTCATAGTTGGCTTTTACTTATATAATTTCCTTTCCTCAAAAGTTTTTTTGACATTAGCCAAATTAATGAGACAATCAGTGGAATTACCTTGGGCCTCTAGGGGATGATTGATAATGTCCTCTAACATAAAATGATAATGATATCTCTAAAGTGAACCAGAGACATGCATAAACCACAGAAATGAATGGATTTGGAACTCTGACACAATTCTAACTCCAATATAAGAACAATCATTTCTTATGACATGTTCTTTCTACAGTAAACTAAGTTTGAAAAATGTTGTCAAACATTAGTGGGAGTGCTATTATTTTATGAATCTGTATGGAAAAAGCTATTTTAAAATATACAATGAAAATTATGTAGCATATAGAAAGGACCTGAATTTGTATTTTAAGAAACCAGGGTTAAAATTATTGCTTTAAATTAGCTATGTGACTTATTTCTATCAGTTAAAATGTGAACATAAATATTATAGAATGCTTAGAAAGTGCTATTATATAATATAAAGTATTTATCTATAATTTAATGGGCATATAAAAGCAAAAATGACAAATGAGCCTATTACTATCAAGTAGATTCTAACTCATACCATCCCTATAGGACAGGGCTTATAATCCTTATTATTATATTGTTAGATGCAATTGTTTTTCAAAATGCAGAGGGAGGTTCTAACCTATTCACACATTTACAGGAATACAGAACTTTAAAGGTACAATTTTTGCCCTGACATTGATTTTCTGTCTGCCTCTCAGCTTCCCCATAACAACTCTAGAAATATTGAGCCATCCCCCAGAGTTTCCATGTGGATTAACCAGGAGGAGGTTTTATGCTACTCTACTGAGTGTATTCCTGTAGCAGGTCCTCTGTCTTACTAAAAAAAAAAAAAAAAGTGTGATGATAATTTTTTTTAAAATTCAGAATCAGTAGTCTCTACAGTCATTTTATACTGCCTACCAATAATGATTATTTATTTTGTTCCAGCTACTCAGCTAATACTTCTTGTAGCTAACAATTTTCATTCATGATTTTTAAAGAATGACCATGGAATATGAAACAGAGAAAAGGACTCGCAGTTTTCATCAAACTGCCCTTAACTTCCTATGTTCTTATTTTTGAAATGTGTTTCCCTTTATTAATCATGTTTATAATATGTGCACACATTTTATTTAAATAGAGAGTTCTGCACATTCATATGAGAGTAAGTCCCCAAATATTTCTACTATGGTCTATATTCATATATGCACAGTTCTATTAAAAAGCAGGAACCAAATTTTTGAAAACCCTCTTTGAAACATAGCTCTGTGATCAGTGAATGGTTGCCAATATTTTTCTTAGTCTCATTGGGGTGATTTCAGATTAAAAGGAGCAATCAACACAGTGAATTCTGAGGGAGTCTTTTGGGTCATTGAAGTTCAAGGCAGAGAGGCTATTCCAAAAGAATAATCTTGAGAGGTTTTCAAGGAGGACATAGGATGTTCACAGATGCTTCTCCTGAGGAATTTCTAAGAAAATGGAAAACTGCATTCTGCATTAGTGAGAAACAAATCAAGGACGTTGTGCCCATTTTTTTTACATCAGAATGATGCATCTGTTCATTCTTTGAGGACAGCAGTCCTATGAGAATTTCACTGGAAAACCATTTCCAACCACCCTACTTTAGTGATCTTAGCCCTCCAGAATTGTTTTTGTCCCCTAAACTCAAAGAACACTTAAAGGAAACACAACGTGGTCCCTTGAGTACGCCAAACCTGCCATTTTAACATAGCTTATCTCAAAGAGTTCAGAATTCCTCCAGAAGGGTTTAGAGAGAAAGAAATATCACCATCAGAAGTGTATGGTTAGAGAAGGAGAATATGTCCAGAAACAATATAGTCACATGTAAATATTTTCTATAAAATTTTCTATGACATTTAGCAATACTTTCAGACTACATTTATTAGACAGAGTATATTATATTTATAGTCTATTTGAAATAAGAAAACTTGGAATATAGTGGAAATTCATTATACAAAAGAGTCATGGAAAAAAACCCTGTAATCAAAATACATGTGAGAATACATGTACTTTGATGGAAAATAGAAATCTTTTAAATAAAATACATTTACTAAATCAATAGTTAACATAGCTAGTATTGTAAATTCAGAGAGGTTAATACTATGCTTTTTAAGTGATAACGTTTATTTAGAGAGTCCCTGTGTGGTGCAGGCAGCTATGGATTCAACTAATAACAAAAGGTTGGTGGTATAAACCTTCCAGAAGTACGTTGGAAGCAAATCATGGAGATTTATTTTTGTAGGGTTTTCAGTCATTGAAAAGCTGATAGAACATGGTTTATTCTAAAATATATGGGGTTGCAACCATTAGGATAATCTTATTGGTAAATGATCTATTTTGCTC
>NW_022103898.1:46224926-46226821 GCF_000313985.2 Echinops telfairi
TTTCCATTGCTGAATATTTTTTATTTTTATATTTTCACTTTTAGATAATCTTGTATTGGGAATTTGAGCAAGAAAGCTAGATATAAACAAGCATTCTAGTTCACTTTTGCAGAAGACAAAAGTGGCACTAAGTTAAACTGAATACTGTTCTAGGTTCCAGATGCATATGCATTCTCTATTAGATTGGCACATGTGCTGAATAAAGTCATAGCAACTTTCAGCTACATAATCCTGCATTCCCAAACATCTTGCTTATTGGTTTCTCTTAAAAGTGAACTACTCCAATCTTTGCACTTAATTTTTGTCATTTGCATTCCTCAAATTTGATCACAGTTCTTCACTCTGGACAGTTGGTTTTGAATGACAGAATAGGGGTTATGTGGCTGCGTTCTGAGATAACGTTGGTTGTCATAACTGATGACAATCAGTGTGACTAGTCACTAGGGGATTGTAATTAGGTGCCATCGGGTTGATTCTGACTTGTTGGAGGTAGGTGTAAGAAATGCAGCTAAGACTTCCTGCAATGAACAAGTCTACTCAATAAATAATTATGTAGGGCAAATTTTAGAAGTGGCAACATTAAGAGATTGTGATTAAATCTATAAACAATAAATCTAATTATTTAACACATGTCATCTTCCTATAAAGAAGTCATTGTGTTTTCTACACTAATGAGCATCTATAAACAAACAAAATTAATTCACCAATATCGCAGAAGTAGAAAAATGTTCTAGTTGAACTCAGTTCTTCCTCAGTTCATGTTTGATGACTGATCTGCTTTATTCACCAGCATGTAAGAAAATAATTGCTTGTTTTGACAAAATTACCATCTGAATGAAGGGTAAATTATGGTCTTGCTTGTGGGTGATTTGTCCTCAAGCCAGTTAAGCAAAATTGAAGGGCTTTAATTCTGTCGTCTCTCTAGGTTTGGGAATCTGGCTCATTGTTTTTCCATCTGTGGAGATATTGCTATTGTTGCTTCAGCATTGTCTTATCTTTCCTCTAGGCACAATGTCCACCAGGGGCACCTTCCACATTGCCTTCTGTTCTATTGTGCCGAAGAAGGACATGGGTAGTGGGAACTTACGAGTACCTTAAAGTTAACTTCTCTCTAAATTATGTCCCTCTTCCCTCCCCCATGCCCACCCCTCCTTATTGTGAATTGACGCATGTTTCCCATCAATGTATATGCTAGCTCTGGTAACATATAGTGGATTATGTTTGGGGCTGAAAACTGCAAGTGAAGCAGTTCAAAACTACCGGTGTCCATGGGGAGGAATATTTTTGTCTTTGTCCCTCGGTAAAGAGGGACACTCTTGGAAGCCCACAGAGGCAGTTTGACTGTGTCGTAGAGGGTTGCTGCAAGTCAGAAATGACTTGATGGCAGTGGGCTTGGTTTGTGAATGTTGGGGTGTTTTTATGGATCACTTATCGGAAAGTAACATATAGCCAGACATAAATCCTTTTTAACTTCAACTCAGCAAAATAACAATGGAAACACACGATCTGGGTCCAGTTAAATATCACTGGCATCATCTATAGAAGAAAATACACATTGGATAATAACACGGGAAAATAGGCCATGGCAATCCCAATACAAGAAAGCTATGCGGGGAACTCAGGATAAAAATGTAAATGTGAAGCATCAACCACCACTCCAATTTTGGTTGAAGAATTACAAAAAGGAGACTATTTTTTTAAAATATAGAAAATCTATTAGCATATTTGTATAGTTATTTGGTAGTGCTCCTTTTGATATACCTTGACCAGATTTGTGTTCTTACTGCATCACATTTGACCACATTTTAAATTTCTGTTGCCCATCGTGGTAAAGATGTAATTCCTGTTAATCCTTTGGAGACAAAACCCACTTACCATCAAATTTATTTCACCTG
>NW_022103898.1:46228408-46229595 GCF_000313985.2 Echinops telfairi
TTTTTGCTATGTCATCATTTTTTCTTCTATTTAGAATTTTTTATATGTATTAAAAAATCCTAATATACATTTCAGTCCTTTTATGGTAGCTGCTGCTGAAAGGCTTTTTTCTTCCATATTATTTAGGGTCACTTCATTTTAAGTCAAGTATTCATAGTACGCACATGTATCTTGTTGTTATTGTTAGCTGCCATCCAGTTGGTTCCATTCGTAACGGCCCCGTGCATAGCTGAACCAGACACAGCCTGGCCCTCCGCAGTTCTCACCGTGTTCTGCTATGTTGGACACTGATGGTGGAGGCCCTGTGTCGGCCCATCCTGGAGAGGGTATTCCTCTCCTGTGCTGCCTTTCTACTTCGCCAAATGCAAGGTTCTTTTCCAGGGACTGGCCTCCCTGATAACACGTCCAAAGCACGTGACACAGAGTCTTGCCATCCTTGTTTTAAGGAGCCCCCTGACTGCCTTTCTTGCAGACAGATTTGCTTGTTCTTTTGCCAGCCAGTGGAACTTTCACTGTTCTTTGTCAGCACTGTAATTCAAATGCATCGATCCTTCAACATTCTTCTTTAATCGATGTCCAACTTTCAACTGCATATGAGACCATTGAAAATGCCATGCTTTTCAGGCACACTTTAATCTTCTAAGGAGCAGCCCATATCTGAAATAAATGCATTAGATAAGGGGATGAAAGGAAACACACAATGAGACCTACACATTACCCTCCATTTCTATTTAGTCAGACAATCAAAGATTTAATCACTCATCACTCAGCCCCAAAGTCCCTGTGAATGTGTTATGAGAAGAAGAATAAATAGACTAACAGTGCAATTTTCTTCCTTACAGAAATTATAGGCTTATGAGAAAGACAAAACAGCAAGAATATGCTCATTATATAAATGCATAAATAATTTTGCAAGCATAGACGTATATTTAATGTATACAGAAAGGGATAGGAAAGATTCTATAAAGTGCATATCCCTGAAAGCATCACAAGTTTTGTTGTTTAATAAGCAACTCTGACATTACTCAGTAGATTGTTCAATTAAAATTGTAAGCTAATTGTGTACTCAACATGGTTTATTGCATCATACATAAAGTCTCCCACTTTGGGTCACAACACCATCCACCTTATCCAACAAAAACAATGTATCATAGCTGTGTACAGGAAACAGAGCAAACTGGGTAAAT
>NW_022103898.1:46231062-46232426 GCF_000313985.2 Echinops telfairi
GAGAGTTAAAAAAATAAAAAATGGAAGAACACAGCATATCTAAAACTGGAAGAACTAAAGTAAAAATTCGAGGGTCAAATTGCAATCTTGAAAGAATCTATAGGCAAAATTTGGAGGATGCAGGAAACATAAAAAGGAAATGGAAAGAATACAGAGTCACTGTACACAAAGAACTAGGTAACATTCAACCATTTCAGAAAGTAGCAAATAAGCAAAAACAAATGGTGCTGAAGGAATATGTTCAAGCTGCCCTGAAAGAACGAGCCCAATGCAAGGCTCCAGGAATTGTTGAAATAGCAGCAGAAATGTTTCCATAAGCTGATGAAGCACTGGAAGCACTCCCTCATCTGAACTGGAAGAAGTACATATTTGTTCCCATTCCAAGGAACATTGACGCAACACAATACTTAAATGATATAATTATAATATCACTTTGCAAGTAAATATCATTAAAGCAAGTTCAGTTTGTTGATGATCATCCAACAATGATTGGAGCAGTACATTGACACGGAGCTTCCGGAGGTTCAGGCGGGATTTGAAAGAGAACACGGAACAAGGGATATCACTGACGTCAGCTGGATCTTTGCAGATTCAAGAGGCTGGGGAACAAGGGATATCGTTGCTGATGTCAGCTGGATCTTGGATGAAAGCAGAAACTACCAGAAAGATATTTACTTCTGTTTTGTTGACCATAAAAAGACATTTGACTGCTAGGACTACAAAAATCTGTGAATAACGCTGAGAAAAATGGGAATTCAAGAACCTTTCATTGTGGGTATACTGAGCTTGTACGTCAATCAAAGGGCAGTTGTCATAATAGAATGGGAAGCCATCTAATGAGAAGTCAACTAAGTCCACATGAAAGAAGCACTTCAGTGTCCAGAGTATTGCAAATCATGCAATCTGAAATGGAAGTAGGGAATAGTATCAGAGCCTAAATTGGGAGATTCTGGTTTGGAGAAGGTTATGGATGACAGTCCGAGCGCAAGATACATTTGTGGGATCTACCTAGGAAATATGCCTCTTGGGGAAATGTCCTCCATCTATAACAGAAGGATAGATAGGAGAGTGATAACCAAACAGTGCATTGGAGAGATGACTATAGAAAATCCAAAGAAAAAACCCAACTTGAAAGGTTAGAACCATGTCAGTTGATCCCCCCTTTGATGTATGCTAGGCCTGATCTGGTTTCCAACATTTTCTGTATATTTTTGTTCGTTCATATTGGGGTTTATCTCAGATGTGTTATGTTATTGGGGTCACATTCTTGGATTTTTGTTATATGTTTTTTCTGTTTTCTATGAATGAAACTCAGGATTGATGAACTACAGGGACAGCAAGTAGAATAAGGGTTACTGGGGGGT
>NW_022103898.1:46233430-46249037 GCF_000313985.2 Echinops telfairi
AGATATTTTGAAATATTGTAAAAACTCTTACTTCTGATTTTCTTAAACCTCAGTTGAGAACACTGTTCCTGTGGGTCCGAGTCTGGGCATCTGGGAGACATAGATAGGGAACTCCTGGGTTAGGGAAAGGAACCCAGGTGGCATAGTGAGGTATGAGTAATGCTTCCATCTACTCTCCATTAAAAGATAATTTTTCAAAAAAAAAAAAAGATTCCATTAAATAAAATTATCATTAAAATTTTTAGGTGCTACCTAGTATGTCAGCACAACTTTCTTTTATGAGAAATATAGATGCCTGATAGTTAAAGCTATTGTAAGCTGATATGGAGAATGATAAGATTGAGTCCCTTAGACTCAGGGAGAGTCAAAACCGAACTGCAGCCTCATGGAAATAGAATAAATGCTTGCTTATATAAATGAAATTTAATGTGTATTTTATTTTAATATAGAAACATTTCCCTATTCAACTATTTATATAGAGTGCAATAGTGAAAGAAATATCTTACAGATTTCTCTATCTCTGCATCAGTTATTTCATTGCTAAATACACATTCAATAATTTGAATTGCAGTTTCAGTGGTTTCTGATGTTTTAAGGTCTTTAAGTTAAATTGTTAAATTGTTTCCAGAAATGTATTAATTATCCTACACATTCAGGAAAATATAAGAAAACTTACTGTGCAATACCTATATAGGAAGAAAAAAATGAGGGTGGGTGATAAAAATATGTGTGCATAGCATCTCTGTCTACTTGTTATGTTATGATCTTCAATAAAAGTTAAAGTAGACTAACTGAAATACTCAATTTTCACTTTTCTCTTAAATAGATTTTAAATATTTCTCCATAATCAAAGTATACTGTGCATTTCAAAATACTATTTGGGAAAAAATTACATTTGAAACAGATGGGAAAGTTTTATTATTTCATTACTTAGGTTTGTGTCCAGATTGATATGCAAAGACTATAAACTTATCATTTTTATACTTGCATGAAAAAAAATTTTAACCTGCCTCTTACGTTCATGATAAGAAAATGTAATTGCACACTCTGCTCACCAGAGGACACACTGTTTTCTCAAGACTCCGGGAAGAGCATCAAAATGGTTAATTAAGAGCATTAGGAGCATTATGGTGCTAGCAAACTTCATTGATTCTTCACCTATTCCAATTTCAAATTAAGCTACTTTTTTTCACATATGTCTAATTTACTGTATACTCTGTAAATAGACTAAGAAATTATTCAACCAACAACTCTAGCAAAGCTGCTTAAGACAGCCTAGGTGGTCTGCTGCTTGGGCTCAATCCAATTATTGAGGCACAGAATAGGAAACAAAGAAATGTTTTTTGAGGGACCATTACTTGTTAGCTACTGTGTCAGATGCTTTACGAATACTGTATGTTGTCAATGATTATTAATTGTCTCCATCTATAGCTTCCCCTCCTTCCCTCTTAAAAAGAATACTTCCTATAGGAGTTCATTCAACTAATGAATATATTCCTTACAGTATATATATTTATTTTGGCCATTAGCATTGAACGTAAAAAAATGCAAACTTTCATAATTTTTTCACATAAGAAAATATATGGACATCAGTTTTCCTCCCATATGTTGAAATGAGGAAATGCTGAGCAGCAATATTGTTTACAAAACAAAAGGAGACACAGCAAAACAAGAATAGATGAACATTGTGCCCCTGAATAATTTTGTAGAAGAGCTCTGCTTACAGTCATGTGTCCACCATTGGACTCCGAAAGTGAGCCAAAATACCTAAATCTTGTTTAAATCCATTTTCTTCAGCATGTCTTTGTTTCCATAGCTTCATTTCTACAAGACTCGACTAGCAGATGTGTCCATTCTGCTGCCGTGATACATTTGACATTATGAAGTACATGATAGTGGTCTAGTGGGAGAGAGGTGGGCACTGAGGAAACTAAAAAATTGGCAACTTTAAGAATTCACCATCTTATTGCAAAAGAATTGATTAAAGCACCATTGTGATTCTTTCAAAGACTCATCTGAAGACCCACCCATTGATTTGGGAAATGGATGATAGTCCAATCATTTGGGAGCTGGCAGGTCTGAAAATGTACTGAAATCTTAACGACTATGATTCATGTCATAAATTTTCCAATAAAACCTCCCATTAAGCAATTTCAAGCATATATTGGAGACAGACACATGACAAGGATTAGTTTAAGGGAGGCACTTCACGTTGGCTTATTGGGACATGAAACTTCATTAAAATGAGGAGAAGAAGAAACAAACATAGAAGTCAGTAGGTTTAAACCCAATGTCCAGAAGAGATGTTTAGGTCAGGTTGTTTAAAACTGGAAATTTATAGAATAAAAGAAACTAACTAGATGTAGGATATTTTGAGCAAATCTTATTTTAAAGACTCAAACACTGAAATCCAAAGGACCCTGGGATTGTTTCCTTCTTGAAAAACCTTTGTGAAAGCTGCCCTTGAAGAAAATGCAGTTATATGGCTCACCATCCCTTTGGTGTTGCAATAAATGCAACGCTCAACCAAATGTGACCTAGGAGAAAAATGATCCATCAATCAGGGTAGACTGTGTTTTGCTGCAAGATCAGAGTTGATATCTCCTGCAAAGCTTGTTTATTTCTGGAATAGTTCCTCAGGCAGAAACTGGGCAGTTTGTCTAGCAACGGGTAAGTGGTGCTTCAGAGTAGAGAATCCTGGTTAGGAAGATTATATAGGAGACCAAATTCCTTATAGCGTCTGGAGTCTTAAAGGCTTGAGAGTAAGCAAGTGATCATCTAGCAACCGAAGCATCAAAGCCCACACGGAAGAAGCACACCAGCCTGTGTGATCACAAGGTGTCAAAGGGATCAGGTATCAAGCATCAAGGAACAAAAATCACATCATTGTGAATGAGGGGGAGTGCAGAGTGGGGACCCAAGGCCCATCTGTGGGCAAGTGGACATCCCCTTACAGAAGGGTCTCCGGGAGGAGACGAGCCGGTCAGGGGGCAGTGTAGCAAAGATGAAACATACAACTTTCCTCTAGTTCTTAAATGCTTCCTCCCCCCAACTATCATGATCCCAATTCTACCTTACAAATCAAGCTGAACCAGAGGATGTACATTGGTAGAGATGGGAACCGGAAACACAGGGAATACAGGACAGATGATCCCTTCAAGTCCAGTGATGAGAGGGGTCATACTGGGAGGGTGGAGGGAAGGTGGGATAGAAAGAAGGAACCAATTACAAGGATCTACATATAACCTCCTCTCTGGAGGTCAGTCAACAGAAAATGGGTGAAGGGAGACATTGGACAGTGTAAGATATGACAAAATAATAATGACTTGTAAATTATCAAGAGTTCATGAAGCAGGGGGAAAAAGGGACGGAGGGGGAAAATGAGAAGCTGATGCCAGCAGATGTTTTGAGAATGTTGATGGCAACCAATATGCAAATGTGCTTGACACAATGGATTGTGATAAGCATTGTATGAGCCCCCAATAAAATGATTTTAAAAATTATCATCCATTTCCTTTTTATCTTTTTTTGAGAATAATAAGACAGTGGAATTTTTAAATAAATGGCATGCAAAATGATTAAATAATCAAATCTATTAACAATGTAAGGACATTTATTTAAGTAAAAATATTGATTTAAAGATATGGAAAGGCAGAGAGTAAAATTCATGTATAATATATAAATTAATTCTTTTAGAGATTATATTTTGAAATACTGTAATTTAAATGGAAGTGTTGGACTAAAAGTTCATTTGACTTCTGACAAAAAGAAGTAGGATTAGCTTCAGTTGAAATCACTTGGAGACAGAATGTCTTAACACAGATCTGTACAAACCATCTGTTTTTAAACTTGCAACACCCACTATCTCTGAGGTCAAACAGATTGCTTCTCTAAGTGCTTTGACTCTAAGAAGTTTCTCTCATTATTTTCATTTATGTTCACTTCCAAATTAATTATTTTGCTTTTTGTCTTCTTATTTATCTTCCATACCATGTAGAGTTTAAAGCATATTTTGGTTCTGGTTTTTACATATGATATATAATCATTAATAAAAAATAGGATTCATCACTTGCCCATTGGTGCATGAGGTCGTACAGATTAGGTCAAATTGACTCATGATTTTTGCTTCCCTTTCCCTAGCAAAAGATGGAAACTATCCTCCTACAAGCAATGCTAAGCTTGCCATCTGTGTCCTATCAACTCTTCCCTGTGCCTTCTACTAGATCTTTACATCTATATAATGATTCCCTAGTTTGGAAGAGAAACAAAATAGCTTTCAAAGCAATTCCCCCTTTATCTTTAACTGCATCATCCAATCACACCTGTTATCTTTCTCCAAATCCTGTGCTAAATTTAAATGCGAATATAGGTAACTAATCTCTAAATCTAGCAACCTGACTTCTAGTCTGAAGAGTCTACTGGGACAGATCTGCTTCACCATCGTGTAGATAAATATGAAGGGACTTCAAAATGTTCATGGTGAAAACATCCATTGTCTTTTCATTTCATTTTTCCCATCAACTTTTTGAAGCCTGCTCGTACACATTTATGTTGCCGTTTCACTAGGATCCTTTTCTATCTGATACTCTTAAAAATACTTTCCTTCTTATGTCCCTTTGCTTAGAACTCAATCTGAAACAATGAAATTTCCTAAAAATACTTTTCTTTTCTTGTTCCTTTTCTTAGAACTCAACCTGAAACAATGAAATGCCCTGTTTGCCCATAACTGCGTAGCAAGTTCTTCTTGCTTTTCTGATCTTTTTTTTCTTCCTATTCTCAAATCTAACATTTAGGGACTGTCTGGTTTCCAATCTACTTATGTACCAGTGTGATTATATCATCACTTTTATATAGTTCTCTAGATGCTTCAGATCAAAGCATCGATTATCATGACTTCACTCCTGATCTCTCTGCTCGTTTGTCAGCTCTTTCGTTGGCCCAGAGAGTGTCTCAAATAGTGTCAAATTTGCATACTTAATTTTATTAAGTAAAATTATGAATAAGAAGTTCCATAGGAAACCTTTTGCTAAATGTGTTCTCAAATCAATTTATTATCTCCTGTATACCCTAAAATCTTATCTCTTCTAGGTGTTCGCAGTGAACGTTATTATGAACTTGCTGGTGTCTAGTGCCAGAAACCTGTTTTTTATTTGTAATTATTTGTAATTTATTTGTCATTTTTATTTATAATTATTTGTAATTTGTCATTTTTATTTGTAATTATTCATTCAACTCTGCCTCCCCCAAATTGCCGATGTGCTCTCTGTTCCCTTTTTACGACTATTTCATCCAATTAACTTTCCTGTCTCAATGGCCCTGTTCCTTTCACGTGAAGTCCTCTCGTCCCTGGGTTACACATAAGCCCTGCTAGCTGTCCTTTCCTTTCCGCTGCCTTGTCCCTTCCTCTCTCAGTTCCGTTGTCCACACTGCCGTCAGAATAACCAGGATTATGATCTTAACCCTTCCAGAGTTCTCCAGTTCTGAGACAATCAATTCCTAATCCATTTATAATGTTCAAAGCATTTTATAATCTGACGTTTATGTCCTTTCTTATATCATGTCTTAATACCTTCACAACTGACATTTCTGTCCTACTAAAATCCTTGTAGTTATTTCATGTTACCACATTTGTTGCCATACCCAATACATAACTTTTTTTACTCAGTCTACTTAGAACTTCCTTCAGTTTCACAAGCGAACTGTTAATGGAACTGCAAATATACAGCAGAGCTCTTGCATATTCAGCTCCATTCCACCACAATAAAATGGATATTGCAAAAAAGTAGTTTTTTAAGGGTGAAATATTGTTAGGTGTCACCTAGTCAGCTTTGACCCACCTAGCCCCTGTTCACAACAAAACAACAGAAGGCAACACTGTCTGGTCATGTGCCATCCTCACAATGATTTTTAGACTGGAATCCATTGGTGCAGCTATTGAAGCAATCGATCTCATGAAGGGCCTTGCTCTTTCTTCCTGCCCCTCTTCCAAGCATGATTTCTTTCTCTATAGAGTACTTTCTCCTGATGATATGTCCTAAATATATATGACCAAGTCTACTATCCTCGCCTCGAAGGAAGTCATTGATTGTTCTTCTCCCAGGACAGACTTGTTTGTCCTTTCGGCTGCCCCTGGTTCTTCCATTGTCCTATCCAGCACCGCACTTCAAATGCTTCCATTCTCCTTCAGTCCTCCTTATGCAATAGACAACTTTCACTTGGATGTGTGGTGATTGAAAATACTCTGGGATGTGGTACTTAAATGATTTTATGTCAACTTAAAGGTTTGTATGAAACTGTTGGGGTGGATTCCAACCAGTTAAATCAGGTCACGGACTGATGATGCCTTCCTGGGAGTATAACCTCCCAACTTGGTCTCCTCTCCTCTCCTCTCCTCTCCTCTCCTCTCCTCTCCTCTCTTCTCTTCTCTCTCTCTTTCTCTCTCTCTGTCTCTCTCTCTCTCTGTCTTTGAGACTTCACCACACTGTTTGCTGGAACTCTGCCACACAAACGGGGAACTATTGGAGTACCATCGCATGTTTCCGCCTACATTAGATCCATGTACCACAAGTCTGTTCTCCTCAGCCTGCTCACCATTCTGTGTCACCAGCGTGGCGCTACAGAAGTCTGACGAGGGACTTATGGACTAGCACAGACTTGAGGACTTGAGCTACACTGGACTGGGATGCTGTCCCTGCATTTGTTTCTCTAGACAACCTGGCTTTAGACACACGGCTTGAGTCAGGTGCACCATAGTCCTCAAAGTATGTCCTTGCTTTTTGTACTTACAGAGGTCTTGTTCACAATGTGTCTTTTGATCTCAACAGTACTCATAGAAACAGCATTTGAAAGATCAAAAATGTTCAATAACATTATGAAAATATTTAAAATATTGGGTGAATTGCCAGTAAGAAAGGCACAAAGACATTTTAGGGCAAGTGTGTTTTTTTAATAACCACTTTTCCTTCTCTCCAAGGAGTTGCTTTTGGATATAATATCATAAAGAGAAACTCCTTTGTACTCTGTATAAAAACCTTCAAATACTTCAATTTGTCTTCTCTCACTGCTGCATATGTTCTTTCCCTAATTTATTGTGGGAGTAACCCATGGTTACTAAGTTGATTCCAACTCATAGTCACCCTATATTAAATTTCTGAGGATACACATTTTTTTATAAGAACAGAAAACCATGTCTTCCTCCTATGGAGCTGATAGAGAGTTTGAGCTGCTGACCCTGAAGTTAACTATCCAACCCAGTAAGCTACCAGGGTACAAACATAAATAAATAGACAAATAAACATTTCTTTATTCCTGCACTTAGCTCAGATTAAAATCTAACTCCCTCCCTAAATGTAACTTTTGTTTATTTGTTTTAATGTTATTAAGAGTATCTAAATATTTTTAGATCCCAACAATAGTGTTTTCATGTTTTCCCTCTATGTATCCCCCAATGTTAGGTTAGCAACTTCACAACACAACCTCTTAGTCTTTCAGAATCCTTGGGTCTACAGCCATTCAATGATTAGGCACATTCCTTTGACCAAATAAAGAACCAGTAGTATCAGGAACTCTGGTGGTGTAGTGGATACATGTTGGCATGCTAACACCTGGAACCAATCTTATAATATATTATATTAAGGTATACAATGTAATTTCTAATATGATACATAACAAACAAAGAGCTATGATTCCTTTGTTAACCCCTTTCTTTGAGCTATTACTCATTAAACCTCTACTCAGATGCAGTTTTTAATTCCATCATCATTTACTAGGTGCCAGAACACAAACTAACTACCACTAAGTTGATTCTCACTCACAATGATTCTATGGGTCAGAGGTGAACTGGCTTTGGGCGTCCAAGTTCTGAATGTTGACCAAGCAAGTGGCTTCGTCTTCCTCCCTTGGAGGTAGGGAGCTACAACAGCATTTGAACCACCAACTTTTCAATTAGCACTTCAATGAGTAGCCACCAAGTTTTCTTTTGGATTGATAAAATTCCAAAATAAATATGTTACTGAATGAAGAAGTCAATAGATGAAGGAATACTATTTATTATCTAAAGAATGGTGTTAAATCAAGATTTAAATTGAAAATGTCATGTACTCTGCATACAGTGTGCATCGCAATGGAAATAGAGAGCATAAAGTCAGTACTCTCACAAAGTTAGAATAATTTAGGCGTCAACAAAGTCCACACAGATGATGCACACAAGCATGTGTGATCCAAGAACTACAAATCATGTAAGGCAAATCCAAAGGTGGAGATGTACCAGAGCTTAAGTTGTGCACACCTGGTTTGTATAAAGCTATGGATGACAATGGAAGACAAAATCCATTTGCAGAAACTACACACAGATTGGGCCTCAGATGAATCCCCTCTGACCGTAGTCAAGGGATGTGCATAGCCTTGTTATCAAACAGAGAGCATTGTACAATAAATAATACCAGTTCTATTTAGGTTCAAATGTAGTGCTTTATCATTTGCTCTCCCTTTTGACCCATTTAAAATTTGTTTTAGGTTTAAAAAAAATGAAGGGGAAATACAATTGCATTAAGCTTTAGATGAATGCTCTCTGACCATAAAGTAGAGCTGTGAATAGCCTTGTTATCATGCAGAATGCACTGGAAAATTGAATATTGCAGCTGTAGTTTAGTTAAATTTTAACACCTAATTAATTTATAACCTTTTCAATCATTTAAAATTTATTCTGGATTTTAGTATTTTCTACTTTTTTTTCATGAGTTTCTTCCCTGTTTTACTTTGTTATTGTTAGTTTTTTGTATATTTTTCTATATATGAAGTCCAGAACATAGAAATCTATAGAGACAGTAACAGTAATAGCACTAATATTTTCTTGGGTTTATGGCAAGGCGGTTGGAGGGAAATGGCAAGATAATAACAATGAGTACAAGAAGTAAGAAAATGTTCGAAAATTAAATGTAATGATGATTGTACAACTCTTCTTGATATGATTAGACTATTCAGTGGCATGATATGGGGCTATGTGCCAATATAACTGTTAAAAAGAAAAGTTAGAATATAATAAAGACAATGTACCGATAACCCTCTCTTACTAAGAATCACTTATTATACCCTTCATATTTACAACAGTAAAAAATGTATTAGCCATCTATTTTGCCCAATAATATCATATGTCAACCAACAAGAATGCTGAAGTGTGTGCTTGTTGTTCGATGCCACTGAGTTGGTGCCAATCCAGTGCGACCCTCTGCACAACAGAATGAAAACCCAAACAACCACATTCTGTTTTAATCATGCAAGTATCAGTCTGTAATCCAATTAGGTGATAAGCCTCATGAAGCATAACACAATAAGTTAAAGTGCTCCCTACAGTGGCAACAGGAGCAGTGAGTTTCGAGAACTCTGTTGCTACACCAAGAGAGAGATAAAGGAGCAAAACACAGTTTGTCCATAGTCAAGGAGGAAATGAGTTAAATACATCTTGCCAAGAATGGTTAAGAAGTCTCTTTCTCTTTCAATTTCTTGAATGCAAAAATATTTTCATTATCTAATGAAATTTTAGTTGTCATTATCATAAAAATTGTGTTTCAAAATTAAGATATAATAATTTTACTTAGTTATGATGATCACACTTCAAGAGATATATATATATACAGTGAACCCTCGTTTATCGCGGTTAATCGGTTCTAGACCCTACCGTGATAAATGAAATTCCACGAAGTAGGATTCCTTATTTGTAAATCAAATATTTTCATAGTTAAAGCATAGAGGACATGAGAAAACACCCTTTAGTCACCATTACATTACAATTTATTAAATGAAAAAGGGAAAATACAGTAAAACATTTTGAACGTTACAATGATCATTTATTATTTATTATATTATTTATGGCATCTAGTTTACAGTATTACATATTTCACATACAGTATTATTATACATAGTTCTTACAAATACTGTAATCAATAGCCTATGAAATGACTTAAGGGATGTACTCTACAGGTGGGTCGCCGTCTTTTTCCTTTGAAGGAGCGGGTGTAGGCAGTGGGTTTCTGGGTACACGTTTAAGAAACATTGTGATTGGCAGTTGCCGACGTTGTCTCTTCATTTCAGTGAAAAGGTTTTTGTAGGGTTCCATTGCCCCATCGAGTGCATTCCGGAACCGTAATGCACGATTCATTTCTGGATCCCATTCTTCAATCGTGTCCTGAACTTCTTTGATTGTTCTTACGATATGCGAGAGACGCTCCATTGTGAGGCCAACTAACTCCTCATGATCCTCAGGAACCTCTGACTGCTCTTCCGTCTCCTCCTCACTTTCAGACTTAGCTAGTTCCACCAAATTCTCATCATTTAAATGATCTGAAGACTCCAGCACCTCAAATACGTCATCGCGGTTCCTATCCTTGAAACCTTCTCCTTCCAGCATCTGGGCTAGTTTCACTGTGTTATCCACTGCCGAGTTTCTGACTTCTTCTAGGGTGAATTCTTCAGATTCCTGGACAATTCCAGGCCACAACTTCTTCCAGCTGGCCTTTGTCATCTCTACCTTCATATACCTCTTCTGGAACTTTTCGAACTAACCCTTGCTCGCTGTAAAATCCACGAACGTTGCAGAAGAGGATTCTGGTTGAGGTTTGTCTGCTGTAAAACGCTGATAGAGCTGCCTTGCCTTCTCCCGGATGACTATCGAATCCAACGGAATGTTTTTCTTGCACCTGTCATTGATCCAAACGGCTAGGACAGACTCCATTTTTACTATGAACTTATTACGACTTGTCACGATGCGCTTTGCTTCCTTGTTGAAAGTGAAAGTAGCTATAGCACGGATGTTTTTTTCCTCTTTACGGATGGAGCGAACGGAAGACTCATTCAAGTCGAAATGGCATGCAACCTCCATGATTTTCTTGACATCTTTGATCATATCCAAAAGTTTTACCTTTTCCTGGATGGTGAGCATCTTCCTCTGGCGCTTATTTTTATTGTCAGAAGGCTTAGAAGAAGCAGCTCGTTTAGGAGCCATCATAGGGCTTAGATAAAATTTCTTTAAAATCGCAAACAATTACAGTACACTGTACAAAAGCAAAAATGCAGCTGATACGTAGCTCCGATACGTAGCGATGCAGACAGAAGCGTGTACAGTATGAGCCAATCAGTGGCAGTAATGACAGAGCATGCGCTGTTACGCAAAAACCGCGATAGAGTGAAGCCACAGAAGTCGAAGCACAAAGTGGCGAGGGTTCACTGTATAGCTGAATCAAGATTTATAATGTTCTAGGGAATAAAAGACCCCTGGGTTCAAAATTCAAATATCTGGAGATTCAAATATTAGATTTAAACAGGACAAACACAAAAGAAAGGCAAAAATGCATCATCTAGATGAGGGAGACCCTCAGACTGTGGACATAATACTGGTCAAAGTATTACAGCCACTCGACTGCTTAAACAGGACCAATCAACAAAGGAGACTTTCACAAAATCATGATTGACCACAGACCAATTTATCACAGAATTGGTAAACAGATCAGAATCGAGGTACATGCATTATTGCAGTTTTGGGAAGTTTACAGAGTTGGTTGTGAGGCCCTCTAACCATGTTGGTCTGAGTATGACGGGTAACCAGGCAATCATTGTATGTCAACTTACTTCCAGGGCCTGCCCAGTGAAGCTCCTGAGAGGGAGATGGCTCCTCCCTGCATTCAAGTACATGCTGCCTTAAAAAATGCTTTATATTGCTGGTCAATGAGCAGAAAGATCTCTGTTGGGAATGCATTTATATGAAGACTCCTATTTAGGGATTCCACTGTAAACTCAAACTTCAACAAACCTAGTGCCAAAAATTTAATTGGGAATAGAGTACAAGAAAATTAAATGATTTTTGAAACAAATAAGGAGTAAATGTTGGCGGGGGCAGAGACACACTAAGTTAGCTAGGGGGAGAGTATTGGTTAGGTCTCCACAGAATTGGGAGTGTGCATGCAGACCCCACCATGGCACACCAAAACTGAGGGCAATAGAGAAATGCATGGAAAGATTGGGCTGCAGGACCAGCCCCAATCAGAGCCAAACTGCCCCCCTCCCTGGACTTATGTGCTACAGAGGACAACACTAAACCTACAGGTTGGAGAAAGGGGCCGGCATGCCAAGACCACACGGAAGCAAACCAAGAAGGAAAAAGAGAAAGGGACCGTCTAGGCCCCATAGCGGCACACCAAACCTAGACGACCATGTCACTGCATGGAGCCGCTAAGGCACAGAGGATGGTAGGGCCGGCTATGCAATAGAGCATGTCGATTAATTTTCACAGATTAACATTGAATCCAACTCAAATGGCAATAAGTTCCAAAGCATTATTTTACTAATAATTTTAAGGATGAAAAATATAAAGTTACATATTCAGTAGAGTATTTAATGCATTTTCATCTTAAAAGAAATCATTTTAAACTAAATTATTGTTTGTCAAATTTATATTTATTTATGTATTAAATTTTTATTTATTAATCATTTTATTGGGAGGCTCCTACAAATATTATAACAATCTAACATTCAATTGTATTAAGCACACTCGTACATCTGTTGTCATGAACATTTCCAAAATAATTTCTTTCTGCTCAAGCCCTTGGTATCTTGCTCCTCTTTTTCCCCTCCTTCCCCCACCCTCCCACCTTTGTAATCCTTGATCAATTATATATTATTACTGATACTTCGTATTTTACACCATCCATTGTCTCCCTTCATCCACATTTCTATTATTCATTCCCCTTAGGTTTATTCATTCCAACCTTGTGATGGGCTCCCTTTTTCTCCCCCTGCCCTGCCCCTGAGCAGCCCCCAACCCTCATGACATCACTACTCCCAGGACTGTTCCTGATGGGTTTATCTATTCTGGATTCTATGTGTCAAGAGCTCTTATCTGTACCAATGTGTGTACTCCAGTCTAGCTGGATTTGTAAGGTAGAACTGGGTCATGGTAGTCGGGGGAGGAAGCACTCAGGAACTAGAGGAATAATGTGTGTTTCATTGCTGCTATACCAGAACCTGGTTAAATCATCCCTTCTACTAACCCTTCTGTGGGGGGGATGTCCAATTGTCTACAGATGAACTTTGGGTCTCCACTCCAACCCCCCTCATTTGCATCAATGTAATTGTTTGCTTTGGATCTTTTGATACCTGATACCTGATCCTTTCTGGCACCTCATGATCACACAAACTGATGTGCTTCTTACATGTAGGCTTTGTTGCTTCCCTGCTAGATGGCCACTTAATTAACTTCAAGCCTTTAAGACCCCAGACACTATATCTTTGATAGCCAGGCACCATCCACTTTGCTCACTTAATTTGCTTTTCCACCCATTTTGTTCTTCAGCGATCATGTTGGTAAGGTGAGTATCAATGAGTGTCAGGTTATTAGAACAAAGTGTTCTTGTGTTTTTGGATGCTTGAGTAGAGTCCCAAAGTCTGTCTGCTCTCTTAATACTTCATATAGAAATATATGTAGATAGACCTATATCCCTATCATTATAAGTTGATATATTTACATATATACATGCCTATAGCTATATCTCCATAAATGGCTTTTGTCTCCTACTTCTTTCCTGTATGTCCTTTCACCTTCCTACTGTCCCACTATCATGCTCACCCTCCATTGGCCTCTCAGTAATTCCTCTCAGATACTCTATGTATTAAATTTACATAATTTCAGAAATGTTTTTTATTTACATAACCAAAGTTCATTTTTAAATTTCTGAAAATGAATCCTTTTATCATAAATGTTCTTTAATATTTCAAATTCTACTTATATTTACCTATCTTTGAATAATTTATATATACAATGCAATTAGTTAGAATGTACGCTAGAAAAACTATAGTATCTAATAACTATTTTCCTTTTATATATTTTTTAGAAATGCACATACATATCTGTGTTAGAATTCCCAGAGAATACTTCCTATCTGGAAGAAAATATCACAAAAATAGTTTGATCCTTACAAGAATATTTTATTTTAAAATGATTAGAGCAAAGATGGGTCCAATGGGGTGGAAGTTAAGGACGAGTTTAATGTCTGATTTTATTACGGTATCCCTGATATCAACCACTACTCTTCCCCTCAGGTTTCTCCCTCGTATCCCGTAGTTCCACAACTTGCTGCAATGTCTTATAGAATGCACAAACTGTTGAGGAAATTCCTCCACCAAATCAGACTGTTAATGCACAAGACGGTAGAAGCTGGTGACCCAAGATAGGCAATCGGTGGTAGACTCAAGCCTCAAGAACTAGAGGTCAAGGGGAGGCAAACCAGGGGCAGGATCTAGAGTATGAGAGCTTTTTATTTGTCAAAGTTGCTTTGCCCAGATTGAGGCCTTGGGTCAGAGCTAGTGTTTTGTTTTTACCAGGGTAACTGCACCTGATTGGTATTAGTCATTCAATAGTAGTTTTCTATGCATATGTTGTTGGAAAGTAAGGGGTCACATAGATGGTATATTGTTCACATCCTGGGGTCTGATGTAGGTGTCAGTTTTTGCCTTCTGGTATCAAAAGTTTAGGTAAAGAATGCGTTGATGACTTCTGTGCATTTTAAAAGGGTCAGGTCTCATCTCAAACAGTTCTGTGATCCCAGCCTCCTGCTATTCCAAATTAAGCAAGCAGCTTAATTGGAAGTTACCAATTAAAAGAAAAACTTAAAAGCCGAAATTAGTTCGTCTAATTTGAAAGATAATCTACAGACCAAACCCCCAAGGAAATGTTAAAGAGCACAAAGGGTGGTGTTATGTTGAATCATACTTACCCTTTTGTATGGTTATTGTTGTTAACTGCCATGGAGTTGGTTCCCACTCATAGCAGCCCTATGCACCACAGCGCAAAGCCCTGCGCAGTCCACCGCCACCCTCATAATTGATGTGACATTTGGGCCCCTTGTTGCAGGCAGTGTCAATCCATCTTGTTGAGGGTCTTCCTCTTCTACATTCCTCTTAAATAAAAGACATTATGATGGACTTTAATTTTTAATTCATTACTGCCCCATTACTTTTAATCTGCCTCATTAGTATGACAGATAATTCACTCCAAAATGAGATATAAATTACAGGTGCAGAGGTTAGAATTAACACTATATTACCAAAAAGGAGGATTATGGATTCAAGGACAATATTAAGTAATTAGCTACACTGAACTTTTTTGAGGAAATACCATTAACATTATTGAATTAATTAATGATGTCGCTGTTTTAATTTATATTTATTCATTCAGTCAATATATTTTGGTCTCAGAGAGAGACAATGCAGAGACCCATCCTCTTCCTCCCTCCCTCAATGCCAGAACTGCTCCTGTTGATTTTCTGAGACTGTAACTCTTGAAGAGATCAAAAGTCTCATCTTTCTCCTATATAATCTCAACTAATGGCTATTAATTCATGAAGCAATTAAGCTCAAAATAGTTTGAAAACATAAGAATCTTGTTTGATATGCAAAACACTGAGATCCATTTTATATAACCAGTTTAATCTCAGAATGTCCTCTTTCTTTTAATTTACTCTCTACCCCTGTAGATCCCATAGTATGTCCCAGATTGAAATAGCTTTCAATAAAATATGTATGTAATGAAAATATAACATAAATGCATAGTGCATGAAGA
>NW_022103898.1:46249579-46251075 GCF_000313985.2 Echinops telfairi
ATATCATCCATTGTCTTCCTTCACCCATTTTTCTGTTGTTTGCCTCCTGGGGGTGGGGGAGGGGTTATATATCAATCATCATGATCTGTGCCCCCTTACTCCCCCCACCATGCCACTAACCTCCTGGTATCACTACTCTAATGGTCCAGAGGACTGCATCTATTCTGGACTCCCTGTGTTGTGAGCTATATCTGTACCATTGTACATGCTTTGGTCTAGCTGGATTTGTAAATTATAATTGGGTTCATGATAGTGGGTGGGGAAGAAGCATTAAAGAACTAGAAGAAAGTTGTATATTTTATTGGTGCTATATTGAACCCTGACTTGCTCATCTTCTCCTTGTGATGCCTTTGTAAGGGGATCTCCATTTGTCTACAGATGGACTTTGGGTCTCCACTCCTCCCTCTCCCTTATTCACATCGAAATTATTTTTTGTTCTGAGTCTTTGATGCCTGATACCTGATCCCATCAACACCTCATGGTCACACAGGCTGGTGTGTTTCTTCCATGTGGAGTTTACTGCTTCTCAGCTAGATGGCCACTTGTTTATCTTCAAGCTTTTAAGACCCCAGATGTTATATCTTTTGATAGCTAGACACCATGAACTTTCTTCACCACATTTGCTAATGCACCCATTTTTTCTTCAGCAATCTTGTCGGGAAGGAGAGCATCAAAGAATGCCAGGTTATTAGAACAAAGTGTTCTTACATTGAGGGAGTACTTATGTAGAGGCCCAATGTCCGTCTACTGCTTCAGTACTTAACATATAAGTATATGCACATAAATATATCTCCCTATTGTTATATATAAATATATTTAAATAGTATATGCCAGTATGTAGACCGCTGTAAATGTCCTTTGCCTCCTAGTTCTTTCCCCTATTTCCTTTTACTTTCCTCTTGTCCCATTATCATGTTCTGCCTTCATTCGGGTTTCAGTAATTGCTCCTTGCCCATTAGGCATTCCACACCCTCTTCGCCATCATTTTTAGATCACTTGTTGTTCCCTTGTCTCTGGGTTTGTTGACATCCCCCTGCCTTTCCCTCATTTCCTCCTCTCCCGTGTCCTCCAAGAACTTTCAGATCATTATTTTCTCCTCCAGATTGTTTATGCTGCCTTTCTTATATAGACATACATGCAGAGACAATAATAAGCACAAAAACAAGACAGAGAAAATCAAAACAAAACAAACAAAGAAAGGAAACACCACCAACAAAAACCAATGACAGAAAAAGAAAAGCCATAAATATTTCCCAGTCTGTTTATCGACCTTTAGGAGTGTTTTCTGGTTGAGTCTGATGGGGTGCCACACCCTGGCCACAAAGTCTATTTTTGTTATTCCACAAGGATTTCATTGCTCTACTCCCCTTGCTGCTCTGTTGCATGCCCTTAGTGTTTTGCCTCAGTATGGTGCAGTCAGATTGGGCACAGTTCCCTCACTGTGTCTCCAGTTTTGTCACCTGTAGCATTATGGGTCAATGAGGGACATGTTGTCT
>NW_022103898.1:46252611-46253796 GCF_000313985.2 Echinops telfairi
GGAACATTTTCTTATATGTTTATTGGCCATTTGTATTTCTGCCCTTGTAAAACTTCTGTTCAGGTCCTTTGCCCCACTCCTCAGTGGGAAATTAGTCTTTTTCTTATTGGAAGCTAGCAGAGTTTTTTAGATTTTAGTAATAAGGCCTTTGTCTAGTATGTCATTGTTAAAAATGTTTTCCCAGTCTGTGGGGCTTCTTATTACTTTCTTGGCAAATTATTTCGATGCAAACAGGTGTTTTATCTTCAGTACATCCCACTTTTCAGTTTGTGCCTCCTCAATGTTTGTGTCCATCCCTATTTCTTATAGCCTATGTATTCCTTGTGCCAAAATTTTCAGGTTTGTTCCAATTCCCTCATTGATGGCCCTAATAGTTTAGTGTTTTACCTCAAGGTCTGTGATCCATCTTGAGTTTATTCTTGTACATGGGGTGAAGTAAGGGTCTTGCTTAATTTTTCTGCAGGTAGAGATCATTTTTTCCAGCACCATTTATTGAAGATGGCATCTGCTTCCCATTTGATATTTTGGGGGCCTTTATCAAAGATCAGTTGCCTGTATACTGATGATTTTATTTCTGGGTTTTCAGTTCTTTTCCATTGGTCTGAGTATCTGTCATTTTAGCAGTACCACAGTTTTGACCACTGTGGCTGTATAATATGTGCTAAAATCAAGTAAAGCAAACCCTCCAAATTTGTCCTTTTTGAAGAGTTCTCAGCTAATTCTGGACTTATTCCCTCTCCATATGTAGTTGGTAAATAGTTTTTCCAATTCTTTTAAGAAATTATGGTACTTATGTCAGGATAATATTAAATTTATATAGTTCCTTGGGCAGAACTGACATCTTTATTATATTGAGCCTTTTGATCCACGAGCATGGGATAGTCTTCCATTTGAGGTGGTCACTCTTGGTTTCTGGTAATAGTGTTCTGTAGTTTTCCTCATACAAATCATTTGATTAGTCAGACATATCCTTAGATATTTTAATTTGTGTTTGACTATTGTGAAAGTTACTACCTTTTAGATCCCATTTCTGTGGTCTTGTCTGATGTGTATAGCAGTCCAATAGACTTCTGTTTGTTAATTTTGTATCCTGGCATTCTTCCATATTCCTCTATCTGTTCCAGCACTCCTCTTGTAGAGATTTTGGGATTTTCCATATATAAAGTCATATCACCTGCAAAAAAA
>NW_022103898.1:46255286-46263185 GCF_000313985.2 Echinops telfairi
TATCAGGTCAAGTCATCTAATTGTAATGTTTAGATCTGTAGCCTCCTTGTTAATCTATGTGATCTATGTTTCTCAGGGAACAGTGTATTTAAGTCACCTACTATAATTGTTGAGCATATGATTTTTTTTCTTCTTCATATTTTGGAGTGTTTGATGAATTTCATGGGTCTCTTGCTGGGTATGTATATATTTATAATGCTCACTGGTCCTTGGTCTACTGTTTTTGAGCATTATATAGTGCCTCTCCATATATCTTGTTATGGCTTGCACGTTGATATCAATTTTGATTGAAATTAAGACTGCAGCCCTTTGATTTTTTTTTTAATTTGATTGTTGGTTTCCCCCAACACATAACACTATTCCTGCAGGTCTTTATACCTGTGATACCTTAAGTTCACACATGTGTACAGACAGTAGCTTTTCAAATTTATTTTAGGATCACAGCCACATCCACACACAAAAAGTCCAATTGCCATTGAGTTAATTCTGTTTCTCAATTATTCCATGAGTTACTGACTTGAACTGAAAGTCACTGGATTTTATGGCTGTATTTTTTACAAATGCAACTCTCCAGGTCTTACTTTCATAACAATTGTGGTAGTTACATAATCTGTTGTATATACTTGATGAAATGTTATTTTCCCATTTCTCAAAAAAACAAAAAGAACACAAAAAAGTATCCATTGAAAGATGACCTTGGCCTTGTCATCTTCCCAGATAGCCACTGACATTTCTACTCACCCATGAACACATTTTCTCACACTTTTGGAGATCAATATGCTTTTGCTTTTTGCAGTTATGTAAATATCCTCTATTAAGTTATATCACACATATATTAAGCCCAATTAAGTCCTAAGCTAAATAATGAATAGTTCAATATGTCTATAATAAATACCATATATACTCGAGTGTCAAGTGACCCAAATATCAACCGAGGCACCTAATTTTACCACAAAAACTGCATTAAAAAATGTGCTGAAAAACTTGGCTTATACACACGTGTATATGGTAAGCCATTCTTACAAGGAAAGCATTACTCCTAGTCAGAGGATAGTCTACATATATTAAACTAATTTTGTTTTTTTAAATAGATGATGCCTATTTAAAATGTTTCTGAAACCAAGAAGTGAACATATACTATTACCTATTCATTGTTATTAATTATATCACATACTTAATTGTAATATATAATTGCTACGCACATCGATCAAAATTTTTGTGCATAATTTACAAATACTAGGAAGAGTTCTACCTACCCATTTTAGGGAATCTTTTTTCCTTATGCATTTTGAAAACAAAGTAGATATACCTGCTGGTGAGTAAATCTGTTTGAGGTGAACACATGGGGATAAACTGAAGTAGCTGAGTACTTTTAGTGTTCACTGAAAATTGTTGACTTTTAATTTTCATATCATATTCTACTCACATAATTCAGAAATTTCCTAACTTGATTTATTCGATGATAATCACATGCTGTGAAAAATATGTCTGGGATGATTTCCAAATTCAAAACAGAAGTAAAGTTAATACTTCCTAAGCAGATACTTTCTCTTGAATAGATCATTGTTTACCAGACAGCCACAGGAGCAATTATGAATAAAAATATAAAAATTATAAATGGAATATTATTGACAATTGGGTAAAAATCATCTTGTCTTTCTTTTTGTGGAATATTGATGTAATTTTTAAAATATAATACATTTTATGAAATATTCACTTTAAGACAAGAAACAATTTGTTAAATATATTGCCTTGTCTCAAAAGACTAAATGTCCTTTACTTCAAATGTTTTTGGAGAAGTTTATCTTAGTATTTACTTGCTGAATTTGTTATGAACAAAATATGATGAGGTATCAAAATGTCATATAGAAGAGATTAAATAAAGTAGTTATATTTGGGAAGATGCTTTCTCTGATTTTGCCAGTAGTATTTTAAAAAGAATAAGCTAAATATTGTCAAGTATCAAGTCACCTTAAAACTATTGATTGAAAGAGTTGCATAGATAGGCAAAGAAATGCTTAAATTAAAATAAATTAATTGCATAAATTGGCAAAATACTTTGGAAACAAGATAGAGAATCATTATTCATGAAGCTTTTCACATAGTAATCCTAATTTTTCTTTCCTTTTCTCTCTCCCAGAGCTTGCTACAGTCTTGTGAGAGATATGATAGCCAGTGTGAATGTGGGTATGTTAATATGCATACCAAAAATTATTAAAACCAAAATAAAACTATCTCCAAATATTTTAATATAAAACAGAGCATGTCTGCTCATGTCTAGCTGTGCATACATATGCCATCAGCCATATTTTAATCAATGGAGTATTGAATACTTCAATATAGTGTAAATTGGGTTTTGTTGTTCTACTTTAGCATGCGGTAAAATGAGTTACCTTAACTAAATTATAAATTTAATAAAATATCTCTTCATAACTACTTACTTTAATTAAAATATTTCCAGCCAATATAGAAATCCGTAATATGTAAATTCTTCAAATGAGTTTTAGAGGTAGCCTTGATGAATTTTTGATATATTTATTATATATACTAAATTTAAAATATAAGCAAACACAAAATGATCCAAATATGTGTATAATTCTTAGAATTGAAGAATGGCAAGGAATTGAAAACAACGTTTTAAACATGAAGAAATTTTGTCTCAAAATGCCAGTATTTTATCCTACAAACACAATGCTGCTTTCTGTATGTGGATAACAATAGCAATCTGTAATTTGAATTATTGAATGCTGTAGTTAAATATTTGAATCACATAAAACATTATGATGTTCAAAGTGAACCTCAATATAGATGTTTTCTTTATTTTCTCCACTACATCTTCTAATTGAAGGAGAAACCTGAATAGACAGTCTTTTGATTATTTTTCATACAAAAACCATCATTATTATTTTAATTGAACAAAATTGCTACTGGTAAAACTCAAAGACTACCATTTGATGGTGTTTCAATTTAATAATTGGTCTATTTATTTCTCATTTCAATCTATTTAGAAAGGGCAATCTTGGTAAAAAACAAAAGCAGGTACACAAAATTGACACACAGTGACACACATACATAAAAAATAATCTGCACATTTTTAAACCCTCAAAATTTATTCTTCAGAGATTTAGATTCTAAAATCAATACACATTTGTTATTTTGATTCCAGACCTGAAGTAAGTAAGGGAGAACTAGACCATGTAAAGCAGATATTGACTTTAAAAGTCTCAAAACTCTCATGGCAGGAACTCTGTAACCAGGAGTAAGGTTGTTTCTGAAGGTTTTGTCTGAAACATACTGTTCTAAGACTACCAGTATTTTGTAAAACTTAGTAAAAGCTTTAAATTCTTCACACTTGAGTGATTTATTCATGATAGCTATCTATCTGATTAAACACAAATAAATAAGCAAATGAGTCTAAGGGACTATCATGTGATACAATTAAAAATACAGCATGTGATAAAGTTAATTATAAGAGCAGGGGAATCCATTTAGCATAGGACATGATTTTATTTATATTTTGACTGTATGACTGGCTGCTATACTGCTCAAAAGACTAAAGTAGAGAGATAAGTTAAATAGAGATTAAAAGGAGAGTACTACAAAACTCATTTTATAAAGTCAATATTACATAATACTAAAAACAAGACATTAGAATAAAATGACACAGCAGCATCTTTGTGATAATAGATGTGGACAGTCTAAATATAAGCTTAGAAAATCTAATCTAAGAAAGTTGAAAAGAATACTATATCAAATAAAAGTTGTATATATCCCAACATGAAGGTGAACTTAATATATATTTTTTAAATCATGGTAATTTACTATATTAGAAACCTTAGTAAAAATATGATACATAATAATGGATACATAAGTAACATTTGCTAAAGTTCAAAGATAATATACGATATCAGAAAACAGCTCAGAAAATTAGAATAAATGAGGGCTACCTGAATATTTTAAAAGACGTATATACAAAGGGCATGCTAAGTGTCTGCTCATCAAAGCCATAGGGAGAATTGATTAACACAAGGCATCCACAAAACGAGAAGAGAAGACCTAAGTGTGGTATTTATATAATTGTCAATTTGAAAGGATTATGAGTGAAGGGCTGAGTCTAGGCTGTCAATCGGATCACAGCCAATGAGGCTTCTGTGTGAGCATGGCCTTCTCCTGAGAATTCTGGGAAATCTGGCACTTCCTCCTTGGAGGAAGGAGACAACACACTCTCTCTCTGCCACTCCCTGGGAGACATTGAAGCTGACAAGACACATGGAACTACACTAGTGCCCTAAATTGGAGAAGCTACATGGACCTACTCTGATGTAACCAGACCTCTGTAGCTGGAGAAGCCACATAGAGGCCCCTGCCAGTGCTGAGATGCTTACAACGCCACTGGATCCAAAGACTTTCTACCCTCTGACCTGTGGTCATCCTGAATTTTCGGCCTCATTGCATGTGTTTCCTGAGTCTGAAGAGGACTTTATACATTGGTATCAGCCATATGGGCTAATATCGGACTTATGAACTGGGACTGGACTGGGTTGGGATGCTTTCTCAATGCTTGTATATAAACCTCTTCCTTGTAAACATAAGTGTGTCCATGAATTTGTTTCTGTAGTCTACCCAGACTAAAATACTAGGGAAGTGTCTCTCCTAATAAATGTCCAAAGTACATAAATCCAAGTTTTGTTATCCTTGTCTTTAAGGAGGAACCTGATGGCACTTCTTCCAAGACGGATGATTGTTGTTTCTGTACTTTCAATATTCTCGCCAACATGATTGTTCAGTTAATCAATTTTCTTTGTCATTCTGATTCAATGTCTAACTTTTACATGCATATGGGGTAATTAAAAATACCATGGTTTGGGTCGGGCCCACCATAGTCTTCAAAGAAACATTCTTGCTTTTCAGTACACATAAGAGTCAGCATACGGCAGATTTACCTAATACAATGAGCCCTTTGATATCTTGGTTGCTGTTTCCATGAGCACTGCTTATTGAGCTAAGCAAGATGAAATCCTTGACAACTTCTATCTTTACTCTGATTGTTATTATGTTATCTCTTTGCCCAGTTGTAAGGACTTGGGTTTTCTTTTCGTTGAGTTGTAGTCTGTACTGTAAACTACAATCCTTGGTTTTACTAGCAAGTGCTTCAAGTCTTCCTCACTTTCAGCAAGCAAGTTTGTGTCATTTGTATATAGCAGCTTGTAAACAAACCTTCCTCGATTCCTGATGTCACATTCTTTTTCATATAATCCAGGTTTCCTGATTATTTGCTCAGCATACAAATTGAGTAAGTAAGGTGAGTGGCTATAACTCTGACGCTTCTATTTCCTGATTTTAAACCATGCAGTATTTTCGTGTTCTATTAGCACAACTGCATGTTGATTAATGTAAAAGTTCCCCATGACCACAAAGAAGTGTTCTAGGATTCCCATCTGTTTTGATCTACACAGTTAAGTGCCTTTGTATAATCAAAAAACACAAGTAAACATTTTTCTGGTTTTCTTTGCATTCAGCCAAGATCCATCTGAATTCAGCATTGATATCCCTTGTTCCTGCTCTGCTTCTAAAATTCATCCTGAACATCTGGGAATTCCTTGTCAAGATACTGCTACAACTTTGTTGGATGATCATCTGAAAACATTTGCTTGCATGTGATATAAATGCTGTCGTTCTATAATGTGAGCATTTTGTTGGGTTACTTTCCTTTGGAATGGGTACAAATATGAATCTCTTGGACTAAGTAGGCCAAGTAGCTGCCTTCTCACTTTCCTATCAAAGACTAGTGAATGCTTCCAGTGCTTCATCAGTTTGTTGAGCTATTTAAATTAGTATTCTATTCATTCTTGGAGCTTTGTTTTTGTTAATGCTTTCAGTGCTCATATGCTACCACTTATAATGGCTAAATGTTGACTAGCTTATTTTGGTACAGTGCCTTTGTATATCCTTTCCATAGTCCTTTGATATCTCTTGCATCATTTAATATTTTGTCCAGAGAACCTTTCAATTATGTAACTTGAGGTTTGTTTATTTTTGTTTTTTCTTTTGAACTTGAGTTCTTTGAATTTATTCAAAGTTGAGTGTGTTTTCCTTTTTTATTTTTCTAACTCTAGGTCTATGCACATTTTAAAAAGTCATTTTATTGGGGCTCATATAACTCTTATCACAATCCATACATATATCAATTGTGTAAAACACACTTATACATTCGTTGCCCTCATCATTCTCAAAATTTGCTCTCTGCTTCGGTTCCTGGAATCAGCTCCTCATTTTTCTTTTCCCCTCCCCCTCCCTCCCAATTCCCCCTCCATTATGAACCCTTAATAATTTATAAATTATTATTTTATCTTATCTTACATTGCCTGGCGTTTCCCTTCACCCACTTTTCTGTTGCCCATCCCCCAAGGAGGAGGGTATATGTAGATCCTTGTGATCCATTCCCCCTTTCTACCCTCCCTTCCCTCCTGGTATCGCCACTCTGACCACTGGTCCTGAGGGGTTCATCTGTCCTGGATTCTCTGTGTTTCCAGTTCCCATCTGTACCATTGTGCATCCTCTGGTCTAACCAGGTTTGCAAGGTAGAATTGGGATCATGATAGTTGGGGGAAGGAAGTGTTTAAGAACTAGAGGAAAGTTGTGAGTTTCATTATTGCTACACTGAGCCCTGAGTGACTCATCTCCTCCCCTCTACCCCTCTGCAAAGGATGTCCAGTTGTCTACAGATGGGCATTGGTTCCCCATCACGCACTCCCCTCTAAGCACATTTTATTATGATATTTTATATAGTTTTCTCAAGCTGCTATTTTAAATGTTTTGTTCAGCTCTTTGGCTTCATCATTTCTTCCATTTACTTTTGCTAGTCTACAACTGGAATTACAATGACAATTCCATGGATTTCTCCAGATGGATAAACAGAAATTAATTGACTAGATCTGGGGTCACAAATGATGAAGAAGCTTAATTATTTGTAGTCAAAAACAGGCCATGGGCCAACTGTGAAGCAGACCATAATAGCTCATTTGTAAGTTTAGGTTGAAGTTAAAGAATATTTAAACAATTCCATGTTAGGCAAAATACAACTTGAGTTGATCCCATCTGAATTTCTAGAACATCTCAACAACAGATTTGATGCATTGAACACTAGTGGCAGAAGTCCTGATGAGCATGAAGAGAAGATGGAGAGAATATCCAGAGTCACTGTATGAAAAAGAACTAGTGGGCATGCCACCATCAGGAAATAGCATCTGAGCAAGAACTAATGGTGTGGAAGGAAGAAGTTCAAACTGCACTGAATGTATTGGCCCAAACCAAAGCTCCAGAAATTGATGGATTACTCATTGGAATGTTTCATAAAGCTGAAGAATCACTGGACATGAGTCTTGTCTATTCCAGAACATTTGAAAAGACAGCTATCAAGTCAACTGACTGGAAGATATTTCTATCCATTCCTAAGAAAGGTGATCCAACAGAATGCTCAAACTATAGAACAATATCAGTGATATCACATCCAAGTAAAAGTTTGCTTAAGATCATCCAACAATGGTTGCAGCAACATATTGACAAGGAACTTCCAGAAGTTCAGACTCGATTCAGAAGAGCAAAAAGGATGTCATTGCTGATGTCAGATGGATCTTGGCTCAAAGCAGAGAATACCAAAAAGATATTTACTTGTGTTTCATTAATTATGCTAAGGCATTCAACTTATGGACCATAATAAACTCTGGATATGCTAAGACGAATGAGAATTCCAGAACACTTCACTGTGTCAAAGAGTACCTTGTAGGTGAATAAAAAGGCATAAATAAGCCGGACAGTGTAATATAAGATACAATAATAATTTATAAATTATTAAGGGTACATGGGGGAAAGGGGAGGAGGAAGGGAAGGGGAGGGGGG
>NW_022103898.1:46263579-46265678 GCF_000313985.2 Echinops telfairi
GAATATCAGCCAAGGCACCTAGTTTTACCACAGAAACTGCATAAAAAATGTGCTGAAAAACTCAGCTTATACATGAGTATATATGGTATTTGCTGAAAAACAAGGAGTGTAGCCTTCAGTATAGATTACAACTCATTGTATGGATAATCAACATCCTCACAGCTGGGACCTTATTTAACATGATGATAAATATGGACCAGTTTGAAGTTTTCAAGGATCTTGTCTGACTTTGATCCACAATCAGTTCTTAGGAAGCAGCAGTCAAGAGATTAAAAGATGCATTTTATCAGATAAATCAGCTACACAAGACCTTCTGTAGAGTATTGAGAGCAAGGATGTTACCTTGAAGCCTAAGATACATCTGATCCAAGCCATGGCATTCCCTGTTTCAGTATATGCATGTGAAAGCTGACATTTAATAAGTAAGACCATAGAAGAATCGATGCATTTGAACTGTGGTGCTGGACAACAAGATTGAAAATACCATGGACTGCTAAAAGGACAGACAATTTGTATTGGAAGAAGGCCAACAGTGCTCCTTAGAGGCAAGGATGGCAAGAATTCTTCATAAATACTTTAGACATATTGTCAGGAGAGACCAGTCTTTGGTGAAGGACATCTTGTTTATCAAGGTGGTGGGGCGGTGAAAATAAAAGGAAGGCCCGAGAAGAGAGGGATTGACACAGTGGCTACAACAATGACCTCAGGCAGAGGAACAATTGTGTGGACGGCACGGGGCAGTGCAGTGTTTTGTTTCGTGGTGCTATGGTTGGAGGCCACTCATAACAACCGCTCCACCATCAGGAGCAGCTCTCGGAATTTCTTTTGACATTCACTTTCATATTTTCCTTTCTGTGTAATGACCTCTTCCTTTCGTTGTGCCTGATATTCTTGATATCGTCCATCTGCTCATCTGATTTTTCCGTCATTAGTGTTTCATGCAGCAAATCTGTTCTTGAGATGTTCTCCAAATTCAGGTGGGATTTACTCAAGGTTTTATTGTGGCTCACATGGAATTCTTTTAATATTCTTCAACTTCAACCTGAACTTACATATGAGCTATTAATTGTCCATTTGACAGTTGGCCCCTGACCTGGTTTTGGCTACTAATAATTCAGCTTCTCCATGATTTTCCCACAGATCTAGTCAATTTAATATCTGTTTATCCATCTGGGGTGTTCCATGTGTCACTTTCTGTGTTTTTCAAAAAGGTATTTACAACAAAGAAGATCTAGTCTTACCAAATATTGTCATGTGATTTCTAGTTAATTTCTATCACCAAGAACATATTTTTCAACTATTGTTCCTTCTTTTATTTCCAATTACTGCACTTCAATTCCCAACAAATATCAATGCATCTTGATTGCATATCTAATCAATTTCAAGTGGAACATGTTGGTAGAAATCTTCCATTTCCTTATCACTATTTTAGTGATTGGAGAATTAATTTGAAAAGTAGGTGTATTGATTATATTTTCCTATATATGAGTAGACATTTTCCAATCTCAGGCAGCATTGTACTTTAGGATAGACTGAATGTGTCCTTTTTGGCGATGTATGCACTGCCATTTCTCTGGATTGTGTCATTCTTGGCATAGCACACTGCATGGTTTTCAGATTAAAAATGGCCAGATTCTTCAATTCATTGGCATATAGAGTATTGAACTTAATGCATTCAATATCATTTTGGATAAGCTCCAGTTTTCTATAAGCCCGGTTTCTTCTCATTTTGAGTCATGCTCCATCAGCAGTTAATGCATTGTTTTGACTGGTTTTATTACATGCCCATCATTATAATCAGCTCTACGTTGAGAAGACGGCTCATCCTCAGGCATATTGTGAGTGCCTTCCAACCAGAGAGGCTCTTTTTCTGGCACCATCTTTGTCAATGTTCAGCTTTTGTTTATTAGGTACAGTGAACCCTCGTTTATCATGGTTAATCGGTTCTAGACCCTACCGTGATAAATGAAGTTCCGCAAAGTAGGATTCCTTATTTGTAAATCAAATATTTTCATAGTTAGAGCATAGAGGACATGAAAAAACACCCTTTAGTCACCATTACACTCGTATTACCCAATTTATTAAACGAAAAAGGGAAA
>NW_022103898.1:46267726-46281002 GCF_000313985.2 Echinops telfairi
CATATTTAAAGAGGAAGAATGTCATGGGATAAAAACTTCATGGTTATAATAATGTTGGTAGTGAAGTAGGAAATGTCCTTAGTTTGTTTTATAAAAATATTAAAAAAATACTTAAACTTGTTTCCTGTGTGCATGGTATCAACAGAGTCACATGCTTCAAACTATTTAAAATAGTGTGGAAACTGTAGGGGAACATTATCCGACAGAGTACAGTGTCTGAGTTTTTATAAACTTTGAATTAACAAACAAAGATGGAATAAAACACAAAATAATAACTGAGAATATATCCATTTTTCACTGGAGTGAATGCTTTCTTGGCTCTCCTGGTTTATGCTCTTAACTTTCTGTAGCTTTTTTTTTAACCTTCAGTCACATATTGCATCAATATTTGCATTCCTTTTGTACAGGAAGCTCACGAAAAGCATTCTATAATTCTCATGGAAATTATAGTACCATTTTTTTTAAACCAGCACATGCTAATTTGCAACCATATGATTATGATGTTCATCTAAAAGCAGCATTTAAAATGAATCCTAACATGGTAAAATGAGTAGCTTTTTACTGGAAGAGCCTCAATTAAGTTAGCATTGTGGATACTTTGAAAGTTATTTAATAATGGAGAATATATTTTACGGCCTAAGTATATTAAATTTATCAAATAATATTTTTGTCTCAAAGCACCATTCTAAGCTATTTTTAGAGTCCCTTAATCTTTGGATACTAATGTATTTTATTTGGAGAATGTTCAGATCAATTTTGACATAAATTGCCAAAACTATTGCAAAAGAAAGATCATTTCTTTTTTGTTTGTTTTTTAAGAAAAGCGCAGTTATAAGTACAGATTTTTCATATCTGACATGCTTCACTTTGTTAAGAACATGAATGCCATTTTTCTATTGTCCACAATTACATTTCCCATTTTTATATTTATACACTCCAAGGTCCCCATCTGTCTGTCATTTTGTCATACTATGCATGTTGCTATGATGCTGGAAATTATGCTGTTACCAGTATTTCAATTCCCAGGAAGTGCACATAGTGAAGAGGTTTCAGCAGAACTTCCAATCTAATAACAGACAAGGAAGAAGGAAGAGGCAGTGCACTTTTGAAAAACTTGCCGGGGTTTCATTCGGAATGAAACACTGCACAATCATGCACCATATCACAGTTGTTCTTCTGTTTGAGCTCATTGTTGGACCATGTGGCAAAGCATCTCATCAAGGATCATCCTTGACTTTTTAAACGGCTACTCGCAGCTGTTTCTTTTCATTTGAGTTATGCCGCATCAGCGAATGAGTTCAGAAAGTTTTGCTCCATCTCTTCATTGCAGTAAAATCTATTTGGAGGAAGCAGCTCTTCATTCCAGCTCTATCTCAGACAATGTGCTGTTGTTATTCATAAGATATTCAGTTGTTGGACTCAATGTCATGTAACAATACAGTCTCAAAGAAGAATAAGTAGAAGAAATCATTGCTTCAATTTTCTTAGTAAGCTGTTTATGACATAGACATGCTTAATCATTTTAATTAAAATGTTTTTGTTACCTCAATTATAAACTGAGAGAATGGCTCAAATTAATTTTAAGAAATTGTTATTATTTTGTCCATCAACATGAGATGATGATACAAAATTGTGAGTTTTAGGAGGGAGGATTCTCTCTCCGGTAACTTTATTTCTTCCATATTACAACCATAACGCAGGTATACATACAGATGTTTCATTACTATATGTCCCAAAATATATTTAAAGGTTTAAAGTTTAAACAGAGTGAAAGAAATGCATATCGGGATGTTTGAATAATTTATTTTAGAAGAATCAAAATAAAGCTGACTCCTATGAAACAGAGGTTAAAAGTATCCCAAATGCCTAACTTTTCCAAACTGCTGAGCCACATCAACTGGGCCATTGACCCTGTTGTTCCGCTAAGCAATCTCCCGCCCATCTTAGGGCCCAGGAATTCACAGTAGCAATGTTTCATAGAAGTCTAGAAGCTATTAGGCAATAGCTCCTGTGACTGTAGAAGCTGAAAAATCTCAAACCTGTGGGTCAAGGGTGAGGCTGGGGCCTCTCCTGTCCTGAAGGGGCTGAAGAACTTACATAGGCAGGTCAAATGAAACTTTCAAATCAAGTCAGTTGATAGGCTGTTAGATGCCTTTCTGAAATTAATTTTATCGTTTAATTTATATTGTGAAGTGAAGGCTGCTCTGTCATTCACTGGAGCCTATGTTGACGTATACTCAGATCCAGTTCCCTCCTGATGACCCAAAAGACCACAGTTCTGTCTTCTGGTACCCTGCTCTGCTCAGTCTAGATGCTCCCTAAGTGACCTAAATAGAACTTTTGCCCCATTGTCTGGAAACATTGACCTCCTCCTCAATGCCCACATACCTGCCTCTTCCCTGCCCCACCCCTCCAGCAAGTACTGGAGTGATGACCAGTCATTAACAGAGCCAAGGCATATATAACAGGCAACTTTTTAAGGGAGAGCCTGTCATGCAATCCAATTCAGGTAGGGAATATACGTCAACACAAAGGTTGCAATCCCTTGTTCCCTTGTCATTATGGATTACTTCATTCAATGTAAAAAAAAAAATTATTTCATGGATGTGCTAAAATAATGGATTATAGTTGCTCTTTTTAATTCTCAAGACAATGATTGTGCCAATTATTGAGGAAAGAATATTATGAATAGTATTTGTTAATTAATGTTTTCAAGAATGATAAAGTGTACTTCAGTACAAACAAGAAGTTTATGACATCTATAACTACAAATCTATTTTCTAAAGCTGCAATCGAGTGAATAAATCTTTTGGGTCAATTACATTTTCACATCTTTAAGTTTTTATAAACTTCAAGAATCAGAGTTTCTATTAAGTGTTTTATTATTATATAATGTTCTATAAAACATAATTCATATAACAGTAGCTATATTAATTATTTGCCTACAACATTCACCTACAAAAGTATGGCTATTATTGTTTTATCAAGTTGGTCTGATCCATAACAATCTTTTTAGAAAAATTCAGAGACACTCATATGTGTATAATAAAGAGCTTTATATAAAAGAGCAATGGTATATTGAGGAAACATCCCAACCCAGATTAAGTCCATAAGTCTGATATTAGCCCATATGTCTGATACCAATATATAAATTCCTCATCAGACTCACGAAACACATGCAATGATGCCAAATGCAGGAAGATCACAGGTCAGTGGGATCCAGAGGCAGTGGAAGCATCTCAGGACTGGCAGGTGTCTCCACATGGCTCCCCCAGGTCCAGGATTCTAGTGTAGCTCCATGTATCTTATCAACAGGAACATCTCCCAGGGAGTAAGCCTGTGCCCTGCCTTCAGTGAGCTATTTATCTCCTTAGCACCTCCAAATGAGGTCATCAATCTGCCACCTGATTGACAGGCTATAAACTCCATCTCTTTACTCTTAATAGACACAAATTGACAACAGATTATGTAACTACCACAAACTTTTTGAGGTCTTTCTCTTTTTTGCTGCCCCTCTACTTTACAAAGCATGATGTCCTCCAGGAATTTGACTGTCCTGACAACATGTTCAAAGTATGTGAGAAAAAGTCTCACCATCTTTGCCTCTAAAACCCTCTGGTCTTACTTCTTCCAAGATAGGTTTGCTTGTTCTTAAAGCACCCCATGTTCCTTCCAATATTCTTTGCCAGCAGCACAATCCAAATGCATTGATGCTTCCTTGATCATCCCTATTCAAGGTGCAACTTTGAAGCATATGTACAACAATGAAACAAATTCAATGTACAATAAAAGTCAATGTACAGCAACAAGCTTATGAGGCAATGGAAACCAAAGGACCAGGATGGCTGTGAATGGGATTTTCATGGGTAATTCACTCAATGGTAACCAATAACAATAATATACTCCTTCAGGGAATGCTTTTATTATGGATAGAATCCTCCACTGACTTTAAAATTATATCTTTGTTTCAATAACATATAAAAAACTTTAATGGACACCCAATTCATACATTCATTTCAGTGTCCATGTAACTCAATTCCTAAAAGTGGAATTGTAGGTTTCATAGGATCTTTTTGTAGATACTTACACATTATTTTGTTTCTTTTTAATATAATGTTGTTATGTTGTTTAGTGATTGAGAATATAGAAATAAAAGCATAGGCCAGTAAGAAGTTTGGACATGTATCATTTAGTGTCATTGTTTAAGTTCTTCTAGTTAAGTAACCATTCCCAACCTTTTTTTTAAGGTGTTCCTCCTCCAATAAAATAAATTCACTGCTCCTTGATGTTTGTATCTAAACTTCACATTGCTGAGGTCAATTTGATTTCATATAGATAGTTCTGAAAAGAGGAAGTCTCTGAGAGTCAAAATATGACCGTGCATATATTCCACATCTGAATCTAACTTTCGAGACCATTTCAAAAAGACATTTGATGAGTTAGAGATCAAAGACCTGATGTGTTGAGAATTGATTTCCAGAAAATTATTCATGAAAAAGAAAAAGATGATTTAAAACATTGGAAAGACTGAAATGAAAGCTAGAAGAGACTCTAAATTTTGCTCTTGAATTTAGAGTAACTAAAGCAACTGGAAGACATATAACATGAAAGAGTTGAACAGAATAGTTCAAAAGATCACTCAAGAATGCAAAATAAAATATTAGAATGAAATTTCTGAAGTGTTCATTGTAATATTATTTTTTACATTTTAAAGCACTTTTTTGAAATATACTATTTAGCTCTTTACTGAATGTTTCCATTTGTTCATTTTAGAAAGTGTACATTCAACAAGTTTCAGAGTCTACATATTAATTATTTATTTCTTTTTTAAAATAAATACTTTTATTGGCGGCTGTTACATCTCATCACAATCCATACATTCATCCATTGTGTCAAGCACATTTGTACATATGTTGCCATCATCATTTTCAAAGCATTTTCTTTCTACTTCAGCCCTTGATATCAGCTCCTCATTTCTCCCCTCCCTCCCCTGCCTTCCCTCCCTCATGAACCCTTGATAAGTTATAGATTATTATTTTCATATCTTACATCTTTCTTTGTCATCCTTTACTTTACCCATTTTTCTGTTGTTCGTCTCCCTGGGAGGGGGTTATATGTTGATCATTGAGATCAATTCCACTTTCTCCCCACACCTTCTCCTTATCCTTCTGGTATCTCTATTCTCATTCTTGGCCCTTAGGGGTTTATCTATCCTGGATTACCTTTGTTGCGGGTTCATATCTGTAGCAGTATGCATGTTCTGAACTAATACAAGTTGTAAAGTAGAATTGAGGTCATGATAGTGGGATGGGGGGAAGCATTAAAGAACTAGAGGAAAGTTGTATGTTTCTTCAGTGCTATACTGCACCCTAACTGGCTCATTTCTTCCTTGTGACCCTTCTATAACGGGATGTTCAATTGTCTACAGATGTACTTTGGGTGTCCACTCCATGCTTCCCCCAACCTCCATTCAAATTGGTATGATTTTGTTCTGGGTCTTAGATGCCTGATAGCTGATCCCATTGACAGCTCATGATCACACAGGCTAATGTGCTTCTTCCATGTGGGCTTTGTTGCTTCTCAGCTAAATGGCTGCTTGTTTATCTATAAGTCTTTAAAACCACAGATGCTATAGCTCTTGATAGCAGGGCAAAATCAGCTTTCTTTACTACATTTGCTTTTGCACCCAATTTTTCTTCAGCAATCGTGTTGGGAAGGTGAGCATCACAGAATGCCGGATTATTAGAACAAAGAAGTATTTTTATGTTGAAGGAGTACTTGAGTCGAGGCCCAATGTCCATTTGCTACCTTAATTATTAACATAGAGTACTGCAACATAATTACATTGATCTATTTCCCTATGGTTATATAAAAATATATTTACTTATGTACATGCCTGTATTTAGACCTCTATAAATGTCCTTTACCTCCTGATTCTTTCCTCTTTTTCCTTTTTCTTTCCTCTCATCTCACCAGCAGATTCAGCCTTCATCTGGATTTAGTAATTTCTTGCTGTTACATTGCCCGTGATTAAGCCCCAGTAGGCATCCTATACCCTTCTCTCCATTGCTTTTGGTTTACTTGATGTTCCCGTGTCCCTTTTGACTGTCTTTAATTAACATTCACTTCATTAATATGACCGGATCAAAGACTATAGTTCTCAGTATGTACTAGACATCAACATAAAGAAAAAATAAATCCTCATAATTGGATCAATAAGCAGCAACATGATAAAAAGAAAAAAGTAATAGCATGGCCATTAATTTTTACTTAACTCTATAATCAAAGACATGATATTTGAGTCTCATTATGAGAATAGGAAAGCTAAACAATAAATAAAGAACAATAGAAGAAATGTGATTATGGTCTAAGCAAAGGATATTGATTATTCCATGAAGTTTCAGAAGAATAAAAAAAAATGTCTTGGAAGAACTCTAGCCAGATTCTCCTTAGACCACAGATGAGGATGCTAAGAATTCATCTCACTTTCAGGAGTACTCTGTAGAGACAGTCATTAAACTTGGTAATGAAAAGGGACAGCAAAAAAGACTTTCGACAACATGATTGACACAGTGACTGCCAAAAAAAAAAAAAAAGTCCGCAGTAGCAGCGGTTGTGAGAATAGCACGTGATTCAGCAATGTTTCTAAGGTCACTACAAGTTGGGATAGAATTAAGAGCACCGAACAACCACAGCAACAATGTTGACTTAAATTATGTATCTTTATGAATGATTTCGTGTGTTTAAATCATGTCACTTCTTTTTCTGTGAAATAATTAATTCTTACTATGTCACCGTGAATTATTCAATATTGTTCTTCTATCTATTGTCTTTGTAACTCCCACCAAATGACGCTGATGGGTCTGGGTAAGAGAAAGTGGGGGAAGATTGAGCTATGATTAAATGATTCCACTGTGAATGATTATTAACAGAGCTAATTGTGAAGGCATCCACTTAGAACTCAAATGTAAGGATTCATCAATTTTGTCATCCTGCTGGGTATGAAATGAGCCATGCCGGCACCGCTCACTCGATGACAGTCCTGTCCTCAAGAAACAAGAGCTATGGGATGTTGAGATCCCCGCACAGGGCAGCGCCTCAGTGGAGGGTCAGGAGGCTGGGACACCAGAGGAGGAGTTGAGGAGTGACATCAGCAGAATTAAGAGCCAGACCACAAGACAGAGTGTTGGGCTTGCTGGTCCTTCAAGCACGTGAAGCCATTGCCTTCAGTCAGGGAGCTTTCTTGGAAAGTATGGATCCCTCCAGGCCCTTAAGTAAGGAGAGAAGTTTTCTGAACCCAAACATCTGCTTTTAATCTGTTGGCATCTTGCTTCTTCTGGCTTGTTCTTTACAATAAAGGAAAGTATTTTCTATTCTTTTGATTTTCTGATAAATAGAAAGGTGCCCACTGTGAGTAAGCCTAAATAAAGCTGATCACCTCTATCCTTCATTACACAGCACTATAAACAAAATATTGCATAGTTTACTTATGAAAACATTTGGCATGGGGAAGGGAATAGCTGACACAGAAACATAAGGGTGTGGTTAACATAAAGATAAGGTATTGCCCCTGAAAATAAGTTATTCACCAGAAAAGTACCTTATCAGCAAAACCAGAACTTGCAGGTGACACACAGGAACCAGCATACATAGATAATGACAAAACACACCTTGCGGTGAAAAGCCACGAAGGACCAAATCCCACACCTTCATATCTCCAGACTGCATGCCCTCATTCAATACTATCTAAACACTAATTTGGCACCAGAAAATGTTTATTTGGTTACAAACAGTTACACATGGCCCTACAAGCACCAGCACGTACTATTCTACATGAAACACTGGTGTTCCAAGATGCAGTTTAGGCAAAAATTATGAGTACTATACATGCCTCACTGATCAGAAAAAGATAAATATGTATCTGATCAATCTTGAAAAGTCCTTATGCAATGAGGGGTTAATCATAAACCTAACAACATAGTGCAATTAGATATTTCCATAGATTTGATTTCTTTTAAACTTCATGTTGTATATGCTGAATTTTAAATCTATTTCTCCCTCCTAATAATTTGGAAAGGTTTCCATTTTCATTTTGAAGTATGGTGGTTATATTTATAAACATGCCTTTATTTTAGAATTATCAATTGACTGCACAGTGTGAACTCTGAGAAAATTATATTAATGACACCTCCTCCAACCAGCCATCTGCTTTTACCACCAGGATTTGGCACACGTATTAATATTATTTTACTATCAACTACCCTTAAATGTTAAATTATATAACTTTTCCACTTGATACATCATTTGAAACAATAAGTATGTAATCTAAATATTTTGAAATGTGTGAAAAAAGCATATTTTGCTACCTCCCACCTACTATCCCTTTCAGCTGGGCCTCTTTCTGTTACAAGAAATGAAAATTAAATCGTGACACATTCAACAGAAAGGAAATTTATTGCGTGTAACAGTTAAAATTATACAACAGAACTTTAGGATTATTTTTCTCAGATTTTCCTTTCTGCTTTTATTCCACGGAGAGACACCCACAATTCATAACCAGTTCCTGCTCAGATATGGGATAACAAGTTTGTATGCATTTAATTTGATTCAAAGTTTTTTAAAAGATCATAAATAATTATCAATAATTCATGTTTCCATGAACTTTTGGATATCCCTGGACTACAAATTTTGTTATTCAGTAGTAATATTAATATATTAATAATTATTATTTTAATAGTAGTAGTAATTTCCACAAATGTGTTGCTCCTAGTTTACTTTTACATGGTTTACATAACCATTACATTGAGAAAATTTCTGTCCATAGCAACTATACAGGAATGTGAATTTAAAATACTGTTATTGGAAAGAAGGTGCAAACAACTGAAATGCCCATCAGAAGATGAATGGATGAAAAGAAAACCTCTGACACATACCTCTGGTACTCAGTGGTACCCAATGGAGCAGTGCGCATCCCTAAAAACCAGCGTAAAACCATGAACCAGCCCTTGACATGGAGGGACCAGAAAACCATTATGTCGAGTGATGTTGGTCAATCACAAGAGGACACATATTGTATGAGTCCACGACTTCAAGGATAAATGACAGATGAAGGGAGACTTCTGCTTCTCCTTTCATAAAATCTGCTAACACAGTCTGCCAAGCAAAGCGGTGGAGAACCTCGTAGCCCCCAGCCCACCTCACCCTTGCCATCTGCACATCTTAAAAATCATTTGGATTTGGAGACTTCCTCTCATCTGGGGTCAGTTTTCTATATGTATGGAAATAGGGAGATGGCCTTTCAGTTGCTGCCATGAATAAAAAGTTCTAAGTTTAACTCAAATCAGCAGACCTTACTGGAAATTCAAGTCTAGAGGGGGGAGGGGAGCATGCATGTCTACAAAAAGGTGAGAACATATTTTGTTGGTATGAAATGGGAGAGGAGCAATGTCCCAGCAGGAAAAAACTTAAGAATATTCTGTACTTATATGGAACCTAAGGAAATCTGGTACTATGTTCTGAATTGGACACTTTTGATCTAGCTGCTTTCCGGCGCTTGGTGACAGAACACGTATTACAGTCAACTTGGACAAGAAAATCTGTTCTTTGAAGGACTCAATGTGGAAACCCTACCGAGTGAACTGAGCCCTATTTCAAACTCCTGTAGCTCTTGGGTGGAAAGCTAGAACTCCCTGTCGTGAGAAAAAGTAGATGACTGTTAGCCAAGGTTATGGAACTGGAGTCTTTGAACTTTTGTTCTGATATCTTGCTTTGAGGGCGTCCAATGAATGGTGGACAGAAATGATCATATACTTACTATTTTAATACCCTCCTTGTTTGATTATGACATGTATTAATCTAGTAGACATGGTTCTGTGGTTGTGAATAAAATTTATTGAAAGGTTTTTCCAATCACCAAATCCCATTATTTGTGTAAATAATGTCCAGACACTTAAGAATTTAATCTGTACTTATATAATTTCCTGTTAGCAACTGTTTTAAATTCTGCACCATTAGCTAAATTAATAGGGAGCTCTAGTGGTTATACCTTTGGCTCCCATCCACATGTAATGTAGTTCAAAGCCTCCAGCAGCTCCGCAGGCAAAATACGAGGATTTCTATTACCGTAAACAATTACAGTCTCAGAAACACACAAGGGGTGGCAATGAGTTAGCATCGACTTGATACAGTGTAAGTATTAGTAGAATACCCTTATGCCCCAGGGAGATGATTGATCATGTTCTCTAAAATAAAAGGACAATGATGTCACTAATGGGAACCAGAGACATCTATAAATCATAGAGGTATAAATGGATTTGGAGCTAACACTTAATTCTACCCCAAATCTAAGAACAATTTGTTCATAATGTGTGATGCTTAACCTCAGGAACAGATCACGGACTATGAGTACTTTAGCAAAGTGTGGCAAAGACACTAGGTGGTGCCCAGCTATCAGAAAGAACAGGACCTGGAGTCTTAAAGGCTTGAGTTCAAACAAGCAGCTATATAAGTTGTCAGTTAAGTCCACATGGAAGAAACATACCAACCTGTTTGATCCAAGGATTGTAAAAATGAACTCTAAACCCAAAGGACTTAATGGTGTCAGAGCTTACATTGTGAACACCTCATTTGCAGAAGGCTGTGGATTACAGCGGAAACCCAAAACCTGTTTGCAGGATCTGCACATAGATTAAGCCTCTGGGGCACCTTTCTGACAATACTTGAGGAGTGTGAATAGCCTTATTATGAGACAGAGAGCATTGTAAAGTAGATTATGATAGATAGAGTTATGCAAAAATGTATTATCTGGAGGGAGGGGAAAAATGAGGACCTAATGTCGGGGGTTTAAATGGAGAGAAAATGTTTTGATAAACGATGTACAAATGCGCTTTACACAATTGATGTGTGTATGGATTGGGAGAACAGTTGTATGAGCCCCTAATAAAATGTTTAAAAAAAATGTATTATCTTTGCTATTTCCCTTTTGGCCCATTTAAAAACTGTTTCAGTTTAAACAAAACAAAGGAAATTCATGTGGATGAAGCTTCTGGTGACTCCTCTCTGACCATAGACCAGGTATGGGAATAGCTTTGCTATCGTCTAGAGTTCATTGACAAGTGGATTATTGCAGAAGTAGTTAGGTTAAAATTTAACACCTTATCATTGATCTGACTTTTGACCCATTTAAAATGTGTTCTGGTGTTTAATATTTTTACTTTCTTTCAGATTGAGATTTTTCTGTTTTCTTTTATTATTTATATTAATTTTTTGTAGGTTTATCTGCATATTAAATCCAGGATGGGTAAATCTATTGAGGCAGTAACTAGATTAATGATTTCTTGGGGGTACAGCAGGGGAAGCTGGGGTGGGAAGGGAAGTTAACAACAATACATAAAAAAAAGAAGAAAATGTTCTAAAATTGATTGTGGTGATGATTGTACAACTTATCTTGATATGAGTGAACTATTGACTTATATGGTATGTGGATTATGTGCCAATATAACTTTTTTTTAAGTACTGCTATTGGGGGTCTAGTTTACACATGCACAACTTTATTTTATTTTGTTAATGTTTTAAAACATATCCAGTGATCAGAGCGGATGGCTGTAAAAAAGCTTTGTCAATAATATCTTTGCCTTAGTCATGTGAGAGTGTCTTTTGAAAAAAATTACATGTTTCGTATTTCATGTATGAAGACTATTTTGAGTCTCACTGGCATGTGAAAGCTGGATATTGATTAAGGAAGATCATAGAATTGATGCATTTGAATTGTGATGCTGGAGTACAATATTGAAAATACCATGGACTACTTAAAGGGCAAATGGAGCTCTATTGGAAGAAGTCAGGCCAGAGTGCTCCTTAGAGGCAAGGATAGAAAGACTTCTTCCATACTTCAGACATATTGTCAGGAGAGACTTCACTTCCTTTTAGGAAGATAGGATAGAACATAGCAGTGTCACAACCAGGACAAAATGTCTTTGCTTCTTAAATTTTTGGTAGTTAAATTATTTTAGTCAGAAATAACTTACAAACTGTTCCAGATCTTGTTCTTCTTCCATGGTTCCATACATGAAGGCATCTATCTACACCTGATGACAGATCCCAAACACCTAATGATTGCTATGCAGAAGGAATGGAATATATCACTCATCGGTTTTGCTACTACATGTGAAATCTAAGAAAGACATATCTTGTTAGAATCTCATTTAAATATCGTTGTCTTCTGCGTACTCTCCTCTGAGCACTGCCCTCTTTTAGCCTGTACCATAGAGCCTGAGTACTTTAATGCACAGCAGCTTGATTGATGTGCAAAACGATATTTCAAGGCAATTGTCAACATACTCTGGGACTTTCCAGTCAGAAGTATATAATTTCTGAATAATGAAATGAAAATTGTACAAAATTATATGGCAGGGAAAATAGATGGCCTAGTGAAAATAGAAGATATTTTCTGTTCTAAATAACGGTGATTATAAAAAGCCATCTTCAATTGTTCTGTGATTGTTAAAGATTTGCAGGGATTGTAGTAGCCAAATGATAGTGTAATAAAATGCCTGTCTTGTTCTTTTAGGTAATTTTTTTACAATAAAGAAAATTTTAATATTTATATTATAAATGCCATACAATACAAGCGCCTTATAAACAAGATATTTTAACTTGTATTAGAGATCATAACATTTAATAATGTTTATATACAATGTCAAATTTTGGTAGAAAATGAACACTTCTTAATGACATCCCTAATATGACTCATACTTTAATATTGATTATGAAGTGCTTATGGTATGTTGGATAAAATTCAAATGCTTTCTTTTATGTATGTACACATGTAGATATATTAAAGCTATGTACATATGTGTGTGACTTTTGGGTGTGAATAGGTACACATAATTTCATGTTTAAATGCTGTCTATCATTAAGCCTACTTTAGAAAAAAAGGAATCAAAGCACAAAGATATTAAGTAACTGATATAAATGAACATAGCTGGTAGTTTATGGAATTGTAAGTTAAGTTCCAGCATGCTTACACTGAACATGAGCTCTTCAAAATAGTGCTACCTTGTATCTCTATTAAAACATTTCAGTCAAGAGAGCAAAAATATCTGATTTGTTAAGAATAGAGCCCCTGAGTGGTGCAGAAGATTAAATGTTTGGCTAGTTCAAAGGTTGGGGATTTGAAACCATCCGGCAATGACTTTGAAGCCAATCTTGACAATCTGCTTTCACAGGAGCACAGCTATGAAAACTCGATAGAGCAGTTCTATTCTGTATAAAAGGG
>NW_022103898.1:46281562-46310671 GCF_000313985.2 Echinops telfairi
GATACAAAACTAATAATTCTCCTTACAACAGTTTTCTACCTGACTAGCCTAGTAGTTACAAATTCTTAAACCAATACAAATCATATTTAAAATGACCATATCTATCACTCATCTGTCATTATTTAATGGCTTGTATGTTGTTGTCATGATGAAGTTATGTCAACACTAGTCAGATATAACAATGTCACCCACAGCAGACAGGCTTTAGAGGACATTCCAGACAGAGCAGGAAGAAGGGCCTAGTAATCAACTTCAAAAATGTCTCCAGCAACAATGATGAGGAGTAGTAGAATGTCGAGAGAGAACCATGATGTGGGCCCCTCGGCTTGGAAGACGTTGAAAACATGACTGATAAAGAGCTACCATCTCAAAATCAGTCTCCTTTAGCTAAATGAAAGCTGTTGGGAGCTCCATTTGGTGATGGAGAATGATTCAAATTGACAAGAAATAGCTGCCAATACTCATTAAAATCAGAATGTGTAATGAACAAAATAAGAGTCTAGGAACATTGGAAGTGATCAAAGATGAAATGTAATGCAAAAAGGCTGATAACATAGCCATTAAACCCATTCATTGTTCTCCAGTTGATTCTAACTCATAGGGATCCTATGGGACAGAGTAGAACTGCCGCCATTGAGTTTCCAAGACTATGTGTTAGGCTGTGTTGTCTAGAGAAACAAAATCAGTGACACTCCTATATGTATAAGAAATACATTTATATCAAGGAGTAATTTTTTATCAAGAAGAAATCCCAGCTCTGTCCAACTCAAATCCACAGGTCCAAGGCTAACAGAGCCCTCTTCAGACTCACATAACTACTAGCTGATGATGCAGCAAAGTGAAGCAGGATACAGGAAGATCACAGACTGGTGGGGGCAGAACCCAGTGGATCCAATGTCAGTGGAAGTTGGCAGGGCAAAAGCTCTCATTTTGGCTCCCTGGGTTAGGTGCCCACATGGGCTGCCAAAAGAACAAACAAATCTACTTTGGAAATAAAGCCAGTATGCTCCTCAGAAACATGGCTGGCTGGACATACTTCAGACATGTTATCAGGAGAGACCAACCTCTGGAGCAGGCAGAGAGAGTTCCACACCCATAGGATGATTTTCAGGCTGTAATCTGATTGATAAGCTGAACCCAACCCCTCCCCTTTCCACACTGGTTCAAATTGACTTGAAATCTAATGGCAAAAGGATACAAATTTTTGTGGGAGAGGAGAGTTTCATCTATCTCCTATTGAGCAGCTGATGGGTTTGAACATTTGACTTTGTGGTGAACAGTCCAATACTCACTCGATATGACCACCAAGGCTCCTCAACCTAGGCAGTAGTGAGCTGACTGATATTGACAATGTTGAATCAAACAAACATGGTCTATTATGCTGGAAACTGAGGTTCAGTAATCTATTCAGCACGAGCCTGTAATGGTGGACTAAAACTTTCCTTTGTAAAAATTTGCAAGCCTGTACAACAAGAGTAAACTCTAATGAGTGTTATAAATAACTGCAAATTTAATTAGGATTAGTGTATCAATTCAAAACTTTAAAGATTTCTTGGGCAGTAGATTTACCAATGCAATATGTCATTTGCTTTCTTGGCTGCTTACCAGGAGCATTGATTGTGGACCCAAGTAAGATGAAACCTTGTCAACTCCAATCTTTACTCACTTTGTCATGTTACTTACTGTTCAGGCTGTGAGGATTCTGAGTTGTAATCCGTACTGAATTCTGCAGTCCTGGATGCTCTTCAGCAAGTGCTTCAAGTCCTCCTCACTTTCAGCAAGCAAAGTTATATTATCTGCCTATGGTAGGTTGATAATAGACATCCTCCAAACACGATACTGCATTCTTCTTCATGTAATCCAGCTTCTCCTCATAAGCATATGAAAGCTGAATATTGGATAAGGAAGGCTGAAGTAGAATTGATGGATCTGAATTTTGATGGTGGTAGAGTATTGAAAGTACCATGGACTGCCAAAAGAACAAATAAATCTGCTTAGGAAGTACAGCCAGTATGCTCCTCAGAAACATGGATGGCTAGACATACTTCAGACATGTTATCAGGAGAGACCAAGCCCTGGAAAAGGACATACTGCTGGGGAAACTGGAGGGGCAGTGAAAAAGAAGACCTTCAACAAGATCGATTGCCACCATGGCTGCATCAGTTGGTTCAAATATCAGAACTATTGTGAGGATGGCACAGGAGCAAGCAGTTTCATTCTGCTGCACAACAGTGAATAGAAACATATATAAAGCTATATGAGCATATTATTGTAAAGGCTGAAAAATATGTATTCTTTAAATTAATGTTGTGATTTTAGAATAAATTTAATTACTCCCTGGTTATTGATAATATATGCTAATGAAAAAAATATGTCCAACTTACAACTTTTTTTTAAAAATGGGTCACCTTTCTTCAGAATGGACACAAATGGATCTCTTCTAGTTGGTTGACTACATCTTCCAAATTTCTTGCCACAGTCTAGTGATTCTAGCATGGAATAAAGTTGTTGAAACATTTCAAGTTTAATTTAAGATTCTTTAAATTCCTGGAAGCTTTGTTCTCACCAATATCTTTAGTGGTACTTAGAATCATTTAATACTATCACTTCTTGTTTATACAAGAAATGCTATCTCTTGTAATGACTGAATGTTGACAAATTATTTTTGGTACAATGCCTCTGTATATCCCTTCCATCTTGTTTTTATGCTTCTAGCATAATTCAAAAATTTCCACATAGATTCCTTTAAAATTGATGTCAGAAATTGAATTTCTGTTCAATTATTTTAGTTTGAGAATGCAACTCTTTACACATTTCATCATAATACTTTGTCTTTCAAGCTGCCTTTGAAATTTTCTGTTCATTGCTTTACTTCATTTAGTTTTCCATTGGCTTTAGCTATTCTATACTATTCTATACCAGGTTTCAGATTGTCTTAGGCTGGGTTCTCTAGAGAATAAAAACCAGTGAAGTACATGTATGTATACATACAGAGAAATGTATACCTAGAAAATCCCTCACACAGAGAAAAATTTGCAAGTTCTGCCTCCAGGAACATACAAATTCCCTGCGTCAGATGTTAGGCAGAAGTGTCCTCCTGATTTGTATAACTTCAAGGCTGATGAACCCAAGATCAGGATGAAGACTATAGGTTTGTGCTGCAGCATTGAATGAATCCCAGCTTAGCTGGTGTATTAATCAGAAGTGTATTGATTCCCACTGTAGACTCTGAGGAACACCAGACACGAGAGAAGATAATCTAAAGTACTAAGGTTTAGAGGACAAGCCAGAGGTTATATCCATATCCAACAAGCTGCTCATAAGTATATTGGAAACCGACTTCACCTAAGAAACTTTTTGTGCAATTGATTGGGTCAAGGTTGGGTGGATGATATGGCATCCCATTGTAATCTTTCAGTTGATTGACTACGTATGATGTTGTTGAAGACAGAAGGAAAAACTAGCCAGTCAGGATCCTCCTCACAACTGTTCTTATGTTTGAAATAATTGATTACACGTAGTGTCATTTTTAGGTGCTATTCATTTGGTTCCAACTCATGGCAACAGAATGAAGCATCCCCTGACCTTGCGTCAACCTCACTATTGTTCTCATGTTTTCAGTCAAGGGGGGCAGCCACTGTTTCAATCCATCTTGATGAAGGTCTTCCTCTTTTTCGCTGCCCTACAGCATGCCCCGTAAGCATGATGTCCTCCTCCAGAGACGGGTCTCTCCTGACAACATGTGTAAAGTATATATGATGAAGCCTCACCACTCTTGCCTCGAAGGCGCTCTCTGGATTTACTTCTTCCAAGATAGATCAGTTTGTTCTTTTAGCAGTCCATGGCACTATCAAAATTTCCTCTCCAGCTACACAAGTCAAATGCATCGATTCTTCTCCAGTCTTCCTTATGTCGAATTCTCAGATGTGCATGAGGCAATTGAGAATAACATGTCTGGGGTCTTTCACACCTAATTCCTCAATGTAACATTTTTGATTTCCAACACTTCCATGGGGTCTTGTGCAGCAGTTATCCCAGGCACTGTATCCTTTGATCTCTTGACTGCTCATTCCATGAGCATTGTCTGTGTATTCACACAAGTTGAAATATTTGACGTGAATCTTTTCTCATTTTTTCATGATGTTACCCATTGTGATGTTTTGGTTTTTTTTAACAATTTAGCTTTAAATTTTCACATTGCTTCAGAAGTCTTCTTCCAATTGCTCCGGGTACGTTATGACTGTGCAACTCTATATTGTGTGTCATTATGTACGTCAATTATGTGTTAGGTAGATCTTTCTTATTAGTCTGAAATAATTAAGAGGCATAATTAGCTTTTATTTTTCCTTTAACACTCCTTGTAGTATTTGAGGAATTGTGGTGGTGCAGTGGTTAAATATTCCACTGTTAGCCTACCAACCACTTCAGTAAAGGAAGACATTCCAGTCTATTTCCTGAAGGGTATATTTTATTGATGTACTTTTAATTTATTGAGCCATTATTAGCATATCACACAATTCAATAGTTCAAGTCTATCAAGAAGAATTATGCAGTCATTGCCACAATCAACTTTACAACTTTTTTTGCTTCTTGTACCCATTGATGTTGACTCTCCAGTTCCCATACCTCCTCTTCTGTGCCCCCAAACAAACCATTAATTCAGCTACTGTCTTCATACATTCCACCGTGCTAGTTTCCCTGTACAGATAAACATACAAAACAAGGGCAAGCAACAAACAGGCACCCAGGAAAAATGACCATTTGAAACAGAGAAAAACCTCATTCTAAGAGAAAGCAGAGATTATTAAAAATTTAGAACAAGTTTACATTGGGCCCAGAGGGTGCTCAAATTGCTAGCTTTTATATTTTAGCCTAAGTATAGCTGCTAAGAACCACTTAAAAATACTTTTTAGTTTTTATGACATGACCCTGCCTAACACTCACCTTTGTGTGGAGATTAACACTAGAGCAAAGTGTAGTGAAAAAATCAGAAGTTGCCTGGCTATCATGAAAAATAGTAGCCAGATCCTTAAAGGCTTATCTCAAAATAATCAGCTACCACAGTGAGGAGTCAGCTCAGTCCATGTAGACTAAGCACACCAGTCAATGAGATCCAAGGATAGTAAATTATAAGATCCAAAACTGGAGGAGGGAACGGGCAGTATCAGTGCTTAAATTCTAAACACCTGTTTACAGAAAGCTATGGTTGATAATGGTAGCCCCAAATCCATTTAAAGTGACATTCCAAAGATGCAATCCCCTGTGAACAGCAAATGTACATACCCTAGAAATGTTAACACTCCTAAAGGAATCTTACAGGTAAAGCTACTTTGTATGTAGGGTAGTGATAAGTCAAATTTTACTCTCATGGCTTGTTGTTTGTTTAGTTTCTCTAGCATCAAACAGACATTAAAAACTCACTGCTTATGTGTTGAATCCAATGACTAGCAACCCTATGGGAATGAGCAGAGCAGCTCCTGCGGGGTTGCTGGGACTTCCAAACTTCAAAGAGAAGAAAGCCTCATCTGTCTCTTACGGAGTGGCTAGTGGCTTTGAACTGAAGACTTTGAAGTTAGCAGATATTGGACACATAAAAATTGGTTGGATTTGGATACACCCCCCACATACATATGTAGCATTAGAATATTGTTGTTATTGATATTGTCTATTAGTTCAGCAGTGAGAATTTATGCTTTCTCCACGTAGAAATGCTATTAATACTGAAAGGTGCAGTTTTTATTTTTGTCAGAAAATGTTTCAAGCCCTCCTTACTTTTAGCAAGAAATTTTTAAAATCAGTGTCTAGAAGGTTGCTGATAAGTCTTCCTCTAATGCGGATACAGTGTTCTTCTTCATAAGACTAGGCTCTCCGACTTACTTGGCGCACAGAGTAAATAAATAAATAAGTACAGTGACAGAATCTAACCCTGATGCTCATATTGTCTGATTCTCCACCACACAGCATTACCCTGTTCTGTTGAAATAACTGCCTCTTTATTGTATTATTAAATACAATCATGCAAATACAGGGACAGTTTGAATTTATAAACTGAAAGGGTGAATAGTGTGATTTTTTTGAAACTCTAGCATCTATTTAACATTTTAGTCAAACTAAGTAGAACTGAAAAATATATTGCATAGACTACTGAGTTAGTTCTAAAAATTTAGACACAGTCATATTTAGAAGTTATATAGTGCTGTCTACACATTTCTTTTGATCAACATGTACTTTCTCTGAATTGCAATAACTATACTTGTTGAAATTGACTCAATAGAAGTGAATTTGAGTTGGGAAGCATTTAGATTATCTTAAACTGATGAATGTTGTTAATTTGACCAGAATTTGTCCTAAACTATTTTTTAGATGGATACTTCCAAATAGAAATCAATAAGAAGGTTTAAAACATTTTCCTGATAATAACACATTCAATATTCCAGTAATTTTTCACTCAGAATCTTAACTATCTTAATAATAACAACATATTCCTTTGACAAGTATAAATCTATTTCAGATATTACTCTCCCCAAATTTCTCTTCAAATATGAAATATATCTATCCAACTATTTCTTTAAAATTCTTCTTACTGTGTGAATCTTAATATTATGAAAATGTTCTTGTTCAATTAGTCCTTAAAATAAAATTTACAACAATATATACAATCACACTCATTAAAGATGAAATTGAAATTGTTCATAGTAAATTTCAATAGTTCAGGGTAGATATTATCATTTTAAAATTAATTATTATAAGCAATAAAAAATCTAAATATCATATTGATATAATACCCATAATTTTCCAGTTAATTCACCCAAGAGTTTCAAAAGTTTTGGAAAATTTGAATAAAAAATTGTTGAATTTTCCCTGAATTTCCTGAAGCTTTTACAAACACACACACACACAAAATTAAAAATCTGCACTGCTGTTGGAAGTAATAAATTAATTTCTGATTTAAATTTTTATTTTACTTTTTCAAATAACTGAAGCATATTTTTAGGTTTATGGTAGAAATATAATCTGGTGTCAATTTGGGACTTGAGAGGATTAAGAGGGAAGGGATGGAGTCTTGTCTGTCAATTGGGTCATAGTCAATAAGGCCTCTCTGGGGGCATGGCCTTCTGAGAATTCTGGGAACTCTGATATTTCCTCCTTGGAGGCGAGAGACATCCTCTCCCTAGGCTCACTCCCTTGGAGACTTTCTACTTACAAGACTCACTCCCTGTGAGACATCCCTGTGGAGAAGACACATGGAGCGAAGCTGATGGAGCCAGACCTCTGGAGCCAGAGTAACCACATGGAAAGCCATGCCAGTGCTGAGATGCTTACGCCACTGGATCTGTCAGACTTCCAACCCACTGGCCTGTGATCGTCCTGCATTTGGCATCATTGCATGTTTTGTGAGTCTGAAGAGAACTTTGTAGATTGGTATTGGACATAAAGGCTAATATTGGACTTACGGACTTGATCTGGACTAGGCTGGGATGTTTGCTCAATGTTCAATTGCTCTTGTATATAAAGCTCTTTCTTATACACATGAGTGTCTATGGATTTGTTTCTCTAGTACCAAACTAACACAAAGTTTTAAAATGAAAAAATGTATAAAGTATTCCTTAACGTAAGGACATAAACCTTTAATATACATTTCTGTGTGTATATGGTATCTTCTTTATATTTAATTGCCCTCATACATTATTTTATAAATAGATTGTATTATCTTTGTTCAATTACTTTTCTGTATTTGGCAGCTTCTAGAAAAGTGGTCTGACATTTTGGGAATGGCTGCCACAGTGATGACTGGCCACATTGCTCTCTCTCGCACATCACCCTCCGTCTCCTTACGGTGCATTATGCTCCAGCACACATGTACACACACAAATACATGAGCTGACTACATCCGGTTGACTCATTTTTATAAGTCCCTTCCTTGTTCTCTAGAGAATCCTACAAAGCCATATGCTCAGTTGGACATGGTGATAAGAGGTGTAGAAAGATTGAAGGAGCATGTGGTAATGTGGAATAGTAATTACTTTGGTGATTCCATTTATGGCTTTGTTTTGAATGAATCTAAATGTTAAGCATTTTGTTGATGAAACAAAGGAAGTCACTGCAGTTTAAACAGTGTTCTTCAGCACAGAGTGTTTCACACATTAAGCACATTGTCATTTGCCTATTCAAATGAAAAGTAATTTGTTTTCACTTTGAATGTTAAGATGTACATAAAAGAATACAAAAAAACATGTGCCACACTTTAGAAGGGATAGAATCTGGGAGGCTCTTCTAGTAAAATTCTTGTTTCATTTTCTTAATATAAACTGAAACAATGGTTTCTAAATCACTGACATCCGATATTAGGTATACCTACTTCTTACTTTGCCTGTGAGGTTTTTTTTAAATATTATTAATTGGGGGTTAATACATATATGATTCCATAGTTCAATCACATCAAGCAGAATTGTACAATAGCTACCACAATCAGTTTCTAAACATTCTTTTTCTTGGACTCCTTGAAATTGTCCCTCCATTTACCGCACACCCTCCACTCTATACCACCCACCACCCACCCCCAACCCATATTTTACTTGCTGTCCCTATACTTTCATCAATCCTAGATTTCAATTACTGAAACACATGAAAACATATAACACAACCTTATGAGGGTGACCTCTGATGACATAATGCCTCTCAGCTATACCATAATATGAACAAATAAAAACAAAATAAAACCGAAAGTCCATCACAGGTTTGCCAGAATAATACATATCAATATAGCACATAGGGCATTGATGTAATAAAACCATGTTTGTCCAGGCACAGCTGTCTTCCACTTCCTCAGGCTCCATGTATTTTCTGACGTAAGTACTCAGATTGTCAGTGTGTCCAAGGGAGAGTCCAGTTCACCCAGTAGAGTTGCCACATGGGATCTTACTGATGCAGTCTCTGGAGTATGTTGTGCATGTAAGTTACAGAGCTTTTAGGTAATATAAGTCTTCCAAAATTACATTTTAAAATACATTTACTCTCATTTGTGGAAGCAAATATGATCTAAAAGAATATGCAAACAAGGAAAATAGAGTTGCTTGTTCATATTAAAATTTTTAAATCAGCCATATTTAACCAAGTCAATTTCCACAGCTGATTAAAACTCATGAGACACTACTAGAGACAGTGGAATTGCCCTTTGAGTTTACAAGCCTATAAATCACTTTGGAAGCAGAAACCCTCATTTTTCTTCTGTGGACTGACTGTTGAACTTCAATTGCCGACCTTGCAGTCAGATGTCCAATGGTGATCACACAATGCTACAATCGTTCCTTAAGAGAACAACAGTGAATAACAGTAAAAATACTAATCAAAATTTAAATACTCATCAATGCACTGAAGGTGATGTATCTGCTAGAATATATGAGAAGGGAATTCACGCTGGCAAAAGGCCTCTCCTAGAATGTCCCGGATTACCAAGCAGTTCAAAGATGTCTCAAAAATATAAATGGAAAAAGGTATTAACAAGAAAGAGTTTTGTAAAAATATTTTTAGTTCTTCATTTTGCTAATGTAATACAGACAATAATATCTACCTATGTAAATTTGTATTGTCTTGGTTTATAGTGAAGTTTAACATAATTTCATACATTTTCCAGTCCTTTTTCATTTATACTTTTTCTTCTAGGTTTCTATCCATTCTTCTATTCCAATGTTATTTATTTATTTCCATTATGCTTTTTTGTTGTATTTTTTATTTTTATGAATGTTCTATACAGTTCCTTTATTAATTCATTGTATGCTATATACATTTTTAAAATATTTATTTCAATCTTCCATGATTCTTAACATTATTTGCAAGTTTTGTTTCCATAGAGAATATGTTTACTCTTTTATGGTCTTATACTTTTTCTTGAATAATAATCATCTAAAAATTTTAAGATTTGCAAGATGTGTGGATTTCATATAAAAAAATCAGGGCTTTAATTTTTAATTCAATGACTTAGCTATAAAATTTAACTGTGCTTCGTTAACACACACTTTCTTCACCTCTTGTGATTAGTAAACAATTACTAAGTTTTCATGAAATGAGCTAGTATATTCTAAAATTGCATTGAAATCATCTCTCTCATAGTCATAGAATGGATTCCCCCTGATAGCACCCTTGAAGCACCAGGTCAAACTGCCTTATGGTTTTCTGAGAGTGGAACGCTTCACAGGATTCGAAAGCCTAAGCTCTCTCCCTTGGAACGACTAATAGCTTTGAACTGCTGACCTTGCAGTTAGCAGGCAAACATCTAAGCACCATGCCAAAAAGCCATGTTTGAATTAAAATTTTCTATGATATTTTTCAAGCTTCTTTACACTAATGTGTTTAAAATGTTTAATTACAGCATGTTTGACTATAAGTTAAGCCTCGCAAATTGAGTTTAACCTTACTTTGTTTTATATGGTAAGAAACAGAAGTTTAGAAATATTTAATAAAAAATAATCCTAAATTCGAATAGGATCCTTAGTGAGCTTACATATGTAAAGAAAAACAAAACTCTAGAGATAAAATACATATAAAATAACTTGTCTTTCATATTTCAATATTTTTACTGGTGTTCATTATATTAAGGAATTTTTAAAAAGTAGACAAAGATGTACAACCAATTTATTTCTAAACTTTGAATGTGTGCAGATCTGACACAGATGGCATAGCATCTTCAAAACTAAAATTGCAGAATATCAATCATAATAATCAGAAATCAACCTTTGGATGCTTATTCTATATTTTAGAGAGAGTTTTTTTTTCTCTATAAAATAATGCCAAGATCTGGTTGTTTTTCTTTAGTTTACAACTAATACTCTTAAAATAATAGAATTTAACTGTGATCTCCATTTCTCACCTCCCATTTCAACCTCAGTAATTTGACTTTTCTTACTGCTCCACCAAGCTGCTATTTGGCTGATTTACAATGAGCTTGTAATTGATGAAACAAGGGACCTGCTCTGCCTTCCTTACTCCTGCTTTTTCCCTACAGCGTTGCTTTGGGCCTTTGTGACCTTTTCTACTTAGGCATCTAAGATATTTATATAGCTCACACTCTTTTACATTCAGATATTTTAAAAAAATGAATCATTTTCATTCACAAATCTCCCTCATTCTCTCTCTCTCTCTCTCTCTCTCTCTCTTATTATAATAGGGAAAGAATTTTCAGAAACCTGGACATATATCATCTATGTTTCAAGAGATTTGTAACAAAGAATATCACTGCTGATATCAGGTGGATCTTAGTTCAAAGCAGAGACTACAAGAAAGATATTTACTTATATTTTATTGACTATGTTAAGGCATTTACTGTGTGGACTAACCTATCCATAGTTTAATTCACATTATCCATGAACTATGGAGGACCTATAGAAGAATGGGAATCCCAGAACACTACATTGTGCTCCTATGGAACTGGGCATGGGTCCAAAGGCAGTCTTAACAATAGAACAAAGCCATACAGCAGGGTTAAATCAGAACTGATATGTGCCAAGTTTGTGTCATCTCACCATACTAATACAATCTGTATGCCGAGCAAATAATCAGAGAAGCTGGCTTATCTGAAGGAGAAAGTGACATCAGGATTGATGGAAGGCTTATTAACAACCCTCAATGTGCAGATGGCTTGTTGAAATGGAGGAGGGATTGAAACACTTGCTGATGAAGATCACGGACTACCACCTTCAGTATGGATTACAATTCAATGTAAAGAAGACCAAAATTCTCACAACTGGACTCCTAGGTAACATCACGATGAACACAGAAATGGATGAAGTTATCAAGGATTGTGTCTTGCTTGGCTCCACAATTAATGCTCATGGAAATAGCAGCCAAGAGATAAAAAGACACGTTGCATTGGGTAAATGTGCTGCACAAGACCTCTCTGGAGTATTGATAAAGAAGGATGCTGCTTTAAGGAAGAAGGGAAGCTTGATAGAAGCCATGGTATTTTTAATCACGTTATATTTTGTGCAGGTTGGACACTGAGCAAGGAACTTCAAAGAAGAATTGATACACTTGAATTTTTGTGCTGGTGAATATTCTTGGCAGTACCATGAATTGCCAAAAGGACAAACAAATGTCTTGGAAGAAATACAGCCCGAATGGTCCTCAGAAGCAAGATGCCCAAACTTCACCTCAACTATTTTGTAAATGTTGTTCCCGGAGAAGGTCTTCGTGCTTGGTAAAGTAGAAGGACAGACATAAGGGAAGATCTCTGTCAAGATGGGCTTAGACAGTGGCGGCACCGATAGAGTGAAGTATAAGAAAAACTGTGATGCTAACCCAGGACCGGGCATTGCTTCTTTCTATCTTACATTGAACGACCCTGAGTCAGACCTCACTTGAAGGGCCTTAACAGCAGCAGCAGCAGCATGGTAAAATGAGCTAAGCAAGATTTTAAATGCATACAGAAAGTATTTCATTCTCCTGCTTCATTTCAGTTCTATGTTAAAAATGTTGAATGATAAAGGAAACATCAAAAAAGGTGGAAAATATACATTATCACTGTACCAAAAAGAACTAGTGATCATTCAACTATTACAGGAGGAGGTAGCATATGAGCAAGAACCAATGGTGCTGAATGAAGAAGTTCAAGCTGCACAGAAAACATTAGCCAAAAACAAGTCTCCAGGCATCAATGGAATACCATTTGTAATGTTTCAACAATCTGATGAAGTAGTGGAAGTCCTCTGTCCTCTATGAAAAGAAATTTGGAAGACAACTACTTGGTCAAATGACCGGAAGAGGCCTATGTTATACCTATTCCAAAGAAAGATGACCAACGGAATGCTCAAATTATAGAACAAGATCTTTAATTTCACCTGTACATAAAATGTTGCTGAAGATCTTCCAACAATGTTGCAGCAGTACATGGACAAGGAACTGCCAGAGATTCAGGCCTGATTCCGAAGAGGTTTGAACAAAGGATAGCAATACTTCTGTCAAGTGGACCTTGGTTGAAAGCAGGGAAAATTCTTGTGTTTATTGAGTCCTCCAAGGCACTTAACTATGTGGGTAATAACAAACTGTGGCTTGCCTCGAGGTGAACAGGAATTTAGAATTCCTCATTGTGTTCATATAGAACTTGGACCTGGATCAGGAGGCAACTGTAGGAATAGAGACCTAGAGAATATTACATGGTATAAAATAAGGTAAGGTGTCAGGGTTGTATCCTCTCACCATATATATTAATATTCAATCTATTTGAGTAGCAAATAATCAGAGAAGTGGGATCATACGAAGAATGCAGTATCAGAGTTGACAGAAGGCTTATTAACAGCCTGCAATATGCAGATAACACAACCTTTCTTGCTGAGAGAAAGGAGGATTGATACAATTGCTCAGGAAGATCAAAGATTGCACTACAGATTACAACTCAATGCAAAGAAGACCAAAATTCTCACAACTAGACCCAGAGTTAACATCATGATAACAGAGCAAAGGTTGAAGTTGTCAAGGATTTTGTCTTGTTTGGCTCCACAATCAATGACAAGAGATCAAAAGATACATTTCATTGACTAAATCTAATGTACAAGATCTCTTTAAGGTGTTTAAAAGCAAGAATTTTACTTTGAGAATTAATTTTGCTTCTTCACCAAGCTATGATATTTTCTATTGTCTGATATTCATGTGAATGTTGGACATTGAATAAAGAAGACTGGAGAAGAATTGATGCATTTGAATTATGTGCTATAGAAATATATTAAAGGCATCACAGTCTGCCAAAAAACCCAATAACTCTGTCTTGGAAGCCAGAATGCTCCTCAGAGGCAAGGAGGAGGCGAGTTGACCTCACATTTTTTGGTCATGTTATAGGACAGACCAGTCCCTGGAGAGGACATCATGCTTGGTAAAATAGATACGCAGTGAAAGAGAAAACCCAAGATGGACTGCCACAGCACCTGCAACAATAAGCTCAAACATGAAAACAATTGTGAGAATGATGCAGACTACATTCAGTTATACACATGGTTGTTATGAATCAAACCCACTCGGTGGCATCTAACAAAAATAATATGGCATCATGCCCATACTCTGTCATCATTCATCTGGTGATGGGCACTTGGCTGTTTCTATCTTTAGGCTATTGTGTGTATGGCTAGTATGACCACATGTATATTTTAGTTCTTGATTTCAAATCATTTGGTATATATCAAAACATGAATCTGCTACTGGGTCATTTTTTAATTCTAGGTTGAAGGTTTTGAGTAAATTCCAATATTTTTTCCAGAGCATTTTTTCCCTCCCACTAGCAGTGAAAAAAGAAGTTTCCAATATCTCTCTTCTCCAACACTGGATTGCCTTCTTTTTAAAATCAGCTGTTTGATTGGATGTGAAGTGATACCTTATCGTGGTTTTGACTTGGCCATTTCTTAAAAATATATTGGGTTGCTTGCTTTTTGTGATTGATTAATAGAAGTTATCTATTCTAGCTATTAAACCTTTTATTCAAATGTATGGTTTCCAAATGTTTCTACCATTCTATAAACATCTTTTCATTTTATTGATTATACCTTAACACGCACACATTTTTTTCCTTTTATCACATTTAATTTACCTCTTTTAGATGCTTTATCTCTTATTTTTGGTATCTTTTTAAAAACAACAACAAAGCCACACTGCCATAAGTCAGTTTCTACTCATAGTGACTCTATGTATATATACTGATTGGACTGTCCCTCTAGGTTTCTGAGCCTGTAACTGTTTACTGGAATAGAAAACCTCATCTTTCTCTCACAGAAGTGCTGGTGGTTTCAAAATGCTGTCTTTGCAATTAACAGTCCAACATGGAACCAGTAAAGAACCAGGCCTCAGTATATAAAAAAAACAAAAACCTTGCTAAATATGAAATCCAAATAAATCATTCATCTGTTTAATTCTTTAGGTTTAACTCTTATGTGTGGACTTGGAACTCCTTTGGGATTGTCATGTGTATATGCTCTGACACTTGGAACTTCAGTTGCTTTAGTACGATGTGGTCGAAACATTATTTTTACCCCATAGAATAGACTTGGAAATCATGTAGAAAATCAAATGATCATAGGTTCAGTTCTGCAATTTCAATTCCATTCCATTATCTAGGTCTATTTTTATATCCTTGTTTTTATTACTGTAGCTTTATTCTAAAATTTATAATTAGGAATTGTGAGTACTCTATTCTTTTTATTCAAGATTATTTGGGCTGACTAGAGATCATTGAACTTCCATGTGAAATTAAATATTTTCTCTTCCACTTCTGTGGGCGGTGAAGTATGTAGGGATATCTACAATGATTGTGAAATAAAGTCTATTCGTAACTTCAGAAGAGGCTTGGTGGTGTAGTACTTATGGGTAGGTCTACTCTCTGTAAGGTCAGCAGTTCAAAACCATCAGCTGCTCCATAGGAGAAAGAAGAGGCTGGTAAATTCTGAAAAGTCTTGTAAAGATTTAAAGTCTCAGAAACTAACAGGGGCAGTTCTACTCTGTATAACAAGAACACTATAAATTGAAATCAATGGCAGCGAGTTTAAGTTTGATTTTTTTGTTTGTTTATAGATTTTCTGTTTTATAGATTGCCTTAGGCAATACTGTCATGTTAACAGTAGCAAGTCTTCCAATTTCTCAACATAGGTGTCTTCCCTCTATCTGCATATCCTTTCATTTATTTTACCAATGTTTCTGTTCATCCACTTTTGTCCCTCTGGGTGTATGTATTCCTTGTGATTTTATTATTTTCAATGCAATTACAAATGCAAGTTTTTCCTTTATTTCCTTTAAGATTCTTGCTGCTAAGAGTTTTTTGTTTTGTTTTTAATTCTACTTCCCACACAGGAAATAACATGCACTATTGGTTACTTAATAGCCCTGATGGTGCTGCCAGGTAAGCACTGAATTGTTAACCACAATGTTGGCCTGGTACACCCACCATCTGCTCCCTAAAAAAGAGAGAGAGAGAGAGAGAGATTATCTTCTCCCATAAAGTTTTGAAGCCTCTGGATATCCTGTGTAGGATTAGAGTGAGTTGGCAGTGGTTTGGGTTTAGGTTTATTGGACATTAATGGTCAAGGTAACCTTAATTGTATTGGTATCCTGTACTCAAGAATTTCCTGTACTCAAGAATTGTGTGCTCTACTTGTTTTCTTACGTAAGTGAACAATCATTTGGTGTGGTTTTGTTATTGAACACATTGTAAGCCAAAATGGCTCTTTATGGAATTTCATTAGGCCAAAGCAAATTTAAATTTTGTTTGAGGACTTACTTTTTTCCTTAATTTGTATTATATTATTTTATTCCTTGTTTTTATTTTCTTCCACACTTTTTTTCCTTAGTTTTAAATTTGGCTTGTGAATGATGAAAAAGGGAATATGAAAGTTCTATTTTTACTAGATATTTTGCTATAGGATTTGAATCAACTTATTTAATAGATTATAAAATGTTGTTTTTCACTACATTATCCTTAGGGACTTTTGTAACTAATATAACTAGTATGTGAATAAAGTGACTAGAATTTGTTCATACACCAGGGAAGCAGATAGATGATGAAGAGGAAAGTTGTAACAAAAAAAGGATTGGAGGAAACACAGAGTATGAAGGAAAAAAATGGTGAGAAATGAATCAAGGGAAATATATAGGGAAACAGATTCATGTAGGTCTATGTTTAGGAGTCCTGATGCGATTATTGGGGAAGAATTAGATTGCTAATTGAAAGTTTGATGGTCCAAATCTGCCAGTCATTTCAAGGGAAAAGAGGACTGTCCTGCTCCTATAAAGATTGATCATGTCAGAACCCCTAAATATGGTCAGGATGAGTCAAAATTCATGTGGGATAGATACATGGGATAGGATGAGATCTTTTAAGGAATTTACCTATGCTAGGGATAATGCAAGTCTTTTTAATTTAGTCTTACATAAACAAATTTTTATTTCAAATCCTAGTTAGTTGATCCATATGTCTATAGATTCTGTGTTGAGAATTAGTCAACTCACTACTACTTATTTATAACCGCCAAATTAATAGTCATCGTGTTTTCATGTCCCATGTAGAATGTGTAGAATGACTAAAAATGAGTCATCAAATGAAAATGGTACCTGCTGGGGCTTAATTAGGTCATGTTTGATTTCATGTTTTAACTATCAAGCTGTAAGTACATGTTGTGTATTTTTGTGCATTTTGGTGGTGATTTACCTGTTTATAATGACCACCCCTATGATAGTTAGGTTTTCTGTGCCAACTTGGCTCCAGTAGGAACATCTGGGTATAGTTTTGCCTGTCACCCAGGTGGCAGCTTGATTAGAGGGCAACCAAGATAAATGGCTTTCCAAGGCCTACATCCTCTCTTTCTCTCTAGTGATCAGAACAGAGCACTGCTGCCTTTGCCTCAACCATGTTCTGAATTGTGTCCCCTTGCCATGTAGCACTGGAGCGTGAGGCTACATAAGGACCTGCTTCACTATGCTCCCAAAGCCTCAGCTACACCTCAACCTCTCATCTTCTGCAGTGGCTGCCCCACTCTGTCATGTCTGCTGCCTGCAGGCAGACTCTGCTCATCTTGCCAGAGGACAGATACTACTGTCTTCTTCCTTGACCTTAGACCAGCAACTGGCATGAGTTCAAGGACCTTCAGCATATTAACTCTTTCAGGAAAGTGAGTTAAATTGAGCTCTCTGTATTGCTTTGTGGGCTACTCACCTCTTGTATTCCTTCCTGCTATATGAACCCATGTTTTTATATATGTATATAAACATGTTTCCTGGTTTTGTTTCTCTAAAGAACTCTGCCTAACACAATCGGTACCAGGAGTGGTTTTAGAGAAATAAGACATTAAATACAGATTTCCTGAATTGGATCTCCAGTCTGATTAGGCCTAACAGTACGGAAAATGCTGCCTTTACCCCTGAAAGCATGGATAAGTCTGCCACTATTACTATGGAAGATCGTGTTAATCCATGGTGTGAAGTCGCAAAGTTGACATCCACAATATCACCAATAAATGATGGTAAGAGGAGAGGCACTGGGTGAGAGTGTGTTTGTTATTTTTCAACAGTTTTGTCAGGATGAGAAGTATAGGGAAGCTGGTTGGATGGTCCTCCTAACATTAGAAAATGTGATCAAGGTAAAGGATGATCTCAGAAACTCAGAAGCATGTCTCAAGTGCCAAATAAAAGATGTGAGCTTCTGCATGTGCTGCAAAAGAGTCTTCTCTCCTCTAGTAATAGCGCTGACATTGCGGAAAACCAAATCTGGAGTCTCATCATGTGAGTACCTGAATTACAGTGTCAGCTGAATTACAGGTCTAGAACAGCTGAATTACAGGTCTGATATTACAGTAAGGGCATTAATCAGAAAGAAATGGGACCCTAAAACATGGAATGGGAACCTATGGGCTGGTGATCTAAAAGAGGAAGATATTGAGACCCTAGAGTCTATTGAGCCACCCCAGTCAATGGATCTATCCCTCCCACCTGAGAGGATTAATCCACTATCAGTAAAACAACTCACATGAGCAGACTAGCCAAACTTTGCATACTGAAATACCACATGGGGCTGTATATGGAGCATTTTCTGGAGGAGACGCCTTATAAGATATTATTGAAAGTCCCCAAACCCTGTCGTCCCCCCAAACCCTGTTGCCCCACCACCACCACCACACACACTTGTTTCCTCTAGAACTGTTACTAGAATGAAGGCTCAGAAAGTTCCTAAAGCTGAGGTACAGATGATGACTCAGAAAGAAGTGTGCTACCCTCACAAAGACTTTCTCGAGTCTTCTAATACACACAAACCAAAGCCTGGGAAATCTTCTTGGGAATGGTTATTAAGGGTGAGGGACACTGGTGCAAGGATTGTAAGATTAAACCAATCTGAGTTTCTTGATATGGGGCCCCTAAGCACAGATTCTTCTTTCAATATCTCAGTTCAAGAGGTTAAGAGAGGATCTAATATAGTTTATTTAGTTGGTTCACTGAACCATGGGCTGCCAGATGGCCTAAATTAGACCAACTTGAGGTACCTGACCTACTTTGGTACACTGTAGAAAAAGGGTATCCAAAAGCTTAGGGAAATTGGTCTATTAGAATTGATCAATCAGAATAACCCCATAAACCCACAAAAGGAGTGCCCCAAGGACCCATTTTTCACCAAAACCATGAAGAACAAGTTTCTGAAGAGTGCCCCAGCCTTTCTGAAGACTCCATGATTGGTTTTTTATATACGCCAAGATTAATAGGGGGCAATATCCTAAATGAACTATGACATTTGCCTACAATGGGCTGAGAGGGCCCCATCGTGGTAGGGGGTAGCTGTCAGCACAGAATCAGCAGAGACAGGTCATGTGTGGTTATCATAATAGACAGCAAGGTTTCCATAGTAATCAGATCAACCTGTCTTGTGTGGACTTATGGCATTGCCTACTTAGTCACAGTGTCCCTAGGAGTGAAATACATGAGATTCCTACTGAATATTTATTTGATCTTTTTACAAGCAGAAGTATGCTTGATCACATGAACAATAGTCCAACTCGAATTGCCAGGATACAGAGTCACAACCCCTCAATTAATGAAGAGAAGTCCAGGTACCTTTGAAGACTGACCATGTTACATCACCAAAGGTTTATCCTGTTACTCTTTCCTCTAGCTTCCCCCAAAAGGGACCTGCAGCCTTTCACAAGAGTGACTGTTCATTGAAGGAAAGGAAATAATCAAACAGTTCAGGGATTTCTAGACCTTGGCTCTGAACTGACACTAATTCAAGGAGGCCTAAAATGTTTTGAAGGCCTACCAGTCAGAGTGCGGGCTTATGGAGGCAAGTTATTAATTGAGCTTTATTTTATTTTTATTACATTTTAAAATTAATTTATTTCTTAATGGCATTTTAGCTCAGGTCTGAAAGTGGACTTAGTGTGACCCAGAACCCATCTTGATATTATTTCCCCAGTTCCGGAATGCATTATTGGCATAGACATTCTTAGTAATTGGCAGAATCCCCGTATTGGATCCTTGGAATGTGGAATAAGGGCTATTATGGTAGAAAGAGCCAAGTGGACACCATTAGAACTGCTGTTTCCTCGGAAAATAGTAAACCAAAAGCAACACCTCATTCCTAGAGAGGTTGCAAAGACGAGTGCCGCCATCAAAGACTTGAAGGATGCAGAGGTGGGGATTCCCATGCCTGTGCAAAGAAACAGATGGAGCATGACAAATAATGGTGGATAATGGTAAACTTAACCAGGTTTACCAGGTTAACTTACCCAACTTAACTCCAACTACAGCTACTGTTCTAGATGTGGTTTCATTGCTTGATTAAGTTATTACTTCTCCTGGTACCTGGTATTCAGCTATGGATCTGGCCAATGACGCCTTCTCAATACCACTTTCAAAGGACCACCAGAAGCTGTTTGCCTTCAGCTGCCAGGGGCAACAATACACTTTCACAATTCTCCCCTAGGGGTACATCAATTCTTCTGCCCTGTGCCATCACCTGTCTTTTCCACAGAATGACACACTGGTCCATTATATTGATGACATTATGTTGATTGGACTCACTAAGAAAGATGTATCAAAGACTCTAGATTCATTGATACAACAACATCTGTGTGCGTGAGGGTGAGAAATCAACCAATGAAGATTCAGTCACCCTCCACATCAGTAAAATTTCTAGGGGTCCAGTGGTGTGGGGCATGTTGAGATATTCCTCCTAAAGTGAAGGATAAGCTATTGCAGCTACCCCTCCAAACAACTACACAGGAGGCACATTGCCTAGTGGGCCTCTTTGGATTTTGGAGGCAACAAATCCATCATTTGGGTTTGCTACTCTGATGGGAAAGGCTAGCAATTTTGACTGGAGCCCAGAATATGGAAAAGGCTCTGCAACAGGTTCAGGCCCCTATTGGTGAATCACAGTGCAGCCCCATAGGATTTTTGTAGTAAAGTTCTGCCATCCTCTGCAGACAACTCTTCCCCTTTAAAAGAACAGCTGTTGGCCTGATCCTGCACCTTTGTAGAGAATGAACTTCTCACCATGGGCCACCAAGTCACCCTGAGGTCTGACCTGCCCATCATGAACTGGGTTTTGTCTGACCCACAGAGCTGTATAGTTGGATGTGCACAGCAATACTTTATCATTAAATGGAAGTGATATATATGAGACCAGGCTAAAACAGAACCTGAAGATACAAGTAAGCTGTATGAAGAAGTGGCCCAAATGCCCACGGTGCCCACTCCTGTCACAGTAACTTTCTTCTCCCAGTCTCTACCAATAGCCTCCTATGGAATTCATTAGGATAAGTTGACTAAGGAACAGAAAATTTATGCTTGGTTTACTGATAAGCAGGAGGCACTCGTAAGTGGTCAGCAGCAGCACTACAGGCCCTTTCTGGAATTTCCCTAAACAATGGTGGTAAAGAGAAATCCTCTCCATGGGCAGAAGTTTGAGCAGTGCACTTCGCCGTGCAGTGGCTAATGGTTTGGCTGGATGGTGAGGGTACTGGATGAAACATGATTGGAAAATTGGTGACAAGGACATATAGTGAAGACGTATTTGGATAGACCTCTCTGAGCCAAGAAAGTCAGGATAATTTTCTTATGTGAATGTTCACTAAAAGGACTACCTCTGAAGAGGAAGATTTTAACAATCAAGTGGGTAAGATGACTTGTACTTTGAAACTTAGTCTTCCTCTTTCCTGTGCCACTCCTGTCATTGCCCAATGGGCACGTGAACAAAGTGGACATGGTGGCAGGATGGAGGATATGGATGGGCTCAGCAACATGGACTCCCACTCACCAAGGCTGACTAAGCCGCTGCTATTGCTGAGTGCCTCATCCGCCAACTACAGAAGCCAACATCGAGTCCAAGGTATGAGACCATTCCTCAGGGAGATCAACCAGTAATCTGGTGGCAGGTTGATTACATAGGACCAATTCCATCGTGGAGGGAGCAATGTTTTGTTCTAACTGGAATAGACACCTACTCTGGATATGGATTTACATTCCCTGCATAGAATGCTTCTGCCAAAACTACCATTTGTTGACTTACAGAATGCCTTATCCACTGGCATGGCATCCTACACAGCATTGCTTCAGATCAAAGAACTCACTTCACAGCAAATGAAGTGTGGAAATGGCCCCATACCCATAGAATCCACTGGCTGTACCATGTCCCTCATCAAGCAGCTGGCTTGATAGAATAATGGAACGGCCTCCTAAATATGCAATTATGGTGCCAGCTAGGTGACAACACCGTGCAGGGCTGGGGTAATGTTACATGAGAATTTAAGTGCTCTAAACCAGTAGTCAATATGGTGCTGTGTCTCCAATAGCCAAGATTCATAGGTCCAGGTTCCAAGAGGTAGAAGTTGGAGTGACACCACTCACTATTACTCCTAGTGCAGCATTTTTGCTTCCTGTCCCAGCATCCCTATGCTCTTCAGGCCTGGAGGTCCTAGTTCCAAAGGTAGGAACATTCCTACCTAGAAACATAACACTGGTTCCACATTATGAACTGACAGCTGAGAATGCCCCCTGGCCACTTTGGGCCCCTCATGCTTCTAGATCAACAGGTTAAGAAGCTGTACTGAGGAGTGTGATGGATCCTGATTACCCAGGGGAAATTGGATTGGTGCTACATAATGGAAGTAAAGAAGAATATGTCTGTAATCAAGGAGATTCCTGAGGTTGTCTTTTAGTACTATCATGCTTTGTGATTAAAGTAAATGGTAAATTACAGCAACCAATCCTTACAGAACGTCTACTGACCCATACCACTCATTAATGAAGGTCTGCATCACCACACTAAGCAAAGAACAATGACCAGCTAAGGTGATGGTTAAAGGAAAAGGTAGTTCTACCTATTAGTTTTGACCACGTGATCAATGGCAAAGGCGAGGTTTGTGATTATCAGTGTTTCTCCTTCATATGTTCTTATTGACTATCTTTCCCTTGTTCATATATATCAGATACAAATGGGTTCAGAGTGTTTTCATTTATGTGTATGCTAGCTATATGATGTTGAGTGTAAATATAATTTCATTAACGTCTGAAAATTATATATGGCTAAAGAATTGTGTGTTTACAAGTGGCAAGGGGTGGACTGTGATAGTTGAGTTTTCTGTGCAAGCTTGACTCCCATAGGAACATGTGGGTGGAGGTTTATCCTGTCAAGCAAGCCTGAGCTTGATTGCAGGAAGACCAATAAGTATGGCTCTCTGAGGCCAGCCTCCCTCTCTCTTTCTACCTGGTGCTCAGACTGGTGCACTGCTGCCTGAGCTCATCTTTTGCCTCAACTGTGTGCTGCACTACCATTGTTTTTTCAAGATTAAATTGTTTATTGATTACACATGATAATGGATGATAAATAATTTCCAATTGAATCTGTAATTTTATCTGCTACCATTATTCAATATAGATATGTTGCATAGGATATGCCAACAACTATTTTTTATAACAAAATAAACTGTTAATTAATAAAAATTAATTTTTAATGGTGAACTCCAGGTTAAAAACCCCAACTGTCAGTGCAACTAACACCAAGGTCTCTGACAGCAGTGGCCCTCTGCCCAAGCAGTCTTCTCAGGTTATTTGTAAGTATATTTCAAATCAACCTGGCACCATTCTCAAAGGATTCTACACTTCATCACACTGCCAGGGAAGTTTGTCCAGATGGCTTAAGAGGAGACTAACTTTACACAGCATTTAAAAAAAAATGTAGTGTCATGATCAGACTATTATATTTAGCAATCAAAAGCATGGGTGCCCCCCACCAAAAAGAAAGAAACGAAAATCTAGATTAAAATTCCTTGTTGGAATGCTTTCCACTTTCCACAGAACAGAAACTAAAATAACCTGTTATACAATTAGTCACAAATATAGTACTCAAGTTCTTGAGCATATGTGTATGTCTTGAGCACTATAGAGCTCAAGTGCTCAAGACATACACATGAGTGTTGTCTAAAACATGTCTTCTTTGTAGCAGCTAGGCCCTGCCACCACTGTGCTTGGCTGAGTTCACAAATCTGTTGTAACCTGTAGCTTCCCTGTCACTTCTGTAGCTCTCTCCTGCTAAGCTTTGTTTCCTGGTAGTCATTGAAAATCTTCTGCCATGCCATAACTGCTACTACCGTGTGAACCACCATAGCCACCTTGTTTCATGATTTGGCTCCACCACCATAAGGGCCAGAGCTTCTGCCTCCAAAGTTCCCTCCCTTCTTTGGTCCAAAACTGGAAGATCGGTTGTTTTAATTGCCAAAATCATTGTAGCTTCCACCTCCAAAGCTGCTTCCATCATTACCAGATCCATTATAACCAACCCCACTGTCACCATATTCACTGCCACCACCACGGCTGCCACCAAAAACACCACGTCCCCTGAAGTTTCTGCCCCAAACAAAGTGGGCATTCCTACCAAAACCACCTTCTCAGCCACCACTAAGGTTTCCAGAACTGCTTCGACCTCTTTGGCTGGGAAAGGCACTGGCTATCTCTTGCTTCAACGGGGCTTTTCATACTTCACAAATGTGGCCATTCACAGGATGGTGTTTCTGAATGCCTCTCTTATCTACGGCGTGCTAGTCACCAAAAGTCACAAAAGGAAAGCCTTTCTTCTTGCCACTACCTCTATCAGTCACAATGTCAATTACTTCAATTTCCTCATATTGCTCAAAATGATCTTGTAAGTGGTGCTCTTCAGTGTCTTCTTTGATGCCACTGACAAAATCTTTGTCACCGTTAGATGGGCGCTTGGTCTATGCGAGTCTTCCCGTGAGACAGCCCTCTTTGGTTGCACAGCTCTGCCATCTGCCCTGTGTGGCCTTGCATTCATGGCTGCGTCCACTTCATGGCTGCAGTAGAGCAGGGGACAAGCCCAAAGCCTCATGAGCTGACCAGTGGACCATGTTGTCTTGCTGTGCGTCACTAGAGATTGAATCTCTGTTCAGGACTTATTTGCCACATCGCTGGTGGATCTTGTCACCATGTATGCATCGCTACAGTTTGAGGATTCATCGTGATCTGCTTTGTTATACTCCAGAACTACTGGCCTTTACTACACCTCTGCTTCTTATCTTTTTGCTGTTGCCATCCCACACCCCTGTGTCAGCTGCCTGCAGGCAGTCTGGGCTTGGCCTTTCTTAGGAAACCTCTGTCTATCTCCTTGACCTTGACCAGCAGCCAGCATGAGTTCAAGGACTATCAGTAAATTAACTGTTCCACAAAAGTGAATTGAACCGAGCCCTCTGTACTGCTGTGTGAACTAATTAGCTGTTGTAGTGCTTCTCCCTCTCTCTATATCTATCTATCTATCTATCTATCTATCTATCTATCTATCTATCTATCTATCTATCTGTGTTTTGATTTTGTTTCTTTAGAGAACCCTGCCTAACACAACCCCATAAGTATAGTGATTAAGTGTTATCTAATGTCTAAAATGACCCCTGTTGGTGTATTGCTTATGCATTGGGCTTTGATCTGCAAGGCTGGCAGTTCAAAACCCAGCTGATCTAAGGGAGAAAGACTGGGCTATTTACCTCCAAAATAGTTAAAACAGTTACAGCCTCAGAAACCCACAGGTGTCACTATGGGTCAACATGGCAATAGGTTCCCCCCCACACACACCCTTCAACACTGGGGGCTATTGCATTTAAAGGCAAAAAAGACTATGATGACTTAAATGGGTTTCACACAAATGTGGCTTATAGTGTTACTTGGAAATGAGTGCAATGTTAATGAATCAATATACTAAATAAGATATTTTGTTAATAGAAACATACATTCACCAATAATATATATTAATCATTGGCAAATATGTAGCAATGTTTCAGCATTGGCTTACTCGGGTGTGTATAGTGATTTTATAAGGAGCCCTGTGCTCCTGTGAATTAGGTGTCATGCTGCTGACTTGTAGTTAGATGGCTCAGACTTACCTGCCACTCCAAGGGATGAAGATGAGTCTACCTACTTCTGTATATATTTATAATCTTGGATACCCTAGATAAGCTTGTGGTGAGTCATAACTGATTTAATTTAGTACCTTTATAGAACATAATTAAGGTTTGAATGAAGAATTACCTCTGATTCTGTTTACCCTCATTTGAAAAAATGAGGCAAAATAAAGCCTGGGCAAGTATAAAATGCAATATTTAACAAAACTTCTACATACAAAAGCAATGTAGAACACAATCAGACTTAGGAAATACAGTTGGAAGTAGCTATGCTGAGACGCAGAAGAGAGCGAGGTGGTTTCGGAAGAAGATCATCCTTATTCCCAAGATTTAGCTTCTTATGGTGGGCTCAACTTCGTCAGGGATAAGAGCAGACTCAGAAATACTGAACTGAGGGAAAGGGATAGAAATAAAAAATAACAAAATTAAACCGTGTTAAGCAGGGTTCTCTAGAGAAACAAAACCAGGACACTTCTGATTATAGATAGATAGATAGATAGATAGGTTTATATAGTGAGAAGGAATATAACAGCTAATTAGTCCACACAGCAGTACAGAGGGCTCAGTTCAACTCACTCTCATGGAAAAATTAATATACTGAAAGTCCTTTGACTCATGTGGGCTGTTGGGTCCACGGTCAAAGAAGCAGAAAGAGGAGTACTTTCTCTGGCAAGGCAGGCAGAAAACAGCAGGGTGGGTAAGCAACATCTGCAGCTCAGGTCTTAACGAGAGAGGCCCATAAAGGATATTGAACTCAAGCACTACAAAGCAACAAGATCCACCAGCCTCAAGCTCAAGTGATGTATATACCAATAGAATGGCAAAGCAGGTGTCCAAGGAACCTCCAGTCTAGTGACACCATAATTCATGGGTTGGCTTGGCCCAGAGGTGGTGTTGCACACAGGTTGAGGCAGAGAACTACCTAAAGATGGAGCACGCTAGTCCAATCAATAGAGAGCAAGAGAGATGGGGTGGGCCTTGTAGAGCCAAATATCTCTTTGCCCTCCAATCAAACTGCGACCTGATTAATCCCACATGTTCCTGCTGGCCAGTTTGGCACAATAAAACTATCACAAAAACCATCAGGAATGCTAAGGAATTCCTCAAAGACATACAGTATTTGGGTCTATGGAACAGAATGCAAGAAGGAAAGGAACTACTTGAAACGTCTTATAGAATCCAACTGATGTTATTAAATGACTGATGTGTTGCTGCTATCTGCTCTTATTCTTCTTCCCTCATCTTTTGCCATAATGGATATGCACAGCTGTTGTTTCTCCTCTGAGATTCCATATTCAGCCTATTCATTTATGGTTTTGAGGGTTTTTTATATGTATAATTTGTCAAACATTAAAGATAATAATTTTAGTTAGAAACACATATTTCTATTTCTCATGGAATAATTTCTCAAATAAAGCAATATTGTATTTTGAAACAGACTAAGACTCATATATAGACTTTTTGATATTCAAAATAGTTACTCAGATTGAAATTAATTGTTTACCTATTTCTTAAATAATTTTAAACAGTTACGTATTGTTTAGCTTTAAAACTTAGAAGTAAATTGAAGAGAAGCAATTTATTTTTTCAATCTGTTGCAAATTGTTTTATATTAGCACTTAGACTTTATATTTAATAAAATTGAATACCTTATATATTGAGGTTTTGGTTTAATGATTAAATATTTCCTCAAACTTTCAAAAAGTACATTCAGAGAAAAAATTGCATAAAAATGTGTAATGTTTCTAGAATACAACACTTTGTCATGGAGCAAAAATCTACACACACTTATCTTGTTTCCTAGCCTTTCCATATTTCTTCTCCCTCTTTTCTTCCAAGTGACTTTTTTTTTTACACACTAGATGCATGTTTAATTTTTTTAATTTTGGAAGTGTTTTGGGAGGTATAAGATGCTTGCAGATTTTAATAAAACATATTTAAATGTATATCTTAAACCTATAATTCATGAGCTCTTTGAATTTTCACTGACTAGCTGAACTCTAAATTTTATTTAATTACATTTAAAAGCTGGGGTGATAAAAACTGCCTTAAGTCTGTGGTAATTTAATGAGCTAGAGTTGTAAAGTGTTTTATTTCACTTTGTCTCTGTTACATTTTTTAAGATATAATAACGTTGATTATTTTCTGGATAGTATTTTTCTGTTAACAACTAATTTTTATTAAAATGTATCTGATAAATCTTTTAAGTAGAAATTGACAGGAATGATTTAATTCAAATTTAAAACCTCAGGATTAGTGTAGCTAGTAAGCGGGTGTATTATTGGTAATACCTGATATTTAGTGGAGAAATTGATTATATTTTTAAGAACGTGCTGGTCCTTTCAAATTACAGATATTAAATGGAAAGGTCATTTATAAGCTTTGCTAGAAAGAGAGACAAGTATGTAGTTAAATCTTAATTTTTCATTGGGGTTCTCTGGGAAAAAGTGCTAATGATATCATAGAGGTACTATCCACACACACAAAAATACATACATATTGTAGAGAAAAAGAGAGAGAGGTAATTATTTTAAGTAGTTGCTCATATACTTGTGGGGGCTGGCAAATTAAAAATCTTATTGGTTACGCATGCTACTATTTTTAGGCGTTGTCATGCTGGTGCTATTTACAACAAAACAAGACATTCTCGCCATTGCCCCTATGGATGAGCTCATTGTTGTAGCTGCTGTGTTGGAAATAAACAACAACAACCCATCCTGCAGAAGGTCTTTCTTGTTTTCATGGATCTTCTATGAAACGAAGCGTGAGGTTCTTTCCTAGGAGCTGGTCTGTCCTGAGGGGACGTTCGAATGATGTGAGACAAGTCAAGAGAATCCCATGGGAAATCTGTGCGGCAGGGTTTTCAATGGCTGGTTTTTCTTTTAGAAGAAGTCACTGGGCTTTCCTTCTAAGGTTTCACTTGGTAGACTCAAACTTCCTACCTTTCAATCACCAGCTAAATGCATTAACTGTCTGCACCACCTCAAGAGATTATGCTTAGGATTTGATAAGACACTCTCATCTCTGTCAATAATATTGATACTGATGAAATCATGATAGATTACTTAATAAAGGCACCCTGGTGGCTCAGTGTTTATGCATGGGGCGACACACGATTCACAAAGTCAGCATTTGGAAACCCCCCAACCTCTGGAGAAGCACTGGGCTTTCTACTCCAGTAAGAGCTACC
>NW_022103898.1:46311097-46317891 GCF_000313985.2 Echinops telfairi
CTGTTCAATATGCTCTGTTTGATAATCAGTTTATTCCTATCCCTAAATTATGGTTATAGGGGAATCACCAGAGGCTTATTCTCTATGTAGATCTCAGAAATGTATATTGGACTTCCACTGCCATCCACAGCCTTCTGCAAACCAGAATCTCACAATTTGGGTTCGGCTACTATTCCTTCCTTCATCTTTGGATAATATGATTTATAATCCTTGGATCACAGATGTCGATGTGCTACTTCCGTCTGGGCTTAGTTGACGTCTCACTTAGATAGCTACCTGTTTGGAAATAAGCCTTTGAACCTGCAGATAATATTCTATCTGATAGCCATCTGATTTCCTCATCGCACTTTGCTATAGAACCAGTATCTTCTGTGTTTCCTCCATGAAGGCACGTGGCAAGCAGCGCTGTGCTGGAAGGGCTAATTGTTCTTAGATTGGAGCTAGGACGGTGTGCTACTGGCAGTTTCTGTCTGGCTGCTATTGAGCTGAACTCCGCCATGAGTGGGAGGGAGGAGCTGGTGACAGTGTGGCGCTGTGGGGAGTCTGGGAGCTATGTTGATTCTGCGTGCACACTGCAAATTCTGGCCTTCACACAGGGTTCTCAAGAATCAAAGAAGGATGGGGGCTAGGGACAGTAGGTGAAAGGGGGCTCTATTTGGGGGATGGTTGGGAGGGGAGAAGTCCCTCACAGTGGCCGGTCACTAAGCTAGGGGAGACGGGGAGCCATAGAGACTCACTGGTATGCTGGGCTCTGTAGATTCTGTGGGGGTGAAAAGGCAAGGAGGGAAAATCAAATTATTCCTGGGGTACCACACATTCAGGTCTGATTTCTAAGAATTAGGGACTCCACTTGGTTTCTGGCTTGTGCAGGGAGAGTTCTACTTAAGAGAGTCTATCTGCCTGCCATCGTCCCGTAGTGTGTTAAGGGACACCCCCATCATGGAGGGTAATGTTTTTACTTACAATCATTGATTCAAATGTCAATCAAACATATCCATAGACATATCTAGACATGTGTTCATGAACTCAGGCTTCAATGTTCTTCCCTGTGTGGCTGAGGTCTTGGTGACTGTGTTTCTCATACCACATTTTCCTGAGCCATAATTCCTATATCATTTTTTCTAATGCTTCTAGGGCATCCAGTTTTGTAAAAAATACAGACTAATGCACTCTCTCAACTGCATGACACTTAAGAAGATTTCCTTATTTAATGAAGACCATTTATGACTGAAATTTTAGACTTCCCATCTCAGTAGATAGTTTGACATTCCATTTTAATAAATAATAACCATACTTAATGAAATATAGTTATTACATTTATTATTTTGTTAATTATAATAAGTAGAGAAATACTTTTATTTCAAACTTAGGAAATCAAATATATCCACATTAATTCTAATAATTCATTGAAGATGCTGCTATTTACAGTTAGGCATACTTAGGATGCTCCATACGGACATCTTCAAGGAGGTCAAGCTATTGCTTCAAGATGTCAATAAATCAATAAACAGAACTAATTTCTATGAGAGCGTCAATACATGGATATGCTATGTATAGGGAATTATAAAATGCTACCATCTCTATCAATAATATTGGTAGATAGTATCATCTATCCCTTCCTTACTTAAGATTTAAAATTATTCCCAAGCTATTGTTAAAATCTGTCAATTAAAAATAATTTATTATGTGTAATAAAAAAATGATCATATGAGGGGATACCCAAAACACATGGATTTTTTTCCAAAGCTATGTATTTAATTTTTTTAACAAACTACCTTATCACCTTCAAAGTACTCTCCATTACACTTAATACATTTGTCAAATCTGGTATTCCTTTCTTGGAAACATTTTTCAAACTCATCTGTTTGGATGGCTGACAGCACCTCCCGCATTTTGTTCTTCACCTCTTCTAAACATTGTCTAATCACCGTCCTTTCATGTCCCTCTTCATCACAGAAAAAAAAAAGAAGTTGCGCAGAACAAGGTCAGGTAAGTAAGTTATGTGGGGCAAGGGAGGTATACTGTTTTTCCCCCAAAACTTGTACACTGAGTCAGCATAAGCAGGTGTATTGTCATGGTGGCAAAACCAGTCCTCCATCTGCCATAAATCAGGCAAACTTTTCAGATTACCCAATCCTTTCAGATCCTCTAAATAGAAGCTTGATTAACAGTCAGACCTGCTGGAATGAACTCCAAATGCTCTATGAGTTGACATTTCCATCCATTCGGAAAGTTGTTGAATGTCCAGAACAAGATGTGTCATCAATTAACATTTCACCCTTTTGAATGAGAAAACCATTAGTACACTGGAGGTTTCCCATAGTGCTTTCATTGTAAGCCGTGTTCAATATCGTAGCCTCTGCAGCATGTTTCCTGAGAAGGAAACAAAATTTCACAGCCGCATGCTGTTCTCTTAAATTGGCCATCACAAAAAACGAGGTTCAAATGAAACTGCTTTTACAAAAATATTCACTGTGACCAGAAAGAACCTTCTCAGTTGATGCCACTGGGTGCACTAACTCAGACTGAGTGCTTACTGCTCGCCTATTGGGGAAAAACGTGCATTGTGAAAACTCCACTCCACCCAGCACAATTCCAGTTTGTTTGTTTGTTTTTGGTACCGCTGTATGTTCTATTTAAGTCCAAGATAACAAAATTATTTCCATAACTATATAATATATAATAGATCAGTGTAATTATTATATGTTATAGTAGTTAGTATTGTTGTGAAGTACCAGAAAACAGGTTTACACTCATAGTGATACTTTGTACAACAGAATTATGCACTCTCAGTCCTGCATGATCCTCACAATTGGCATGTGTGAGTCCATTGTGGCACACTCTGTGTCAATTCATCTTTTTGATGGTTTTTCATGGACAAGGATTGGATCATTCTGAACACCTGTCCAAAGCCATTCTGAACACCAGTCCAAAGCCTGGAGATGAAGTATTGCCATCCTTATTTGCGCGTGATGGGCTCTCAAGAGAAGCAAAACCAGTGATACACACACAATAAAAAGGAGAAAGTAAAATCAAGAAAATGGCTCACACAGTTATAGAAGTAGGTAAGTCTTGTCCAATTTAAAGTCCCTGGGACAGATGCTAAGCTGGAAACTTCCTGACTCACGTAGCTTCTAGGGGTGATGAACTGAGGATCAACAGGAGCACCCCAGGCTGAAGAGGTGGTTGAACCCAAGATCAGCAGATCAGCCCTGTAACTAGTGAGGAAAATGAATCCAAGTTTGGCAAGTCAAATGGCAGGTTAGTGAGGACTCCCCAGGTCAGCAGGAAATATGACAAGCCATTGGTTAAAGCCCTAAAACTAGATGTCGATGAGCTAGATACAACGTGTACACAGTAAAAAGCAAGCAAATTTCCCAGCGCATCTAGGTATATATTAATATATTGCATCATGGCTGTAATCTGAATAAGGGGATTGTACTCCACCCTAATCTTCTTACTACACCCTAGAAATCTTGGAGTTAGGTCACCGGTGATTACTAGACTTCAATGGTCCAGCCAAACTGATACGAACTCCAACAATCACATTGTTTCAAAGGTGCCTTCTGACTGTACCTCTTCCAGGACAGAGGTGTTTGTTTTGGCAGTCCATGGTAGAACCAATGTTTTCACTAACAATATATTTCAAATGCATCAATTCAATATTCCCAGAGGAAGAATTGTTATATTTGAATCATGGCTCAGCATTTACCTGTATATGAGGCATTTAAAAAGACTGTACTTTGGTCCTCAAAATAACATCTTTGCTCATTAACACTTTAAAGAGACCTTCTAGAACAGGTTTTCCCAATACAACATATCATTTGATTTCATTGAATGTTACTTCTAAGAACATATATTGCGAATTCAAGTAAAATTTAGTTCTTCACAATTTTTATATTTTCTGTATTTGTCATGATATTGCTTATTGGTCCAATACAGTACAGTGGTAGTAAAGATATTATATGTTTTTTCCCCAACAAGAATTAAATTTATTTGAAAGTGATGCAATAAAATATAATAGAGATTTTTCCACTCTGAAGAAATTAAAACGTGAGCAAACAGATACACAAAGAGTAGGTGTTCGAGAGAACAAGAACACCAGGGAGGAATTCTGTTAAGCATGTTGGAGTATCAGCTCTCACTCAGCAGGCAAAAACTCTCTGGTTCTTTTTGATTTTATATACAAATGACACTCAAGTTTTTTAGTAGTAAAATAGTCAAGGCAAATTACAGGCTAACCACTAGAAAGTTTTTGGCGTTAGACTCAACAGCCCAAAGACTCAGGACGTACTACTCCATCAACATTTGTTTAGATTATGTTTGCAAAGCACGTTGATCTCACTACATCCAAACACTGAATGCAATTAAACGTTGTTCAATTTTCTGACTTAAATGGCTCATGGCATGGAAATCGGTCAATGTGTTTTTACTTGAAATTATTTAGAAATATAGTTTCCTAAAGCATATATATATAGTAATTTTTTTTCTGATGTGCTTAACATTGATTATTGAGAATCTGAAATTGATCGCTAAAAGCTTCTCTCATATGACCAGTGTTGCCAATCCTACTTTTAACAGTTGCTAGAAGTCTTAGAAAGACTACCAAAAATTGATATCTAGGTATTTTCTTCCTTGATAAACTCTTTGCTTGAAATTATTCTCTTCCAAATAAATTACCAAAAGGTAGAAATTCATGGGAAGGTGATATTTGCCTCTAAAAATAAATAAATCAATGCGAGTTCATGTTGAAAAATACTCTTTTCTGCTAACACAGATCAATTTATGTAGCAAAACTGTTTTCTCAATTTTGAATCCATTCTACAATAATGAATTATAAATTATTTAAAGACAGCTGTCATCTTTCAAATATATAACAACTGTTCTTTAATATTAGCTGATGTAGTCTTGCCATGGTACTACCTTTCTTAGCCTTCCCCTAAATGATTACTTTACTTAGAACCCATCCTGTGTTTCACCAGATCAAAAGTGAATACCTTATAGAAAAACTTGGTATTGGCAATTAGTCTCATTTCCTACTAGTTGAAGCTATTTCTCGGTAGTTTTATAACTATAAGTAAACTTTAAAATTTTGAAACTTTAAAAACTAAAATAATAAAAATCCAGAAGAGAGTATAATGAAGTGATAGACATAATATTTTATAAATGTTTGCTACAGTCTTTTGATTGATTTATACTTTAAAAAAATTACTTTCAATTTTTAAGGACTAGCTAGAAAATTAAGTTCATTCAGAAAACGTGATACTGGTGAAAAAATCCATTCATTTATATTCTGTAAAAAACATAAAACTAGAATGAGAAAGAAAAAACTAGCATGAGATCTGGTGTTTTTCTATTGGGAATTTGGTTGTTGAAAGAAATGGTAATGTTTGAAATGTGAATGAAACACTAGAAAAAAATACTTCTAGGCACATTGACTTTTGTATGAAGTCTATTTTTTAAGATCTTCTATGAAAGGTAATTGTGAAAAGCCCAAATACTTGTTTCAAATTTGAAATGAACTTATATTCACAATTTGTTTTTGCTCTTGTTCATCATTTTATTGGGAGTTGTTACAGATGGCATACCATTCCATAACTCCAATAGATCATGCATACTTGTACAATTGCTACAGCAATCAGTTTCAAAACATTTATTTCTTCTTGAATTCTTTGATACCAGCTCTCCTTTATTCCTTCCTTCCCCTCCCCTCCCAGGAACCCTTGCTGTTGTGTGTGTGTGTGTGTGTGTGTGTGTGTGTGTGTATTAGCCATATCTATGCCATCCAATATATATATATATATATGTATTAGCCATATCTATGCCATCCAATATATCAATTCACCTACAGTTCTGTTATTCACTCCCCTTGAGCAAAAATTTAAACTCTAAAAAATGAAATTATGAAGCCTGTCCAAAAGGAACATGCTTTCTGTGGTGTTAACTAACTTTTTATTCTATCAATAGAAAAAGCTTTCACTCACTAAAATAAAATGTTTGGTATTACTGTAGCAAAAACTTTATAAAATACTTGCAAACAGGTCATAGTAGCACATTAGCAAGAGAAGTAGAACTTTATTGGGTTATTCTTTCTTTCCAAGTATATGAATAATGAATACATGCATGGTGTATAATTTACAAAAGAAAACCAGATAGGATAGAGAACCTACTTGACTCTAAATTTCTAATTATATTAAGAAATAAACTACAAATAATTAAGCAATACATTGCAATAGATGATCTCATCTCTATTCCCTTCACGTAGCACCTAGATATGACTGCTCTCCCTCTCTAACCTTCTTCTATATTTCTGCCCTCAACCGTGCCCTTCCAATTTCTTCCATTCATTTTCCTCTCTCCTCTCGTCAGTGTTCCCTAGGTAAAGAACCAAAGTTTATTCATTATATTGAACCATTAATGAAGCCTTTGTCTAATTAAAAAAAGAAATAAACAAGAACCTAGGAATGAAAATAAGTCATTTTGAAAATTACTAATTTGTTTAGGTCATTATATTATTAGGTTAATGCAAGTCTATGAATAAACAAAAATATTACAGGAATTCTGAGGAGTTTTTTGAGTTTAGATTTATTTTATTGAAGATTATGTTTCTAAAGTTATTCATATAGCTTGCATCATCTAAGAAGTAAAACTGGAATGCATGTGTTTATAATCTGTGTCAATAGGCAAACATAGGAATCAAAATAGAGATTCCACTTAAAATATATTAATTTTTTTCTGAAATATTGTATAATGTCTACTCAAATAAATATTAGGAATATATAACAAAGAAGCAC
>NW_022103898.1:46318549-46320149 GCF_000313985.2 Echinops telfairi
CTATGGCAGAATTAGAAAGATTCAACCTAATGTTGCAGGCATGGAAGTTGTAGAGAGAAGGCCTTGAACCAAGAGAAACCTCTAGAAGCTGCCAAGGCAAGGAAGGACACGGATCCTTCCCTACAGTGTTCAGAAGAGAATGCATATTGCCACCATTTTGATGCCAGATCAGTGAAATACACACGCCCCAATCAGTGTCTCCAGAGCCCTGGTGGGTTAGAGTTAGGCATTAGACTGCTAACCACAAAGTTAATGGTTCCAAACCTTCAGCCGCTCCTCGGGAGAGAGATGAGGTTGTCTGCTCACAGAAAGATTTCTAGCTTTGAAAACTCTATGCGAATGGTTTTGAGGGAAGGGGGCTTGGTTTGCATCAGTCTCCCCAGGGGAATAAAGAGCACTGGTAAGACCGTGTCACAGGTGCCCTCTGAGCTGAGTCCTCAGTCAGGATTGAGGGAATGAGCCACATTAACTAACATCAGTAACACCTACCCAGGGACATGGCAAAGGTCAACTCCTTAAGGGGTACGCATTCTGTAGAGAAACAATAGACATCAACTGAAGACACCATAAAAAAGGAATATGCTGAACCGAATGAGAAATACATTTAAAAATAGCCTAAAGATAGTTTGGTCTTAATTCACGCTTTGACTATATCTTAAAAGTCTAAACAGTCCCTGCTTGATAGTCTCTGATGATAGAATGGAAATTGTCTGTTAGAATTTTGCAAGACAGACTACTTGTTCCTATCAAGGACCTTTTCTTAGGGACACAAAAGATGGCTCTACCATGGACTTCTCCAAATGTAGCACAAGGAAATTAGATCAACAATATACGTGAGATGGGAATTGGAGAAAGAAGCTCAATATCAGCAGCAAAATCCAGACCTGGGTATGTTTGTATCATAAACCACCAATTGCTCAGATGTAAGTTAAAGTTGAAGCTGAAGAAATTTATACAGTCCACAAGAGTCCAAATAAAATCTTGAGTATATGCCACCCAAATTTAGAGAAAGCCAGGGTTGTACCCTCTCACCAGGAACAGATTTGGTGCATTGAACACCAATGAGAGAAAATCTGATGGGCTGCGGGATCACATCACATAAAGAAAACAAAAGTCACTGAAAAGATAGGAAAGAAAGAAAAGATCAAACTTGATGTCAAAAGTGACTTTGAAATTCGTTCTCAATCTTAAAGTAGCTAAGGCAAACAGTAGAAATAAAGAAGTCAAAGAACTAGACAGTCAATTGCAGTGGGCAGCTTGAGAAGACAAAGTAAAATATTATAATAAAATGTGCATGGACCTAGGGTTAGAAGAAAAAAAGAATGGGAATTCCACAACAATTAATTGTCCTCAGGCAGAGTCTGCAGATCTCATGAAGAAGTTGTGTGAACAGATATGAATTAAAGCTAGTGTTGTATCCACTCACCATACTTTTTCTTATTTTAATCATTTTATTGGGGGCTCATATAGTTCTTAACACAATCCATACATCGATCCATTGTGTCAAGAACATTTGTACATTTATTGCCATCATCATTATCAAAACATTTTCTTTCTACTTGAGCCCTTGATATCAGCTCCTCATTTTCCCCCTCCCTCC
>NW_022103898.1:46321246-46323593 GCF_000313985.2 Echinops telfairi
ACTTTGAGGACTAATCCATGGTATTCTCCATTGCATGTGAAAGTTGGACACGGATAAAGAAAACTGAAGAAAAATTAATGCGTTTGAATTGGTGTTGTTGAAGGGTATTGAAGGTACCGTGTACTACAAAAAGAACAAACAGATCTGTCTTGGAAGTACAGGCAGAATAATTCTTAGAGGCAAGGTTGATGAGACTTTGTCTCAAGTACGTTGGACTTGTTATCGAGAGAGACCAGTCCAGAGAAAGACATAATGCTTGGTAGAAGGGCAAGAAAGAAATGGAATTACCTGGACAAGAGGGATTGTTATATTTCCTGCAATGAAGGGCTCAAACATAAGAACAATTATGAAGATTTCACAGGATCAGCAGTGTTTGGCTCTCTTGTACACAAGGATAATATGAATCAGGAAGAATTTACTAATTCATTGGATCCTAATAAAAACAGAATTCATCGACTCTCAGCACAACCTAAACAGGCAAGCAAAGGGTGTGTATTGGGAATTACCAGCTAGGCATCCGTCAAATTCTTGATTCTGGTATAAATCCCTACCATACCTCCAAGATTGTGATATTGCTTCAAGTGTGCTAATATCTAGATAAAGGAAGTCTCCATGATTTCCACCTTGCTTGCCTTACCGTAATAGCCTTATATTACATGTCTGGGCTCCAAATGAGGATTCTGAAAGTTGTTGCTTATGTATATTCCAATTAGACATTCTGAAACTGGGGAAGTCACTACAAAACAGGTTCAGATGCCCACTGAACAAACTGTGTGACAGATATGAGCTAAGAGTCTATTGGTAGACTGACCAACCCACACTCTTGTTTTGATTGATGGGCCACAGTGACTTGTCTTTGAAATTAGAATTAATGTTGATTCAGACCAAGTTGTTCCCAGAATTGGCCTAGAGATAAGTTGGGGTCCCCCCCCACACCTATTTCTCCAATGAGGAGTAAGTCTTTTAAATGTTCACATATTCCTCTAGGAAAGGCTAGGAGAAAAGTTAACAATATATATTTTGGCAGTATAATGCAGCCATTCTATGGGATGCAGCCTTCCTTTCCTTCCAGGGGTTGCCATTCTGTGTCTTAGACTGAGTTTTCTTAAGAAGCAAAACCAATGAAGCTTATATATGTACATGGAGAATATATATATATGTATATTGCACATCTGCAGATGCAGTCAAGTTCTGACTTGGCAAATTTCAAGTCCTTGGGTCAGATATTAGGTTAGAGCAGAGGTCAGCAAACTTTTGAGATGGAAGAACCTATCCTTTTCTTTCAACAACTTAAATATTATTTGAAAGCCAAACTATATTTTGACAAACAAATGGAATTACCATGATCTAAATAGTATCCTTATTTTTTTTTCATTTTTACTTCAGAGCAGCATGCATGTACTGAAAGCTGCATGTGGCTCTCGTGGGGCAGTTTGCTGACCCCTGGGTTAGAGACCGCTCTTGAGCCACATAGCTAGCTACTAAGGCTAATGAACCCAAGATTAATAGGAAGGTAACAGACTAATGAATGCAGAGGAAAATGCATTCATGGTTGGCATGGCAAGTGGTAAGCCACTAAGAGGTCTACAGGTTAAGGGGCAATATAGCTCAAGGTCAAAGAAATAGAAGTCAACAAGCCAGATACAGGAAAAAGGAAACAAGCTATCCCACAGCATTCACTTATATTGGAAACATGTCATAACTCCAATTGTTTGGATTAGGGCTGTAAATTTAGTAAAGTTGTATCCTACCATGACCTTCTTAGAACTGCTTGGCTGTATAAAGTTCCAGTCATGCAAGTGATTACATTGTATTAGACAACATCATGAGTATTACTATCCTGTTTCCCTGAAATTAAGACGTCCCCTGAAAATAAAACCTATTTATAGTTTTGCCTCTCACTGCAATATAAGGCATCCCCCAGAAAATAAGGCCTCCCGAAGCTACCATATCTCTGGACTCTGGACCATAGCAGCAGGTGCCGCCGCCGCGCAGCTCACTGTTGGCTGCAGCTCAGCAGGGTCAGACAAGAAGTGTGAGGTCTCTTAATTAAACAATAAATGTGTACCGTATTCTTCTTCATGGAAAAATAAGATATTCCCTGAAAATAAAATCTAGTGAATCTTTGGGAGCAGCAATTAATATATGACACTGTCTTATTTTGGGGGAAGCAGGGTAGAATATAACTGATAAATCAATGAGAATCCTATTTTGTATCAAATTGATACAAAACCTTAACAATTCAAGGGTGTAATTGGTTTATGTCTGGGATTTCATTAAGGGACTGCAAATTTTTATTCTGCTTATTCAAGTTAGACTTCTATTCATTTGACCACGATTCCTTGCA
>NW_022103898.1:46324198-46329026 GCF_000313985.2 Echinops telfairi
TTCCTATGTCATCCCCACAAATGAATCTTGGACTCCCATGGTCATCCATAGCCTTCTGCAAACTGGATTCTCACAATTTAGGCTTTGATATTACTCCCTCCTTCAACTTCAGAGTATATGATTGCTAATCCTTCAGTGACTGATGATGGTTTGCTTCTTCGTTGTGGACTTAGTTGACATCTTACGTAGAAGGCTCGTTGGGACTATTTGTTGGCCTATTTATATGTATAGAAACAATAATATATGTTGGAGATGTTTCCTGAGGATAATCAGCAATTTCTTGCAAGGCATACCCAAGACAATTTCTAAGGTGCCATATCAGTAAGTAATTGTGTTAATTTCATTAGCTGGGGTTAGAAAGCATATTGGTTTTATAGATAATTGATTAGCAGGCAAAGATGGAGTGATCTCTTCAGACGGGAGAGATGGTGTAATTAGCAGGACTGATTCAAGAAAATATAGGTGCAAAATATCTCCATCTTCCTTAATATTTCCACATATGTGCACATTCCACACTTCAGGATATGATTTCTTCCCAAGTAATGCCTTGACTTTAAATGTACGCACCATATGAGTTTGAGAATTCAGTTGGTAGTGCAATAGCTAAGTAGTTATCTCCAGGGCTCCTCACCACAAAGTTAGCAGCTCAATACCACCAGCCTCTTCACAGAGAGTAAAAAACCTCATGTTAAAACTGCCCTTGTTGGTTTCTGAGACTGGAAGTTTTCTGAGAGTAAAAAGCCCCGTCTTTCATCCGTGGTGCGGCTGGTGGTTTTGAACTGCTTACCTTGGAGTTAGCAGTCCAACATTGCCACCAAGGCTCCTACCCCCAAACTCTTAGACCCTGGAAATGATTGATGTTAACAAACATGGAGATCTCCAAGGAATGCAGAGCCAACGGATATTGAAAAGATAAAGATCTTTGTCCTAAACTGAGTCAAAAGAAGAAAACACTGACCTCTAAAGCTAGAGCTATGAATTCCAATGTCAACCCTTAGAAACTGACAAGATATAAACTTGCAGAAAGCCATCACCTTGTCTATTTTAGCAGCACTAGATTGTTAAAGCAGTTACTGAAAAATACGTATGGAAAGTATTAAATGAAAACTTAATTTGCTGTGGAAACTTACAGCAAAATCATAATAAAATGTATCATGGAAAAAGGAACAACAGCAATGAGGGCTCATTGTGAAATATCAATAATTATTCATTGAAAGAATAAAGGTATGTATCAGAAATTCAAATAAATATGACAGAAAAATATTTAAGAAACCAAAAACTCAAACCAAACTCACTGACATTGAGTTGATGCAGACTCATAGCAACCCAGACAGAGTAGAACTGCCCCTCGGGGTTCATGAGCCTGTGACTCTTCAGGAGTAGAAAATCCTGTCTTTCTCCTGCACAGTAGTTGGCTATTTGAACTGCTGCCCCTGCCTTTAACACACAAACATGTGACCACTACAATACTAGGGCTTCTTATATTAAAGCACAGCAGTTAAAGCCATCTGAAGAATTTTCTCTTGGTTAGAAAATATCAATCTGAGATTTCTTTGAAGAAAGAACACCAATTATTGTAGAAAGCTAATATAAATTTATATGGAGTTATGCAAACACCTTAACATTACATAATACACGTGGAAAACAAAAGTTATTGAGGCTATATTTTAAAAACTCATCTTTTTTCACTGCTTAAAATGTAATTACTAAGAAATAACTGAATTATAGATTTTATTTTGTATATAATTATAAATTTAATTTATTACATGAAAATATTCATGTTTTAATTCCAAACTGAAATATATGAACTCGCATTTCTCTGTTATTATAGATATTATAGAAAATATAATAATGACTATATTTCTATAAAAACTAGGAAATAAAATTGATTTAGCTATACTTAAGGAATTTAAAGAAGTCTAAGAAAGAATTAATGGTACAGATTAGCAAGAATAAAGAAAAAGAAAAATAATCAGTATTTTAACATTATTCCTGAAACTGCATTTACTCAGAATCATGTCTCTGTATTCTGATAGCATTTCTAAGAGTCAACTATAGTTTTGTCTATAATTATCCCAAGACACACACACACACACACAATTTCCATAAACACACTTTCTCTCATAAAACACTAATCTATAATATAAAATTTGCATACTCAGTTCTTTTCTTTCAGTTTTGTAATAATATTATATATAGATATTAGGGTTCGGAAGATCCTCTTAACAAAGAATAACAAGTAGATAAAAGTAACATAGACACCATAGAACAGCAGATAAAAGTAGATAAGCAGATAAAAAGTCAGCATTATATCTGTTGGTAGGAAAAGCATTATCCCAGCCCTCCAGCTGCGGGAAGAATGACGAAATGCTTTGGGGGCCACTATGTGGTGGTGTCTCTGGTGGTGTTCACCGAATGGGCCACACTGACCCTCTGGAGACATCCTAGACCCCAAGCCGGGTTCTGTGGGCCCCTGGGACACTGCATCCTCGGTTTTTAAGGCACACAGCATTACTCCAGAGGCTGCATCAGAGATCCCTTGTGGACACTCCACTGGGCAAGCTGGACTCCTCCTCATACACACTTGAACCTGAGGACTGAAGTCAGAAAATGCATGATGTTGGAGGGAGTGGAGGAAGCCATACCCAGATAGTTGAACTTCTGATAGGCAGACAAACATGGTCTTGCTACATCGATGCCCTATATCTGTTTGAAGGTATGCATTATTCCAGCAAACCTGTGACAGACATTCTGTTTTATTTTTATTTTGTTTGTTCATATTATGGTGTATCCCAGAGGTTTTGTGTTATTGGGGATCACACACTTTTGAAGTTGTGCTCCATGTTTTTCTGTTTCTGGGTAAATGACCCCCAGGATTGATGAACCTACAGGGACAACAAGTAGAATAAAGGTTTAGGGGTGGGGTGGGGGCAAGACACGGGCAGAGGTAAAAAGGAGCCAATGTCAACGTGTCTAGGAAGAAAAGTATGTTTGGAAACTGATTGTGGAAGCAACTGTACACATCTGCTTGACATGATTGAAGTAGGGAATGATATAGGCGGTAACTCCCAATTAATTATAATTTTTAACAAAGTCAGCATCACATATGACACAAATATTTAATCCATTATGAATATATAACATTGACAAATATGGGATAATGATCATAAAACTAAAAGTACCCTGCCAAGTCCTATCAGAGTCCTAATTACTTGATTTAGTAACTATTTGCATTTAGAAAATAGTTAAGTATATTTCCTGTTCCTGAGTTAATTTAAACAATATGAAATAGAAATATATAACATTTCTATTAATATAATATATTTATCTTCATATCTCCCTCCTTTCCTTTTTTATTCACACTCTCCCTTTTAGATATCATTCATTCAGTCCACTTTTTAATTAATCCATTTCACAAATATTTAAAGAACATTGACTATGTTTCAGAGCCCGTGATGGGTTCTTGGAACACAATAAGAATGACAAAAATAGATAAAATGTCTGCCGAGAATTTAGCGGTAAAAATAACCACGTAAGCAATTAAACTCAGCAAAGATAGCATCAACCCCAAACACGATGGAGACAGACTCCTTGATCTAGTCTGCCATTGTCAGTGTGCTTTTCACAAATGAAATATTTAAGAATGAAGAAAGTTCATTATTTGACTAATTGAAGTCAAAGAAAGGTATAAATGTTTTATATAATTCACCCAGAAAGAAAAATGAAATAGTGTATATGCATGCATTATTTGAATGAACTATCAATATTCTGTGCGTGTTATTCACTCTGCTTCTTAAATTTGTATAATGAAGATAGTGATATACTCTCAACTCCATAGAAGTGTTGTAAAAACAGAAGGCGATAACAGAAGCACAGCATACAGAAGTGCGCTGGAGGGGAACTGTTCAATGCATTTAGTGATCATTTTTAATATTAGTCTTAATATGTCCCAGAATATTCTTATGTAGCCATTCCAAGCTAAATGGACTAAGAACATATAGCCCTGCATTCTAGCCCAAATTATATGACAGTAAATAAAGATAAGACTTTCTTCATTTATAAAACATTATCCCACCTGAAAGTATTCCCAATAAAGAAGCACATTTCCAGAGGACAAAGCAGCGAATGCATTATTTAGAAAAAATAAGCACAAGAAGTTCTGCTAGAATAACCAATTAGTGCTTCCATTCCAAGGATATTTATCTGAAAAGATTTCTCTAAGAAGGTATTTCAGACTAACCTAAAGTCAGAATCTGTCATGTCCTGGCAAGTGATTTAGAATTCTGTTCTAACCCACCCCTTGTACTCTTCATTTGCTTCCTATTTTCTAAGAAAATAATCAATACAGATCATGTTACATATTTTATTTACTTGTTCACTTTTTGTCCATCATTCATTCACCACTGCTGACACCACCATTAATCGCAATCCAACAGATTGTGAATTCTTGAAGTGAAAGGCTGTTTGGGTCTGATGCAGTGTCTTGTGTACCCTTGACAGAGCCTGGAATAACTGTTCTGTTGTTGGTTTGTTTTTTGGGGTTTTTTCCCCTCTAATGACTGAACTAAATGTTCTAAAACAAAACATAGAATATAGCTCCTCAATCTCTCTCTGCCACTGAGTTAATTCTGATTCAAAGTGACTCGATGACACAAGATGATTAATTGCCCCATAGGATTCTGGTGGCCACAACTTTTCTAGGAACAGACAGCCTCATCTTTCTCCCACCGAACAGCCTGATGCTTAACCCACTGCAGTATGCTCCATGGGACACAGCAAATGATCTATAAATGGTATTACCTATCCAAGAAAACATATATGGTTATTA
>NW_022103898.1:46330317-46333144 GCF_000313985.2 Echinops telfairi
GATTAATGTGTTTAATAACTCATTTTAAACACACCAACCTGAAATAAAAATCTTTTCATAAATCTCAAAAAGCAATATATGATTGTAGTAAAAAATAAAATATGCATATTCAATATTTCCCAATTTGATTATTCTCTCTACTTCTCTTTATTAACTATTGAAAAATTTCTACAATGTATGAACCAACCCAAAATGAAACCTTTTCTCAAGCACATTTTGGCATCAGTGTATTTATTCTTTTTATTAATTATATCATTTTTTATTACACAAGATATTAAAGCTTTTTAATTTATGGTTTTCAATTGCTGGTAAAAGTTTGTGTTATTAAAAAATGGTTCCTTTAATTAGAAAAATTAAAATGTTGGTATTTGGAATATTTCCAATAAGGCATACAGCATTTAGTGCCTATTTCCCCTGTGAAATATTTGACAACTAACCAGAAAATGGCCCCAACCAAACTCTTTGTCACTGAGTGGATTTCTACTCACAGCCACGCCATAGGGCCAAGTTGAACTACTCCTGTCGGTTTCTGAAGTAGTAAATCTTTAAGGAAACAAAAAACCTTATCTTCCAACCTTGGAACAACTCGTGCTTTTGAATTGCTGATCTTGTGGTTAGCAGCCCAACTTATAACCCATTAGACCACTAGGGCTCTACTCTACTAAATTAAATTGTCTTTAGTCCAAGTGGACTAGAGAAACAAATTCATAAACACTCACATGTGTATGAGGAAGAGGTTTATATAAAGAGCAATTAAACATTGAGAAAACATCCCAGCCCAGTCCTGATAAAGTCCATAATTCTGATATTAGCCCAAAAGTCCGATAACAATCTTTAAAGTCCTCTTCAGACTCATGAAACACATATACTGATGCTGAATACAGAAATATCACAGGCCAGTGGGTGTAAGTCTTGTGGGCCCAGTGGTGTTGTAAGCTTCTCAGTGCTGACAGGGGTCTCCATGTGGTTCTCCAGCTCCACAGGTATGATTGCATCAGGGTAGTTCCATGTGGCTTCTCCAGCTCCCAGGGCACGGGGTCTATCAGCACTCCACCTCTTCACTCATAATTCTCTCAAATTGACACCAGATTATGTAACTACCACAATCTTAAACTTCATAAAATAATCTATTTACTCCATTTTGTTTCATGATAAAATATTCCAAGGAGATCAGTGTATCTACAATATCTTCACTGATGATTTGCAGCATATTTTTCATTACTTTAGTATAAAATGTGGACATTTTAACCCAGGGTCTTTATTGCTAACCTTGTTTATTCTGGAGTCAATTCAAACTGTTGTTTTTTTCCTCTATTTTGCAATTCAAACTGTTGATCGGTAAGAAAAAAAAGCCATCAATATCATTTTTGGCCACCAGCTATTATCAGACAGATATTTAGATATTATAAATTCTGGATAAAATATGATCTGCATTACATGATTTAAGAGGTCTCCAAAAGTGGGCAAAACCCTGCACTTCAATATGCAGACTTAAAGTGAAATTTCTTTATATTTAGAAAAGCCTTCATAGAACTTCAAGTTCAAACACAAGCCTCTATGGAGGCTTGACCTAATTTTATAATATGAAACTATACATTTGTTCATTTTCTTTTATATCAGAGTCCTCACTTCCTAATGGGCAAAATAATATTTCCATTTTCAGAAACTTCTAAGAATTAGTGTTCAATAATTTACACCTAACAAATTAATACATGGCATAATTTAATGTAAGTAACAACTTTAGGTTATACTCAACTTTAAAAAAATATCTAATAAATACATACCCTCAATCCTAGAATTCCAAAGTATTTCAAAATTAATATAAAGAATATTTTTATAAAAATTTATTAATAATATGAATGCCATATTTTAAGTTTACCATCTTCCCTCAATTAATTGTTATCATCATAATTCTTTCCTAATATATTTTTAATATGGTATCAAGATGCTTGAATGTCTTAAGAATGAACCTTTTTTATACTTTGTTCACAGATTCTTGTGGTATTCAAAGTATTTACCAATAAATATTTACAAAAATATCTCAAATGATGTACAGTAAAATTATGAAATCATTGTTTCAAGCAGAAAATCATTAGGTTTATTAACAATAATTTCAAATTCCCTGTATCACACTTTATTTTAATATACCCTGATCAGTGTAAAAATGTAACTCTCACAGAAATGCGTGGTTCTTCTCAGGACTCACTACGCCATCAAAGGGCATGGCCCTCATCCTCCGGTCCCTCTATTTAAGGAGGTTTTTCTTAAAGTTTGCAGTAATGCAAACAAAGAATCACTGTGCAATTCAAAACAAGAATCCTCTGTTTGAAGAGTCTAGATCTTTGAAGTATATTCTATACTAGTTCCTTTCTCATTTATGCTCTCCATTTGCAATTACTACTAGTAGTAATCAGTGGTCATTTAGCATTTTATTCATGATGAGCCCATGTGTTTCAAACGAGAAATGTGTTCCACAGGATTTCTGATGCCTGGTTTTTCAGATTTAGATTAGTAGTTATTTTCCCCCCCAAGGAGTCTCTCAATATACTCAAACCTCCAAATGTTCGGTTAGCCACTGATTGTGTTATTCATTTGCATCATCTAGGGACCACCCTGTTTAAACTGTTTTGTGTCAATGACCCCACCATGCCCTGCAACTTTGCATGTCATTGTACGTTGCCCTTCTGTTATCATTCTTTCATGTGAATTGTCTATTGGCTACTATTATTTATTTTGTATCTTTATTTCTCTTATCAAGTACTCATTGATAACTTACTATGTAAGTCTGGGTACAGTAGAGAAACAAAATTCATAGACACTCATGTGT
>NW_022103898.1:46333406-46338343 GCF_000313985.2 Echinops telfairi
CAGGGGTCTACATGTGGCTCCTCCAACTTCAGGGCTCTAGCACAGCCTTCTGTCTTGTAAACAGGAATGTCTCGCAGGAAGTGAGTGTGTCCCTCCTCCAGGGAACTATTTATCTCCATCATCTCCAAAATGAAGTCATCAAGCTGAGACCTGATTGACAGGTCAGACTCCACCACAACCTCAAGTTGATAGAATATGTAACTACCACACCTACTAAATATAGCTACATTAAAATTAAGTGGTTAACTTTTTACTCTCAAAACTCTTAGGGAGATGATAATAAACATATGTAAGGCCAAAGTTTTATGGGAAATTTCATTGTGCCCATGCAGAACCAGTATATTGACCAAAAAACAATCATTGGAAAAGAACCAGGAAATACTGTGGTTTGAAACTAGGACAGATGTGAGTCAGGGTTGTGTCATTTCACAGACCGGTACTTACTGAATCTGAGAAGCCCTAAAGTGAATAAGTGTGGAACCAGATTGAAGGGGGATTCATTAATATTCTATGACAAAATCGTGACCCAAATTCGCTTTCAGAAAACAAAGAAGATTTGAAGAATTACTGAAGAACTACAGACTTCAGGATGAGTTATACCTTAATAATAATAATCCCAACAAATGAACAAACAATATCATGATAAACAGATAGAACTTTAAAAATGTGAACCATTTAATTTAAATCATAAGTAAAGTCCAAAAAATAGATAATGAATATAATGATACCTGTCATTGGCCAATTGTGGCGCAAAGACCTCTTTAAAAAGTACAATCTCCCTCTTAGGCCTATGATGCTTCTGACTCAATCTATGCATTTTATATTGCCTCATGTAACTACAATAGCTGGCTAATAAACAAGGAAGACCTGACAAGAACGAATTTATTTGAATTACGGTATTGGTGAAGAATATTAAATATACTATGGACTGCCATAAGAACAGCCAGATTAGTGTTGGAAGAAGTAGATATAACCAGAATATTTCTTAGAAATAAGGACGGCATTATTTAGTCTCATTACTTGAACATATTATTAGGTGGACTAGTCCCTAGAAAAGTACATCACGCTTGGCAAAGTAGATGGCCCAAGGAAAAGAGTAAGGCCTTCGATCAGTTGGAGAAACACTGTGACTGAATCAGTAAGCTCAAATGTAGGAAAGATGGTTGGGATGATGGGCTTTTTCCTGTGTATTTAGGATCACAGAACTGACTGAGGGCATCTGACAATTGTACCTACTTCTCTGTCTCCATCTCCTTCTTTTCCATCCTTCTTCTCATTCTCCTTTAACATCTACCTTTATGCATATATGCATATATTTACATCCATATCCATTTATATATATACTTATATTTATATGATACCTAAAGACAATGACAGAATAATACAAAATATAGATGTGTAAATATACACCATGACATTTGAGTGGAACTAGTCTAGGAGGGGAGATGGATAGTTGAAAATTAGCTCTGTATATAGAATATTCTATTCCATGATATAGGTGTGCAATTTGCCAGGAATTAATTATTTGTTGAGGCAAATGTCTTTTCTTGTTTGACTCTCTTATATTTTAGAGTTTTTATTTTAGAGAAATGGTCAATGGTGGACCACTGAGAATAGAAAACACTTTGCTGTTCTTTGTAGGTGCTGTTTATGTTGTTGAAAAGTATTTGGAATGCAGGCATTATTGGTCTTGCAAAATCCTATCATTAGAGGGGAAAAAAGAGGAGCTGATACCAAGGGCTCAAATAGAAAGTAAATTTGAGAAAATTATCATGGAAACTTATGTACAAATATGCTTGATACAATTGATGTATGGAATACTTTAAGAGCTCTAAGAGTCCCCAATAAAATGATGTAAAAAAAATCCTATCATAAAATTTCTAATGTCGTTTCTATCACCAAGGCCATTTTCTGACTACTTTTTCTTCTACTTTGTTACCAACTTTCAAATTACAATCTTCAAGAATTATCAATATTTCTATCATTTATAGAATTCTCCATTTTCTTCATCTCTAGGTTTAATAGTCTGTACAAAAATTTGAACAATATTTGTTTTAACTATAGATTTCCTTGTAGGCATATTGATAGTATCGCAACACAAACAGCATTGTACTTCAAGATAAATCTCTAAATGTTCTTTTAAATGAAAAATGCAATATTATTACTCTTAAATATGTTATTTTGGCATGAAAAACATGATTATTGATGCATTAAGTCAATACGAATCCATTTCAGTTCTGTAAGCGTCTCATTTCATATTTGATTACTTCCAATTTTCTTCAATTTAAAATTTGTACGTTATATTATCTAATTATTAAATGATAAATGCAAATGATTCCCTTCATTTTAATTCATGCCAAATAAGAAAATGCATATACTGAAATCTTTACTTCATCTACATCACTACGATACACTCTACTTTAAAGAGACACCTTTCCCATTCACTGCCCTTTCCTGATCTTCCAGTCCTATATCTGACAACCTTTCACTGTTATTCAGGACACAAAATTTGCAGAGGTGAGATAGTTTATTGTGCCAACCTGTCCGATAAACATATATGGGGTTAATTGAAGGGTGTTGGTATAAATGGCTCAATGAGCCTCACCTTTCTAGTTCTCTTGCTTTCTGATGGTCGGACCAGGGTGCAGCTGCCTTAGCCAGTTCCCTGATTTAGCTGACAAGGCTCACTGCCTGCAAGAAATCCCTGAGGAGAAGCCACATGGACCTACCCCAATGCAGCCCTGGGTGCTTGAGCAGCAGTTTGGAGACCCCTGCCAGTGGTGAGATGCTTACATGTTCACTGACTCGGCTTTCCTCCTACAGTCAGCATCATTGTGTCTGTTTTGTGAGATGGAGGAGGACTTTGTGGATTGGTGTCAGACATATGGGTTAATGTTGGATCTGTGGTCTTGGGCAGCACTGGGTTGGGATGTTTTCTTGATGTGCACTTACCCTTTATATAAAATTCTCTCTTATACATGAGTTTCTGTGGACTTGTTTCTCTAAAGTACCCAGACTAACACAAGAGGCTAAACCTTCCAAAGTGGCCGGTCAGTGTTTTCTTTGTTATTTGTCCTTAGTCAGGAATCTTCATGAAATCCGTTTCATGGGTGTGCCACTGACAATTTTTAGTATCAAAGCAACACACAAGCCACTACAGTAGGACAAATTGACACTCAAGTGATAGGAACAAAGAGTTTAGATAGGAAAAAGAAGGCTGTGTGTAGAGAGTTAAGTCTGGAGAGGGAGATGGAGCAGACAGGCCTGGGAGTAGAAAGGGCATGGCTCTGGGTAGAAAACAGGGGAGGATTAACTTCCAGGAGGGAAAAAAAAATACTACCAATACTTTGAAGGACCTTAATATGCCTGGGAATATGCACCTAATAAGCTATATTGGCGCAAGTTTCTGCACACACCATGGGGACCCAGGCCTTGAATTCTGAAGCTTCTAGCTGCACAGCGTGCTCCAAAGACCACTCCAGAGGGATCTGAAATGCTTCCAGCACACTTGCCTGAAGAAGAGCAAAACAGCTATACCTGGAGTATTGAACTCTCAGTAGGCAGACAAATATTGGCTTAGTACATCAATGCCTTACTTGTTTTTTTAAGGTGTATATTATTCCAGCAGACCTGTGATTGACATTGTCAGTGAATATTGTAAAATTTGCCTGAAAACCAATTGTCACTGTTTTTGAAAATAGTGTCCAGTAAGCCATGTAAGGACTTACTCTGTACAAGTGAGTAAATCAGGTATTGTGATATGTAGTTAGCCTACACTGGTTTAATATCTCTCTCTCAAAAGTGTTTTACAAATTAGTACCAGTAATCAATGACATTATTAACAGAAGATCCATATGCTCCAGGGGATATGTCGATAAGATTCTCTACCATAAATTAACAGGGAGGTCTCTAAGAGGAGCGAGAGACAGATAAAAGACATATATCTGGGAGTGGAAGTAGAGTTTAAATCCAAGTTAAAATGAAAGGAAACTTGATTTTTACGACATGGTTCTGCTCTGTATTCACCCTTGGGAAGGGAACACAGAGGAGACGGGTGCTATAGCAAAATGTGGTGAAGAAATAAAATGGTGCCCAGCTATCAGATAAAATAGCATCTGGGGCCTTAAAAGCTTGTTTTCCAGCAAGCATCCCTCTAAGTGAGTTGTCAACTAAGTCCACACAAAGGAAGACCACCACCATCTGTAACCCAAGGATTGTAAATTGAATAATCCAAAGCCATCTGACAGCCAAGTTTTAGAGTTTTAACTGTGAGACTCCGGTTTGCAGAAGGTTGGGGTGGACAGGGGAAGTCCAATATACACTTGTGAGATCTGCACAGGAAATAAATCTCCAGCGATTTGCCTCTAGCCATAATTGAAAGATGGGAATAGGCTGGTTACCAAACAGATAGCATTGGAGAGATGACTGACTACAGGAGATCAAAGGATAAACCTGACTTGAACAGGTTGATCTTGTCACTTGGTCTCCCCTCTGATACTCTCTGGGCCTGGTGTGGTTTTCAATATTTTCTGTGTTTTATTTTTATTTTTCATATTGGGGTTTATATATGTTGTCATTTGGGGTAGCCTTCTTGAATGTTTATGTGTTTTTCTGTTTCTCGGTATATGAAACCCAGGGTTGATGACTCTATAGAGACAACATGTAGAATAAGGGTTCCTGGGAGCTACCTTGGGGGAGAAGGGATGCAGGTGTAAGGGGGCTGATATGATGGAGGTAAAAAAGGAAGGAAATGTATGGAAACTGATTGTGGTAGCAATTGTATAATTCTGGTTGATGTGATTGAATTATGGGATGATATAATATCTGTATTAGCTCCCATTAACCAGAGGATGTACACTGGCACAGATAGGAACTAGAAATACAGTGAACCCAGGGCAGATGAACCCCCAAGTACCAGTGGAGAGAGTGGTGATATC
>NW_022103898.1:46339095-46342160 GCF_000313985.2 Echinops telfairi
AAGAGTGTGTATTTCTGCTTACAAGGCCAAATGATTGTCCAAATGGCTGATTAAACAGCAAGAGATTGGCTCCTTGCTCCCCCTTGTGCAGCCACATCTTCTGGTACAGTCCCGTCCCCATTCCGGAGTCTTGGTGGTCAAGGTCAGAATAAACAGATTTGGCTGCCTTGGGCGCCTCGTCAACAGAGCTTATACTAACTCTGGCAAAGTAGATATCATCTCCATCAAAAAACCTCTTCATTGACCTGAACTACATGATCTACACGTTCCACTGCTACAAGTGCAATGTCACAGTCAAGGCTGAGAATGGGAAACCTATCATCAAGGGGAAGTGCCTCTCCATCTTCCAGAAGGGAGATTGTGCCAACATTAAGTGGGGTAAAGTTGGTGTTGAGTATGTTGTAGCCTCCCCTTGTGTCTCCACAACCATAGAGCAAGCTGGGGCTCACTTGAAGATGGTGCTAGAAGGGTGATTATCTCTGCCACTTCTGCCGATGTCCCCATGTTTGTGATATGAGTGAACCACAGGAAGTATGACAACTCCCTCAAAATTGTCAGCAATGTCTCTGCACCTCCAACACTTGTCCACCCCTGGCCAACTCTGACATCGTGGCGGGACTCATGACCACAGTCCATGCCAGCACTGCCACCCAGAAGACCAAGGATGGCCCCTCTGTGGCACAGTAGTTGAGTTGACTAGAACATTGTCCCTGCATTTGTGGCACTGCCAAAGCTGTGGGCAAGGTTATCACAGATCTGAATGTGAAACTCCCTGACATGTCCTTCTGTGTCCCTAGCCCGAATGTATCCCTCATGGATATCACCTGCCTTCTGAAGAAAGTCGCCTCCAAGATGACATCAGGAACACACTAAAACAAGCATCAGATGACCCCCTAAAGGGCATCTTTGACTACCTGAGAACAAGGTAGTCTCCTGTCATCAACAGCGACACCCACTCTTCCACCTTTGAGGCCGGAGCTGACACAACCCCCAATGCCCACTGTGTCAAGCTCCTTTCCGCGTGTGACAATGAATTTGGTTATAGCAACAGAGTGGTGGACCTTGTGGTCCACATGGCAGCCAAGGAATAAGAGTCTCCCTGGACCACCAGCCCCATCAACAACATGAGGGGAACAGAGAGGCCCTCAGCTGCTGGGGAGCCTTTGCTCCAACTTAATCCCTCAACACCCTGAGACTATCGCATCACCTCGAGAAGGGGAGGCACTCAGAGAGCCCAATCTCGTCCTGTGCCATCAATGAGTACACATGCATCCCCCCTTCCAAAAAAGGAAGAGGTTATATTGTTAACATAACTTGATAAAACCGTATAGAGCACACTTATAATGCAGTTGATAACTTTGATATAGCAAATCATTTTACAAATGATTTCTTATAGTTTATGGAGTTTTAAATAAAATGAATTAAGTTAAACCGACTTCAAATTGCGTTTTGTTTACTTTGCATAATCATTTGAGATTATCAGAGAAATAATTTTTCATAAACTGTTGGATTGTATTTGCTAAGATATGTGGTCTGGCTTTCATCAGACATCAATAACTGCGGAACAGCATGGATTAAATTGCTTGTTTCTTGTTTTAGTCACTTTTACAATAATTACTCTTAAAGGAGCTGTATTTATGTACTATAATGACGGAGGTAAAGCCATTTTCATACTTAAAACCTTTAGAGTGGAAAATTCAATACAACAGCAACATTTCAAAAGTCTGTACAGAATCTATATCGACATTAAGATAAACTGACATAAAAAGATATAGAATACATGAAAAAAATTATATATTTCAGTACCAGACTTGGAAACAAAAAACTTGGGTGGTAAATCAAATAATCTCCTAAAAGTACTTTGATAAATATATTATTTCTGAATTTTCCTCATTTTCAATATGAAAAAATTTAATAAATATGATCTTGAATTATTTTTCTGTATTTAGACATGTACATATGTATTTACTATAGTGACAGGGATATGGAATAGAAATTAAGCAAGGTGGAGAATTTTGTCATAAACATGTTTCTGAAATTATATGTATTTCATGTTTTATAAGGTGCCTAATTATCCAAAGTATAATTTCTATAGTGATAAATATCTACTTATTTTTACATGTATTTAATGTACCTTTTGAAGAAGTTTACCATGGTATCATTGTTTGATATTTTGCCAGAGGGAATTCTCATTAACTTTATAATATGTATGGTACTAATAAATAATGAGACAGTTGATTTATATCTCACTGGATTTTGGCAAAAACATTGTAAGGACTGTGAAATAAATATTAACACTTGTTCTTGACGTTAATGTGTGACCTAAGGAAGGATCTTGTTCTTTATTGATAAACATACAGAAGTGGCTTTCTTCTGCTTTTAAGAAGATGAAATGTTTTCCATGAGGCTTAAGTGAGATTCAAAATATTTTCCATCTTTTAGTGCAAAAAAATCATGTATGGTTGGCTCTGTGACAAAATTTAGAGATCAACTTTAAAAAAGAAAAATAAACATTTGACTATATATAGATTTAGGCTTTATGCATATTTTAGAATTCAACATAGCTGTGTTAATGAGCAGTTTATTAACCTTTTGCATCACTGTTAATACTCTTTTATCCTCCACAATTCCTCACTTTAGTAGGACGTTTAAACCATGTTTTCTACAGTCAGACATACATCAGTTTCTCACTTGATTTCAGTCCTCTCTTTCATACTCCTCTTTTGCTTTTCTTTCACTTATTTAAGCCCATACTGCCTTAGACATTTACTCTCATGGTGCATAATTTTAACCACTCTCTAACAGCACCTCCAAACTCTTTGCTCTATTCTATTACTACTTGTCCAACTCCTATTCATAAACACTTCTCCATACTATACTCAAAGTGTTGCATAACTGTTTTCTCTAATACCAGAATATGGGAGGAAATCACAATATATTTTCATTGAATTTCCCATGAACTTTTAAAAAATCATTTTATTGGGGGCTCATACAACTTTTATCAGTACATTCATTAACCTCATAATTCTCAAAACATTTGCTCTCCACGATGATGCTTCTTTTTT
>NW_022103898.1:46343564-46355079 GCF_000313985.2 Echinops telfairi
ATCACCCTCACAACTGCTCTCATTGTTGCAGCCGCTGAGTCAATCATCTCATTGAGATGCCCCCACCCTTTTTTTTTATGCACTTGACTTCCCAAGCATGATACCAAGTACTTGATATGAAGTCTCACCATCCTTGTGTCTGCGGAGCATTCTGGTTGTACTTCTTCTAAAACAAATTGTTTGTCCATTTGGCAGTACTTCCAATATTCAGCAGCAGCAGCCTAATTCAAATGCATCAATTATTCTTTAGTCTTCCTGTTCAATGTCAAGCTTTTCACATCCAGAAGAGACCATTGAAAATACCATTGCTTGGGTCAGACACACTTCAGTCCTCAAAGAAAACTCGCTACTTTCTAAAGCAGATTTATATGGCATATTTACCCCATACAATGTGTTGTTGGATCTTTGGACTACTTCTTCTATGAGCATTGATTATGGAGCCAAGAAAGAAGACTCTGGGACAGCTGCAGCCTCTTCTCCAAATATCACGGTGTTATCTATCGGTCTGGTTGTGAGGATTTGGACTTTTTTACATGGAGTTGTAATCCATTCTGAATGTTGCAATACTGGATTTTCATGAGCAAGTCCTCCAACTTGTGCTCACTTGCAGCAAGCAAGGTTGAGACATCCACAAATCCCAGGATCTTAATGAGCCTTCCTCCAGCTCTGATGCCACATTCTTCCTCACACAATCCAGTCTCTCTGGTCATCTGTTCAACGCACAGAATGAATAGATATGGCGGAAGGATAAAACCCTAATCTTATGAGATCACATTTTCTTAAACATTTGAGCTTGTAGGAAAAGCTTTGCACGGCAGCATTATAAAAAATTTCACATGCAATAGTAGATGTCCCACACAATTTTGTCTTTTTGTTATCCAAGTACCAGTTTTTGTTTCTGTCTCTCATTTTTAATTAATTAATCATTTCATTGGGAGCTCTTACAGATATTACAAAAATCCACAATCTAATTAGGTCAAGCGTAATAGTAAAATTGCTGCCACTATCAGTTTCAAACCATTTTCTTTCTTCTTGAACTCATTGATATCAGCTTGCTTCCCTTTATCCTCTCCCTCCCTCACCTAACCCCCAGGAACCCTTATTATTATATTACATATTATTATTATTGTTGTTTTGTTATTATTATTTTGCCTTATCTTACACTATCCAATGTATCTGTTCACCTACAATTCTGTTTTTTGAGGCAAATCAGTAACCCCAAAGAGAAATCTTTGTTCTTTAACACGTTAAAGAGATATTTTGCAGATTTCTCTAATATATTGTGTCATTTTATTTCTATAATATTGCTTTGAAAGCATTAATTGTAGAATAAATAAAGTAAAACTTTAGCATCTTTTATTTTTTCTGTCATTTATTATGAATCTGTCTATGGGTTTAATTTTAAGGATTTTGTTTTCCATGTGTAAGTCACCTTTGTTTCAGTCCCCCTTCTCTTCCAGCAAACAAGGTTATGTCTTCTGGATATTTCAGGTTCTTAATGGCCTCCTTCCAATCCTGTCGCCCTTCTCGTCTTCAAACAGTCCAGCTCTCTGATTATTTGCTCAGAGCACATTGAATACGAATATTGTGAAATATTTTTCTGATTTGAAACCATGTAGTACCCCCTTGTTCTCTTTTATTGACTGCCTTTTTAACTACAAACAGGTTCATCATGAGCATGATAAGTTTTCTGGAGTTCTACTTCTATGAAATGTTATTTATAATTTCTTAAGATACCCATGATTGTGTTCTTTTTTGCAGTCAACAAGACACAAGTAAACATCCTCCTAGGATTATTTTGTTTCTGTCAAGATCCATCTGACATCAGCAATTATATCTTCTTTGCATATCGCAAGTTGTGGGTGATGCCAAGCCTGCTGCTAATCCTGATCATCCTTCATTGTATAATTTAGTTCCTCAGATTGTTTGCTGAACATACAGATTGAATATCCTCCCCTGCCTTAACACTAAGAAACTATTAATTGGGTTACTGTCTATAAATTTACCTATCCTGGATATCATAGAAAAAAAATGATATAACACCCCGCCCCCCAAACCCCACAACAATAACAAGAAAAGACACAGACAAAACTAAATTGAAAAGAAAGCAGACAATAATAAAAATTAGAACAAATTTAAAATAGGTCAAAGGGAGAACAAAACGTAAGTTGTTAAAATTTATTGTAGCTACATCTGCATTAATTCACTTTCCAATCCACACTGCCTACGAGCAAGGCTAATCACATTGCTGGTCAGTGGTCAGAGGGTTTAATTAATGTGGGGACCCAGGAACGCATTTTGGGCTTTCAGTGTTATGCATGGTGTTTTGCAAACCTGGTGTTTAGAATTTTAGCACAAATACAGTTCCCTCTTCTGTTCAAGGGATATTTTTAATGCTAGAGTTAGCTATGTATTTTTTTATCCTGAAATCAAACATGCACTAACTTAACCAGAGAACACTAGTTTCAGCTTTGGCAGGTTAGGCCAGAATCCTAAAATATGTTCCTCATTTTGGTACTGAGTATGAAGGCGACTTAAAAAATTCATGGGAAAAATCCATTATCTTTCAGTTCCAAATTCCTGTGAAATATTTGACGTAGTATTGTCAAAAAATATCGTACTAGTTTATAGAGAATGAGAAAAGTTTAGTATTTCCAAAATTACCTGACCTCAAAAATCTTCCCTCCACCGTGGGAAATTGGTGTTCTTGTGAAATTGGTGAAATATCTTGTGAAATTGGTGTTCCAGCAAGCCTATTATGGGAAGTTATAGACAGACAAGGCTGCTTGATCTTGGTTGAGTGGACCCAATTTTTCTTCTCTATGTACCGAAGGAAGCGAACAGGATAATGTCTAAATTTTTATAAGACTTCTAAACTTCTTCATAATGGAAATAACGCAGACACCCCTTGCAGAAGGCTAGTTAGGGGAAAGATTCTACTCTTTCTAATCTCACCAGGCATTCTCTTACTGAATGGCCACAACCATGGCTTTGCTTTCACCAGTGAGCTGACCCTCTGATGTCCAAGTGAGTGACCATGCTCCTCCGAGCAGGACAGGTGGGGGATCAAATGAGCTCACTGAGAGGCCCCTTGTATCAGTACACGCTCAGAATCAAGGCTGGTCTTGGGAAGGGCCTTCTTTTTAACTGTGTCCAACTGAGAACTGCCGTCCTCATTTCAGGTGCCAGCACACATGGAAACAGCTCTCTGTGAGCTACAGACAGCAGGGCACAAGGCTTGAGGCTATAAAAGGTAAAGGTAAAGGCATAACTCCAAAGGGGGCACATTCAAGCTTTTTCACTTGCAAGGTAGTGTGACATCATAACCTCTTAGTGCCTGGATTTACAGTCAGTAAAAAAAATTGAGATGCTCTCTGTGGGCTCTCCATCGAGTTAGTCAGCCCAGTGGGAGGAAAAGTGTCTGATGCTTTTAAGGACCATAGATGGGAAATATGAAACATTCTACTCAGATTCATGGGTACCCGTGGTAAGGGAAATTTGCTTCTTTTGCCCTCCGTACTCATTGTTATTCATGTACTATTTTCTGATGTCAGCCATGATAGTTTTCATTTTACTTCCTCTTTTGAATTCAGCTTGAGTTTTTAGCAGCTCCCTTCTGCTGCAATAGTTTTGGGGGGTCATTTGCTTGCTTGCTTTAATTCCTTCTGTAAAATTGTACTTGCATGTGATTTGATAACTTCCCTGTTGTGTTAAGAAACTTTTGCTGTGGAATGAGCACTCACATGGATCTCTCTCTGCCAGACTGCTGGCCTGGCATCTGGTTTCCCAATCTCATGGCACAGCCTAGTGAATATTTTCAGCACTCCATCCATTTCTTAGAAGCATTTCCATTGGTATTCTGTCAGAAAGCCTTACCTGCAGCTTTTAGACTACCAGTGGTTCTCTGTGATCAGTTACCTCTTGAAATAGTTGAATATCAAATTGTTATTCTTGGTACAGTGACCTTGTCTATTCTTTTCAATTTTCCTGCTGCTTCCCAGCTCATTCAATATTTTGTCCATAGAAATTATTCACTAGTATAAGTTGGACTTGAGGTTTTTCATCAGTTCTTTTAGCTTTTCATCAACATACAACAATTCATGAATTTTTCAGTGGTTAATTCCTCAGAAGTGGATTGCCTACTCCTTCTTAATCTGGCGTAGCCTAAGAATTTACTAAATCCTGCCCATTGTCAGTGACCCCGCTGGTGCTTTATATAGCTTCCTGCATCACAGCAATGCACAAACTCAATATAGCATCGCAAGCAGAAGAGTTATAGGTGTAATACCACGAATTGTCTTATTTTGCACACACACATACATATACCCACACACAACTATGTAAGAAAAAGTTAGAAACCCTCCAGTAAATGAACTGTGATCTGCACATCAAGTATTATATAACCAAGCCTTAAATGTAAATTTGTGTTGAATGTTATTTTGAAAATACCAAGAAATTGCATCTGTGCCCAAAACTAATAAAACAAAAATGTAGAGTTAGAAAATGGTGCTACTATAATGTTATGACTATCTGATTTCATCCCAAATTTAATATGGTTAATATATTTCCATTTCATTCTTTCCATTAAAATATTAAATCTAACAGTCTCAAATAAATATTCCACTTTTAAAGCAACTTATGATTGGATTTTAATCCCTTTTATGGTTTTCTATTGAAAAGAGCTTTTTCATTTAACATTTATCTTTACTTATAAAAAGAAGACAGGATTTCAAGGCATAATAATTTATATAAACTTTCTGCAAATATTTGGTACATAAGTATATTATAACCACTAGCATTAACAAATAGCATATTAATTTGGGGAAGATTTTCATCTGTGATTTTATAAAACATAAATTTTATTTTTAAACTAGAACTGGCCCTTCATTTTATAGAGGGTTTCCAAGATGTTATGAGTATCAGTCATATTCTTCTACACACAAATCCAAATATCTTTGAGTAATTTCTTACTGCTCAATACTACATAATTTTGAAAGTAATGTAGGGAAGGTCAGCAAGAGAAGAATGAAAATTGTGTCATGGCTGTCAAAGTGGTTTTAGCGACTATGATTTGTTTTAATATCACAATATAATTTTTCTGTTAAGTAATATAATCTAACTGGATAACATTTTCAGAATTGCTCACTATTGAATTGTGAAAAGGATGAATAAATTACACCAAGTTTTAAACTATTTAAGTTATTTCCTAATGAGATCTGTTCCTTTTCCAAAGCAAACAATAGTTACAAAATATAAATGCTAAAAAATCTTCTTATAAATCATGTAAGAATTTAACATTCTTAAATTTCAAAATTTGATATTTTGGGGGTATTTTTCTTTCTCTGTGTTCAGCATAAGGCCAAATATACAAAGGGTTATGGCATTTTAGGAAATATGCTACCATTTTAGGAAATATGAGTGCAGGTGAATGTATAATTATAATAGTACATTTAAGCAACACTCTTGTAAGAAGTATATTAAATTTTAGCCTGAAAACCTGAGCACCTGAACCTAATCTTTTCTTTCTTTTAGAAAATATAACAACTTTTATTCTTTAATTTCATCACATTTAAAATCATAAAATAAATGAAATGTTTGTATAACTTCAGTCTATATACATAAGGTCCCATTGAGAATTCACACCACAGACAGAAGAATACAATTTAGAGCTAATAGTAAATAAACATTGAAAGCTAGCGATTAACAAAAGCAGGTAGAATATAGTGAAAAGTATATGCTCCGAGGAGAAATGAGATATAACAGGATGCGTGCAGCATCCTACTGATAGTTGGTCAGGAGGGACACCAATTCTTTCTGCATGAGGAAACCAGTGAGCTGATGGTGGATGACTATCACTAAAATTAGTCATGGAATTGTCAGGAAAGAAAAGCCAGACAAAAGATATTCCAATGCTCCCCGCATGCATTTCCCATGAACTTTTCAATCATCATTGCATTGAGCATGCGTACAGCAGCTAAAGACAAAATGTCTGAACCGAGCTGAAGCTGTCATTTATGGAAAAATATTCAGATTAAGCACAGTCAAGAAAATAACTGATAAAACAAAGACAAACAAAATCAGAGAACTGTAACATGACCCCAAAGCTCCACAATTGAACATTCACAATGCTCAAACAAGATCCCCAAATACCTGATACATGAAGAACAAAGAAAATATGATCAAATATATAAGTATTTTAAAGCAATTTGTAGAGCTATCCTTAATGACATAAAATGAAATGTGTTCACTGAAAACATAAAACAGAAAATCATATGAGTAATAGAAATTATTAAAAAGATTTAAAATAAATGTTGACTTACTCACACAAGACTCTCAAGTGGATTCTGACTTATAAAGACCACATAGGATCATAGAACGGCCCCATGAAACTAACTCTTCATGTGAGTAGAAAGGCTAGTCTATCTCCCTCAGACTGGCTGGTGGTTTCGACCTGCTGACCTTGTAGTTAGCGACCCAAGTTATCATGTTGCTGGTTAGTGGTCAGAATTTAATGGAGACAGTTCTTTGTGAACACTCAAAAAGGCATCTGGATCTATCACTGTAACCTAACCATAGCTTTCTGAAAACTGCGTGTTCAGAATTTCAAAATGTAAAACAAAGCAAAGCGAAACTCATTATTAATGAGTTGAGTAGAATTGCCCCTATTGTTTCTGAGACTTTAAATCTTTAAGGGAGCACGCAGTCTCTCACATGGATATCCTGGGGGTTTTCAATCACTGGCCTGGTGGCGAAGAGCTCAGTTCATAACCCACTATGCCATAAGGATTTATTTCAATATATTCATATTAGTATATACAAGGGGTTTCAACAAGCTCAGGGGAAATTTTATCATTTAATACTGATTTTCCACAAACACTTTAAAGCCCTTGGTATGTTTCTAGAGTGTGTATGACTTTGTGCATGCATGTATACATGTGCCATGAAACACTGAACTTAACAACACAGTATAGCCTCTTACCCCAGGAGGCTTAGAAATCACTAATGACAAGGGATTTTTTTTATGATTTTTTAAAATCATTTTATTGGGGGCTGGTACAATTCTTATCACAATCCATCCATCCATCCATTATGTCAAGCATATAGGTACATTTGTTGCCCTCCTCATTCTCAAAACATTTACCTTCTACTTTAGCCCTTAATATCGGCTGCTCATTTCCCCCCCTCCCTCCCTACTCCCCACTCCCTCATGAACCCTTCATAATTCATAAATTATTATTGTTTTGTCATATGTTACACTGTCCAACGTCTCCCCCACCCTCTTCTCTGCTGCCCATCCCCCAGGGAGGAGCCTATGAGTAGATTCGTATAATCGGTTCCCCCTTTCTACCCCACATTCCCTCCACCCTCCAGGCATCGTCCCTCTCACCACTGGTCCTGAAGGAATCATCTGTCCTGGATTCCCTGTTTCCAGTTGCTATCTGTACCAATGTACATCCTCTGGTCTAGCCAGATTTGTAAGGTAGAATTGGGATCATGATAGTAGTGGGGGGGAGCATTTGAGAACTAGAGGAAAGTTATATGTTTCATCATTTCTACCCTGCTCCCTGACTGGCTCATCTCCTCCCCACAACCCTTCAGTAAGGAGGTGTCCAGTTGCCTACTGATGGGCTTTGAGTCTCCACTCTGCACTCATCCACCTTTACAATGATATGAATTTTTCTTCTTTGATGCTTGATACCTGATCCCTTTGACAGCTCGTGGTCACACAGGCTGGTTTGCTTCTACCATGTGGGCTTTGTTACTTCTGAGCTAGATGGCCACTTGTTCATCTTCAAGCCTTTAAGACCCCAGATGCTATATCTTTTGATAGCTGGACACCATTAGCTCACTTCACCACATTTGTTTGTGCACACGTTTGTCTTCAGTGATTGTGTCAGTAAAGCAGGCACCCACTGATATGATTTTCAGTTCTTTGATGCCTGATAACTGGTTCCTTCTACACCTCATGGTCAGGCAGGCTGGTGTGCTTCTTCCATGTGGGCTTTGATGCTTCTCAGCTAGATGGTGGCTTGTTTGTCTTCAAGCCTTTAAGACCCCAGATGCTATATCTTTTGATAGCCGGCCACCATCAACTTTCTTCACCACCTTTGCTTATGTTCACATTTTTCTTCAGCAATCGTGTCAGGAAGGTGTACATCCTGGAATGCCAATTTAATAGAGCAACGTGTTGTTGCATTGAGTAAGTGCTTGAGTGGCGGCCCAATGTAATGACAAGGTTTTAAGTAACTTTGCAAACACTTTGCAAATTATAAAACACATTTCAATAATTCACATGTCAACTAAGGGTGGTCAAGGAAACTGAAAAATATTTTTTGTCCCTTACAAAGTTAAAATGTATGCAAATGTGTATGATACTGCTTAAATAGTGTACTGTATGTTTTAAATATTTATGTTAGAAGGAAAAATATAAAAGTAACACTAATTTCTTACTTAAAAAATGATGACAAACAGTACACAAAACTCAAAATAAATAGAAGAAAGTAATCTTTTGTCTATTATGCTCCATAAAAATTCTTTAGGTATTTTGTTCATATTCATAATGTATTATTTATATTTTTATTTTTAATCACAGGCAGTTCATTATGTATTCTGAATACAAAATATATGTCAAAAGTACAATTTAAAAATATTTTCTCCCAGTTCCTACATTCATTTTCCTATCAGTAAGTTTCACAGATAGAAAGGTTTCTTTTAATTGTATTTGTTTTTCTTTGCAGAAATGAGATATAAATTAGATATATTTTAAAAAAGGAAAATAGCAATTGATTTATATATTGGTGAATCTTAATAATTCTAAAAATAATATATTATTATTTTAATCATCAAATTATATTTTCATGTAAATTTCATGCATATAGGAAAAATGGCCCTACCAATAAGCCTATTACCTATGTTTCTTAATTTTTGCTGTTGTTTAAAGGTAATTAGATAATGAAAATAGTTTGTAATTATACCGTATTATAAAAATAAGATTATTGTTATAAGTGCTCTCTTGTTTCATCATGTGGGTGATTTATAGTTGGGGGAATAGTGATGTCTTAGTACTTCACATTTAAGTGTTTTTAAGGGCGAATCAGATCAAACATTTGTACACTAAAGTGTGTCAAAACTTTTGTTTCTTCGTGTTATACAGATTTTACATTTTTCCTCATAACTATTTTTGTTGTTTCAGAAATTGTGAATACATTTTGAAGTCAGTATAAATTTTTGACATAGAATAAATAAATCATCTAAAGGAAAGTATGCAAACAATACAGTTAAAATTTGTAATAGATGTATGACAATATTTATACATTAAAAAAGTCATTTAAAGTGATAATTTTATCCCAGCCCATCTAGTTTCATAATACAAAGATAATAGATAACAGAATCTATTGTTTTTATTAAATTGTGGGTTTAACAAATCTTAATACTGTTAAGGATAAAGTATATCATTTAAACTGAAAATTTACTTTAATTATAGGAGTAATTGCAGCCAAGTTATGAACTATTGGGCTTTGTGCCCTGGCAAATCATCCTAACCCTGCCAGGCATGGAATTAGCAGAATAAAGTTCACAGATTGCCCATGGATAGATTCTTCTTTTTAAAAATGTGTAAAGAGATTCCAAGACACTAGATGGAAGACTACTATCTATCTTAACTTTTTATCTATCATCATTTTATTCCTGCTAATTCTTAGGTGTAGAAACATTATGTTGAATTATGAAGTTTCTTAAATTCCTGCTTGAAACCAAAAAAGGGCAGTCCTATAAAATATTTGAGGTTATGATGCTCAACATATTCAAAACATTTAAAACCCAATGGTAGAGCAAGATCAGCAAGAAATTCTCCAAGATAATTGAAGATTAATAAAATAAGCATTACATGATTTTCAGAAAATATTGCAGTGGAAAATTACAGGAAAAAATACCTAAAATTATAACAAAATATTTCTATAGGGACACTTTTGAAAAAGTAAGTGGCAACAATATATTGACCTATCTTTATGTGAAATCTTATCTCTTTCAAGACACTTAATTTAATATATAGAGTACAAAGATGAATGTAAATTAATGACATAAAAAGATTTAAGTAACAGAATGTCACAAAATATAAACACTGTAAGAAATCATGGAAGTAGTGGGAGGGCAAATAAAGGACATTCTCATTTAATCAGTGACATTCATATGTACACCTGAATATGTACAATAGTATTGCCATTAGCACTGCAATGGCAGTGCTAAATAAATGTAGAAGGAATCATGCATGTCTTTTGAATAACTTTATGCACAACACTAAAATCTCCTTGGCCCTGTCTTGCACTCCACTCACTATGCACCAAATAAGTCCTTACATATTTTACAAAAACAAAACCACTGCTATCAAATTATTTCCAATTGTAGTGACCTTATAGAACTTTCAAGGTTGTAAATCTTGAAGGAACCAGCCTCCTCTTTATGTTACAGACCAGCTGGGGGGTTTGAACCAATAACGTTGTAGACCGAGCTGCTAAGTCTATCTTTACAGTACCACCAAGGCTCTTGCTTTGCTTAACTGGATAAGAGCTCTACCCAGGTGGAGCCACATGTTTTCTACTTCTTGTCTTTGTGCTGCCCTGAAACTGCGACAGGGAAACCACCAGAGACTGCCCAAACTTTCCAACCTATTCAAATCTGGAGTAGCGGTTAGAGAAAAGCCCATGGGTCTAATATTGGATAAATGGTAACAGAGCTTATAGGTGAAATAATTCTGATTTGGTCCTTTTGTGTGAATAAACTTCCTAAGACACATATACTTACAGTTCTGAGATGGATGTGGGTATATTTTATAAGCCCCTAGTAGAGTACATACAGATTAAAATGCCAGTTCCTTATCGCTGTGGTCAAATCAAGATGCTCTTACTCTTTTGAGGTACAGTGGAGTGTAATTGACCTTTATTGACCTTATATGCTAGGATCTTTATGGCAGCGGAATGTCAGGTATAATGTTATGCCACCTGAGCTCATCTTAATATCCAAAAATTCATTAGTATGGAGTTGACTGCAATTAATGTTGGCCTTGTAAGTCAGAGTAGAACTAGCCCAGAGGGTTTCCAGGAGAAGTCAGCGCCATGTCTTTCTTTCACAGAGCGGTTAGTTGGTTTGAATTGTGATCTAACCACTCAGCAACCAGGTTGCAAATCAAGATATGACTCTAGCGTTTCTCATCTTTCCCATTCTGCTCTCTCTGTCAGGCATTTTTTGCTCACTGAGATATTATTTTTAAGTTTTCATTTAAGGAAACTACACTATGTAGGACATTATTTGTTTTTATTTTTGTTTTTACATGGTGGCAAGAATTTTAAATACAGATGATGATCATAAACCTTTGATCATGGTATTCACCAGACTGTCAAAGAGAGCCAGATTTATAACAAAATAAAGTGACTTTATTAGTTATGCAATGTGATCCTCATAATTCCATTAATGACAACCTACTTACAAAACTAGAAATTACCTAAGTGTTAACTAATCA
>NW_022103898.1:46355817-46357336 GCF_000313985.2 Echinops telfairi
GGAAGACCATGCAGGAAGCTGTATGTTTTCATTACTGTTAATAGGTATCTCTCAGTCGATTTGGATTCAGAGTGGCCCCTATGTACAACTGAAGCAAACCCTGCCCGGTCCTTTGCTAGCATCACTGTGTCCATCCATCTCACTGAAGATCTTCCTCTTTTTAAAAAGTGTTCCTTCCTTTGCTGAGGATGGTCTTTACTTTACCAAGAATAATATCCTTTTCCAGGGATTGGTGCCTCCTGATAACATCTCCAAGTACACCCATTCTGGAAGCAAGCTTCTGGCTTGAAGGCACTCAAAATCTCTCACTGCCATCAAGTCAATGCTGACTAATACCTACCCAGTAGGGCAGGATAGAATGGACCCTGTGAGCTTAGGAGGATGTAACTCTTTATGAAAATGGAAAGCTCCATCTTTCTCCCCGAGGGTAGATGGTGGTTTCAAATTGCTGACATTGCAGCTAGCAGAAGGCACTCCGCTATATTTATTCCATGGACTAAAATAACTCCAACACTCAGCTTCATAGTCTCTTCTTCTGCTCCCTCTGGTGTCTTGGCCACCTCCACTGGCTCTTCCTTTTTTGTGATTGTGAGATTCTTCATTCTTGCTCCTGAGATGACTTACTTTATACCCAGTGGAATGGAAAAACTAGACCCATCCCTTCATTAGAGGGGTATCTCCTGCTCTGAGTTACAAAGACTGTAATTAGAAAACTCATATGGAGTTATTTACTTCACCAAAGCATGGAATATTATTTTGACTCCATTGAAAAAATTTGAAACAATATAAACAACTATATGAGTAGACGTAACTGTGTGGACTACATAAGGATCACATCTATGGAAAGAGAAGATGGAGAAGATCACTCTGATTCGTTAAAACAAAGTCAGGGGCTGCTCTTTTTCATGTTCTTTTAAAAAAATTATCAGTAGCCTACTAATAAAGTATAATTATCATTTTATTTATAGAGACACAAAAGAGTCAAAAAGTGTTGTACAAAATCATAGATATCTCTATTAAACACAAATATCAAAAGATAAAGCTACTGTTTCTTAATACCTTCCATCTAGGTCTATACAACACCTCTGAATGCAATATTTCCTTCTCTCAAAACTTTCTTGTAAATAAGTCTTCATCCTTTGATTTTCACCATGTCAAAAGAACAGTTTGAGCATCCTTGAGGAACTCAAATGTTTTCTTTGTCTGTTTGTTTATTTCTAGTTTGGGGATAAAAAAGAAACATAAAGAAGCAATATCTCGTAGGACAGCTATTGTTGTCCTTGAAGAAAGCAGGTACTTACTTTTCATGATAGAAAAAAGTTCATTGGCACAATTTTCTTGGCCTTTTTCTCAACCAGAAGTTTTCAATTCTCCCTAAACTTCTTCCTATGATTCTTTGTAATTCAAAAAAATCCATTAAGATTAACCATTAGCATGGAATATTCTTCCATTTGTTGAGGTCTCCCTTCGTTTCTTGCAGTAGTGTTCTGTAGTTTTCCCCATATAGATCTTTTGTTCT
>NW_022103898.1:46360939-46361995 GCF_000313985.2 Echinops telfairi
TTTTCTCATTTGCACACATATCTCTTACATATTTTATAACTTTTCTAATAAACAAATGAATTTTCACAATGATGTAAACTTTTACATATGCAGGGATGAGAGGAATAAAGCTTGAATGTTTGATCTAGCAAATGTTATTTTTGAGCAATACAAATAGAACATTAACATAAGATACCAATTTCTTTTGCTAAATATACTAATTTTTTTCCACCACCCTTTCTATACACACACAGATATTCACACAAGTAAATGCATACTTTTATGATATACCATACACTACAAATCACAGCTATTTCTGAGAAGTAAACTTCCAAACTCACAGTGAGTGAGCAGGCTTGCGTGACTCAGCAGGCTAGGGTAGAAGTGCCTGAGGGAATTTTCAAGACTAACTCTTTAAAGGAATGGCAAACTGTGTTTTTCTCAGGAGAGCTGGTGGTGTAGTCTAATTTCCTCTTTTAAAAATATATATATTTACCCTTTAAAATATTTGTATGTTAAAATACAAAAGTATATAGATAAAGAGAACTTTCTAACAGTAAGGTACAAAGTAGACCTATTTTAATTTTTAAGAAATTCACCTATTAATTATGGCTAATATATTAACATATGAGGATCTGAATGAATGTAAGAAATGTTTTATTTTTCAACAAACGTGATTTTTTTTCTTTTCAAAGTAGTTCAATAAATAACCAAATAGGGGATGTAAAATTTTATTTATTCCACAGCATGCAAGAAATAATTATCCATCTGATTTAATATAAATGAATGTTAGGTATATGATGATACAATTAATTGCTCAAAATCATAATATTATTTTATAAGTTGAATGTAAGTTTATATAGTGATCTATTTCCCTTTATTAATGTGTAAAAAAGCAATAGCCACTTGATATTAGTCATTTTATGTTATAAATTGTGGGAAAAAACAAGTAAAAGGGTACTAATGATATTTATTTCAGCAGTTCTTTAATATTTCTTAAGTTTAAAATATATTTAATTCAATATTTCCACACTATCAATCTGAAATTTGCCTTCAGTTTAAATAAATATTTTACAC
>NW_022103898.1:46363012-46394922 GCF_000313985.2 Echinops telfairi
CTAATTTCATTTACTGATAATTTTTTAAAAGTAGAATTTTTTGCTACCTCTGAAAATCTTTTCTGAATAACTTAAGTAAATTCATTTCCGTCTTTCCCATTTTATATTCTAGTGTTACAAATTGTAATTTCTTCTACGTAAACAGTATTTCAAAGTCTATCAATCACTGGTTCACCTAACATTTTCAAAAATTCATTTATGACATACTCTTGGCAAGTTTCTTGATCTCCAGTTAAAAGCAGTTCCCTTACTTAAAAATGAAATGTTAAACTGTAACTCTACCTAGAAATATCACATTTATATCACTTTCCTATGGTTCTAGCTAGCAGTATTTGTTAAAACTACATCAACATGTCCAAAAATACTCAAGGATTACCATGGTGTTTTGCAGTGACGCGTGGTCATATCATCTTTAGAGTTTGAGAATTTGAAAGGAAAACAGTAAATTGAATCTTTGCTTTCTTTCACCGATATAGAAAAAGAGTTGTTCTATTTCTCGTGGTGTTGAATGGAAGAACTGGGATGGGGGGGAAGGAGCCCAGGCTCTCAGTTGCGACAGATGAGCTTGGCAGGACTCCAGAAGGAAGGAAGACAGTGGCATATTGGGGCCCATAAAGCCCTCGAACCCCGTGGGACAGTTCTACTCCGTCCTGTTGGGTCACTCTGGGTTGTACAGATTTTTCAAATGGAATAGAAGGCGAGAGAAAAACAATGCGTCAGCATTTCCATCCGAGATGAGCCTTCACTTTATTGTTGTATACTGTTGGGCGGATATTGACTCATAACAACGAGGTGCAACATCCACACAGGGCTTTCTTGGCACATCGTCAGAACTTTCTCTGTCGGCTACCTGGTGGGTTTGGAACAACTAAACTTTCAGTTAGCAGCTGAGGGCTTTAATTTTGCACTACCTTGGCTGCGGTTGATGGTTATTATATATGAAACCGAAGAGCCTTGGTGGGCTAGTGGTTATGCTTGGGCTAAAATCTGCAAGGACAGCAGTTTGAAGATACCAGGCGCTTGTGGGAGAAAGACAGGGCTTTCTACAGCCTCAGCAGTCACCGGGGCAATTTCATAACGTCATACAGGGTTGTTATGAGTCGGCATAGATAGATTTGCTAGCAGTGAGATTTTGGGCTTTTTAAAAATATATATATAACAAACCAAACTTCTAGTAAGCATGGAAATACGGATATCTTGGATTTGTAGTAAATTAAATGTAGACATTTTTATGTTTGCTACATAGCTGTCAATGGAAGAAACACTTAGCAATTTGTTTTTAAAAATAAGAAGCTTGAAAGAGTTAATATTTAAGCTATATTTATAGGCTATAAGAAAATAAAGGTCCATTTTTATTTAATTAAATTATATAATGTCACTGTGTGCTGTATTGGGTTGCTAACCACAAGGTTGGCAGTTCAAACCCATCTGCTACCTCATGGGAGAAAGATTAACCTGCCTTCTCCCATAAAACATAAGAACAGTCGTACTTGGTCCTGTATAATGCCCCAGTGAGTTAGAATCATCTCTGCAGTGGGGGGTTGTGAATTATCAGTTCTCTTCAGTATGAAACAATACAAATTTATTTATGTTTAAATAATGTTCGTGCAGTGTTTTCTATTCTATATGTTAAAAACAAAATAGTTCTTCAATGTTTCCTCAAATTATGAATATATGTACTATGGAAAAAAATGCTCAAGATGTTCATATTTGTTATGCTTACATCATATATTTCACCAAGAAGTCGTCTAGGAACATTGTTGGCACAATGGATTATGCATTGGCCTACTAAACTCAAGGTCAACAGTTTGAAATCACGAGCAGCTTGGAGGGAGAAGGAGGAGCTTTCCACTCCTGGAAAGATTACGGTTTCAGACACATGCAGGGGCAGGTCTGCTCTTTCCTTGGATCACATGAGTTGGAATTGACCTGCTGGCACGAAAGCACACACAGAAGAGAGATGTACCTGTAGGTCCGTATCGGTTCCCAGTCTCGAAGCCCTCTGAAACAGTTCTGCTCTGAAATCATGAAGTTGTGTGTGACTATATACATTATATAGACACAAGAATCCTATGACATATGTTTATAATATTTAATATTACATTTGAGGTTCTATATCAATAATTATGTAATTGCAATCTATGTATACTTTTACATTTGCATAATGACTTTGTAAAACTTCTCAGAAAAGATTACTAAGTTTTTCAATATTTGAGTTCCAAATTTAAAATTTTAATTTTGCTAAGACTTACACATTTTTACCAAAACAAGAAAGAAAACCACTGTACTGTGTAAAGAATTGACACTAAAAAAACTAGAAAAAAATGTTATTTAAAGTAACAGCAAAACTCTAAACATCTTGTGATTAAATGATGTGCAGGTGTTTAATAACAAAAAGTGAAAAATTATATCCAAAACATAAAAGAATTGTAAGCAAATGGGAAAGTACCATAGTCATTGATGTAAAGTTCAATTTAATATCATGAAAAGACAATATCTATACAGTCAAGTTATTCCAATAACATACTTTTATGGAGTTCTTAATATAATTCCCCAAATGAAAATGTACATAGCAAAAACAATTGTAAAGGAATAAGATATATCAAGTAAATATATAAGTAAATAGTATATCTTTAAAATGCACATTTGATATTTTGGTATATGAATTTCAACAGTATAGACAGACCTGGGGTAGATAAAGCGATCAGTGGAATATTTTCAAAAGTATTAACAACTTTAAAGACAATAAATGGATTACTATGATAGTTCTTGCGTGGAATTAAAAGCAGACCAGACCAAAGAATATTTGGCAATGAAGTTAATAATACTCTCAAAAACAAAATACCAAACTCATTGCCACCAAGTTGATCCTGACTTACAGCAACCCTGTAAGGCGGGGAAGAATTACTCCTGTGGGTTTTCCGCAGCTTTCTAAGAGCAGGACGTCTCTGCTTTCTCCCCTCCAGTGGCTGGTGTTTTTGAATTGCTGACCTTGTGGTTAGTAGCCCCAGGCATACACAATAAAAAGGAAGAAATTCAGAAGCAAGAGGTTTGCTGGAGAAATGAGTTCAGACTGTCAAGTAGAAATTTTAGACACTTCAAGTACTTACCTTTGGTTAATAATACACAAAAGAAGTTGAGTAGAAAAATAGATATGGCTTAGAAATAAACTTCTACAAGTTTAGAATGTATGAGTAGTAAGAGAATGTAGACAAATGAGTGCTAATTACATTCCATTCACCCAAACCCTCTGACAGCCTTTCGACTGTGCCTCAGAGCAACGCTATAGAACAGAATAGAAAGGTCCCTTATGATTTCTGAGACTGGTGAATGGAATGTAATTAGCACTCATTTGTCTACATTCTCTTACCACTCAAACATTCTAAACTTGTAAAGGTTTATTTCTAAGTCATATCTATTTTTCTACTCAACTTCTTTTGTGTATTATTAACCAAAGGTAAGTACTTCATCGTCACCAGAGCAGATTCCGCTCTCTCTCTTGTGTGGGAAATCACGAGCTCTCCCATGTCTGCAGAGCGGCTGGTGGTTTTGAAGTCTGACCCTTTGGGTGGCACCCAGGGCTTATCTCACAGCACCACCAGGATCATTTGCTGATAACATTAGAAGAAGCGGGAAAGTAGAAAAGACTTTGGTGACCCATCATTTACAAGTGGCGAGCTCAAATTTGCAACAAAATTAGAACACAGAGAGGGATACATGAGAAAAATTGTGGAGAAATGGAACAGCCATTATAAAAATTTGACAGCAATGTATAGACATGAAGAGTATAGGAGGCTTGAATTGGGAAATCAAAGGAAAAAGATGATTAAAGAATATGCAGGGAAATTTGTGCCTGAATAATATCACATTAAGTAGTAATTCCTATTTGTCAATCTCTCAACTATTCTCTATTTCCTAAATTAAACCAGCAATTAGAGCTTTAAGTCTAGATAAACGACAGCTTTGTCACAAAGCAGCAAGAAGAAAAGGCTTAACCTGACTCTTGTTCTTCAACTCAATTTGTATCCAGGAGAAGCAGAGGATGCAGTTAGAGAACACATGTTTATACAGAAAGAGTGCTGTAACTAGTAAAGCGAATCTGTGGTTCTGGCATCTGATGGTACAGCATTTGTTTTTATGCTCTACCTTTGCTTTTTACTTCAAATATCACATTTTATTTTCTGTTCTACTTAAGTAATATTTGTTCTGACATGACTTTGTAAGAAAAGGTAGTCACATCAACTATTACATTTTGACATTAATATGATAACATTGTTTGTAGTTTATTTTAAAATTATATTTACTAAGATGGATATTCAGTTCTGGCAGTAATATCCTTTTGAATATTAAGGAAATACTCTTTTTTTCAATTATACATATTGAAAAGTAATAGAAACATCTGTAGCTCTCAACTTTTATTTACAGTTCCTGACACAGAAGTCAAGGAGAGAAAATACACAGACGTTGCTTATGTCAATGTCAGAAAACTTATTCTGATAATAACCCACATCCAAACACCACGTATGTTTAACAAAATACAGAAACTTCCTACAAAATGCACTCCTGAATTATAGAAAAATATGTTACGTTTTTAGTGGATTTAAACCATTAAGAGCCTGTAATCCACTATAAATATAAGGGAAAGTCTAATGGACCTGAAGGTGATTGATGATTTCAGGAACTTAGGAATTTATATGATCTTAATACTTTTTTCAGGATCGGGAGTAACTTTGGTCCATTCTAAGAAACTGGTGGCAAAAATCCCTTATACATTATCTATATGTTTCATAATAATGATATGGAGAGCTGAATTTAAAAGTTGAAAGGAGATCATTAAATACCAGATTAGACACAGAAGACAAGAAAAGAGAATATATAAACTAAAAAAAAAAGTATTAGGCTGTAATGCATGTCCAATATGTAGATGCTGAAGTTCCAGAAGAATAGTGAGATTTTTAGACATATTTTAATACACATTTGATATAATTAGAAATATATATTAGAACAATAAATTACACTGAATTAGTGACCACAAGATATTTTATTTTCATGCATATTGAGAATGTCATAAACATTAGATACTTTGCAAAGTTATCAAAACAATGACAAAAATACAAAATACTTGAGAAATTCAAAGGATGAATGATGGGTAAAACTTACTCCTTCATTTCCTCTAATCATATTTTCACCTCTCGTCTCCTGGCATAAAGGTGATTCAAACAGAGCAATTCTACCCAGGGCTTCTGAAGCTGCAATTTTTTAAGAGAACACATTGCCTCATTGTTCTCCCACAGAATTTCTAGTGAATTTGAACCTCGCAACTAGCAGCTCAGCACATAGTTTAACATTTATCTTATAAATTGACACCACTAACAGTATCATACAAAACCATTCATTAGGAATAATATCTTGTGGCTGAGGAGTCCCCGGTACGCGTTCATAGCAAGGCATAGGCACAGAATTGGTCTTCTATCTGCATACTGCGTGTTAGTGCTCACAGCTGCTTGTGGACCAATAACTCAATTTAGGTCAATCCTATATGTATGTTGAGTTAAAGTGATTTTTTCCCTTGAAAATAATTTGACATACAGTTCAGTGACCTTATATTTTTCCCACTTTTTGAGAGATGGCAAGAACTAGACTGGCATTGGATCCCAAATGGGAAGGCAATTGCAGATCTTAGCACAGGGGCCTCACTTAACTTGAATCTGACTCATCAGAATAGTTGAAACTACATGTCTCCATTTATTTATCCAGTAGAGTTAATAGTTTCTCATTTCTGCCTTTTTAACAGACGTTTATGTTATTATTAATACATATCTTAGACTCCATTACCGATGAACTATTTGGGATGAGCTTTAGCTACATGAAAATATTTAAACACTTCCTTTATTTTCACATAATTTTAGACTTTCGGTTATATAGTACATGGGAATATGTTCTCTATTATTTTTTCACTCAGCAATTGAAACTTAAAAATGAAACAGTGCTTTGTACTGACTCTACCTGGAAAAATACTGTATAACTAGCTAAGCACAGCCTGTAAAATATCATCCGGCTTTCTTGAGGCTGACAGTATAAGTAGAACAGAAATCTCTGGTCAGCACCCTAGTGAAGTAATTCACTATTAACCACATTCCTGTTTGTTTATATTGGACCATCCCTAAAAATCTCTATTTCTGAAATGATTTTCCACTTCTGCTAGCACTTCCTGTACTTTTCTTGGAAACAGAAATAGATTATATATGAGAAAGCCACTGAATTAAGGGCAGAAGTTAAGTTTCAGATTCTGCAACCACTGCTGATAGAATTCCAATAGCTACACATAAAATGATTTATATATTTCAGCTTAATGCAACAACTAAATTGTGGTTGAGGTTGCAAAGAATTTTTTTTTAATTGACTAGTATGTACTGTGAAACTAGTATGTACTGTGAAATAAAAGAACTGATTTTCAAGTGAGGAAAATACTTACTGCTAATGAGTCAATTCCGACTTTCAGTGACTCTGTAATACAGATTATGACTGCCCTATAGAGTTCCAACGGCTGTAGATCTTTATGGGGATAGGTTCCCTTATCTTTCTCATATGTAGTAGATGGCGTGTTTGAACTGCTGACCTCTGTCTGTAGAGAGGGTGAATTCTTAACCGTTTATGCCAAAACTATGATCCAGTGAGGCTAAAGTTGAATACCTTTTTTTAATATGAAGACTGCGCTATACACATACATGTTCATATGCCTATAGGATATGTGCAATTATACAAACACTCAAGCAACTTCATGTCAAAGAAATGCCAAGCAAGTGTTGCCTGTTGCTGTTACTTGACGTCGATTTAGCTCTGACTCGCGGCTCCTCTCTACGACAGACTGAAAAGCTACAGGCTTTGTGCTTTCTCTATGCTCTTGGAAAGGTTTTATCTCGTGCTTGGAAGAATTTCCACGAGACGGAATCTTAGAGGCAAGAATGTTGAGCCTTTGTTGTCATGTCAGGAACGACTGAAGAAGTCGCTGGTAAAGTAGAAGGTCCGAGAAAGAGGAAAGCCCTTCAGAGAACGGACTGGAACACTTGCTGCAACTATGGGCTAAGGCATTAGAACAATTGTGAGGCTGGCGCAGGACCGGGTGATGTTTGTTCGGTGGTGCATAGGTTGGAACTGACTCAATGACAACTAACCACAACAACATTATCCCATTATTGGTGTTATTGTGACAATTCATTACATTGAGGCAAACCAGTTAGATGGATGCAAAAGCGAATTCATTAGTGGGCAACTTGTATGCGGGCTTTCTCTGGCTTCAGTAGGAAGAAGGGGTATCCAACCTCACACCTTTGTGATGTATCTGCCCAAGCCAGTTGCCACAGGTGAGCATTCAGATGTACCTCCACCCTCCGTCTTTGTCTGTCCTATTCTGACACCAACTTCTCCATGACCCTCTACTTCTATGTTGGGCTTGATAAGGAAGTGTGATGGGCAGTCCCTTCAATCTCCTTGACTTCACCTGAGCTAACAAGTTGTTTATTGTTGTTATTTGGTTCTGCCCGGTCGCTTGGACTCACAGCCACACTATGTACAGCAGAAAGAAACACTGCCCAGGCCTGTGCCACCCTCACAATTTTTGCTCTGTTTGGGTGCCAATTGTGCCAATCTGTCTCTTTGCCGGTTTGCTTTTCCACTGACCCTCTACTTTACCAAGCAGCATTTGGTTTTCCAAAGTGGATGAGACGAAGTCCACACCCTCCATTCTAAGAAAGAGCGTAGCTGTCCTTCTTCCAAGATATATTTCTTTCTTCTTCTGGCAGTTCATAATTCAAATGCATCAATTATACCTCAGTCGCCCTTATGTATTGCCCAGCTCGTATATGGATATAAAGTAATTGAAAATAACATGGCTTGTGTCAGTACACCTTTGCTATTTAGCACTTGAAAGAGGTTTGATGAAGCCTAATTTTTAAAAATCATTTTATTGGGGGCTCATACAACTCTTATCACAATCCATACATCCACCCATTGTGTCAAGCACATTTGTACGTTGTTGCCATCATCATTCTCAAAACATTTGCTTTCTACTTGAGCCCTTGGTATCAGTTCTTCATTTTTTTCTCCCCTCCCCATTCCCCCCTCCCTCATGAACCCTTGATAATTTATAAATTATTATTATTTTATCATATCTTGCACTGCCCAATGTCTCCCTTCACCCACTTTTCTGTTGTCCACCCCCCAGGGAGGAGGTTATATGTAGATCCTTGTATTCAGTTCCACCTTTCTATCCCACCTTCCCGCCACCCTTCTGGTATCACCGCACTCACCACTGGTCCTAGGGGTTCATCTGTCCTGGATTCCCTGTGTTTCCAGTTGCTATCTGTACCAGTGTACATCCTCTGGTCTAGCCAGATTTGTAAGGTAGAATTGGGATCATGATAGTGGTGGAGGGGAGGGGGAGAAGCATTTAAGAACTAGAGGAAAGTTGTGTGTTTCATCGACGCTACACTACACCCTGACTGGCTCGTCTCCTCCCCGCAACCCCTCTATCAAGGGATGTCCAGTTGCCTACAGCTGAGCGTTGGGTCCCCAATCTGCACTCCCCCTCATTCACAATGTATGATTTTTTATTCTTTGATGCCTGATACCTGGTCCCTTTGATGCCTCGTGATCACATAGGCAGGTGTGCTTCCTCCATGTGGGCTTTGTTGAAGCCTAATTTCTTTAACTTCAATTTGAACTTTCATATGACCAACTGATGATCTATTCCACAGTCAGCTCCTGGCCTTGTCTTGAATGATAATGATATTGAACTTCTTCATTGTCTCTTCCCACAGATGTACTAAATTTGCATCCTTTTGTGATGCATCTGGCATGTTCTATGTGTATAGTCCCTTTTATGTTTTTGAAAAAAGTAGTTGCAATGAAGAAGTTGGTAGGCTTGCTTGCAAAATTCTTCTCTCACCTAGACAATATATCTAACTACTGAGACGCTCTTTTTGTTTTCATGTTTTACATTCCAGATACCAGAAATTATCACTATAGATTTATTACAATTTGACTCTCTTTAAGACAAAAGTTGGTAAAATTCTTCATGATTTTCATCACTTGCTTCACTGGTTGGTCATTAATTTGAATAATAATTGTATAAATTGATCGTCCTTAGAGGCATCCAGGCACATAGCACATCAAGAAAGACCTTGTGTTAGTCCAGGTAGACTAGAGAAACAACTTCATAAACACACATATGTATATAAGAGAGAGTTTTATATAAAGAGTAATTATACATTAAGAAAACATCGCATCCCAGTCCAGTCCAAGTCATAGGTCTGATATTAGCCCATCTGTCTGATTCCAGTCTATAAAGTCCTCTTCAGACTCACGAAATACATGCAATGATGCCAAATGCAGAATGATCACAAGCCAGTGGGTAGAGAGTCTTTGGATACAGTAGCACTGTAAGCATCTCAGCACTGGCAGAGGTCTCTCTCTGGTTTCTCTGGCTTGATAGGTCTGCTTGCCTCAGGACAGGTCCATGCAGCTTTTCCAGCTGAGGGCACTTGTCAGCTGCAGTGTCTCCCAGGAAAGTCAGCCTTGTCAGTAGAGTCTCCAAGGGACTGAACTGAGAGAGAAGTGTCTCCTGCTTCCAAGAATGAATACTGGATTTCCCAGAATTCTCAGGAGAAGGCCTTGCCCCCATGGTGGTCTCACTGGCCATCTCCAGATTGACATTATCAGACAGGGCCAGTAGGTGACTCTGTCTGGTCAGAAAGCACTCAAATTATGGTTGAGGAAGAGCTGCCTTTTCAAAGTACAACTGAAAATAATGATGTGGATGAAGGGAAGCATTTGAATGAAAGCTTAGGGAACTTCATTTATTGATGGGATGTGACACACCATAAGAAGAAAAAGCTGGAATATCAATTACAAGTCAGAATTTGGTATGCGTAAGTGAGCTGACAAGAACTGGTGTTGGCCATTTGAATCAGAAAATCATATCGTTTTCAATACTAGGAATGAGAGATTCAAGAAGAAGGGGTTCATATATGTCATCAAAAGACAAACAGAAAAGTGAGTGAAGGGTGACAGAGGATATGTAAGATATGAAAATAAAAATCTATAATTTATCAAGGGTCCATGGGTGTGGGGGGAGAGGGGGAAAATGAGGAGCTGATATCAAGGGCTCAAGTAGAAAGAAGTGCTTTGAAAATGATGCTGGCAACATATGTAAAAATGTGCTTGACACAATGGATGAATGTATACATTGTGATAAGAGACATGAGCCTCCAATAAAAGTATTTAATAAAAACTACAAAAGAAGATGCCTCAAGGGCTATCTTGAAGTACAGTGCTGCCTGTGACAGGACAAGATCTATCCACATACAAGAAAACTCAGTCAATACCAATATTCAAATTTACTGACCAACTACTAAAGCTAGTGATGCAGAAATTGAAGAATTCTACCAACTTCTTATCTCTGAAATTGATCAAACATGCAGTCAAGATGCATTGTTAATTATCAGTGATTGAATGCAAAAGTTGGAAACAAAGAAGAAGGATTGGTAGTTGGAATATATGGCCTTGAAGATAGAAATGAATCCTGAAACAGAATTTTGAAATACCAATGACTTGTCAAAAAAAATTCTTTTTTCTCCACAACATAAATGGCAACTACCTATGTGGATTTCTCCTGATTACATGGAAATCAGTTTCACTACATCAGCAGAAAGGGATGATGGAGAAGCCCAGTATTTGAAACTAAAACCGGGGCTGTGGTACAGACCATCAATTACTCACATATAAGTTAAGATTGAACTAGTTAAAATGAAAACAAGCCCATAAGAGCCAAAATAGAAACTTGAGTCTATCCCATCTGGATTTCAAGAACACTTCAAGAGCAGATTTGATGCTGTGAGCACTAATGAGAGGAAGTTCACTGAGCTGTGGATGACATCAAGAACATCATATATGAAGAAAGCAAAAAGTTATTGAATAATCAGGACAAAGAAAGGTCAGAATGGATGTCAAAAGAGACTCTGAAATGTGTTCTTAACCATAGAGTAGCTAAGGCAAATACAAGAAATTATATAATCAAAGTGCTAACCAGAAACTTTTAAATGACAAAGCAACACAGTGTAACAAAATGTGCTAAGGCCTACAGTTAAAAAAAAAATCCCTAAATAAAGAACACGTTTAGCATATCTTAAGCTAAACTAACTTTTTTAAAAAGCCTTGGGTTGCAATGTTGAAAGATTTTATAGGAAAAATATTAAATGATTTACTCTATTATTTTTCTCATTTGCTTAACTACTCTACATTCAAGAGGAAATTTTATAATCTCTTTTGCCACCTACATTGGTTTTTTTTCTTTTATTTTTAATGATCTTTGGATTTCTTCATATATGAGATGCTTTTGTCATCTCATAACTCACTGGGTCTTCTGTTTTTTTGCAATCCATATGTCAAATTCTTTTGAGGTGGCCTTTAAACTCAGGTGGGATACACTCAAGTCTTTATTTTGGCTCTTGCCATTATGTTTTAATTTTCTTTAACTTCCACATGAATCTACATGTGAAAACGTGTTGGTCTGTTCTGTAGTCTACCCCTGGACTCCGATGGGTGCATTGTATTGAGCTTCTCCGTGGTCTCATTGCACAGATGGAGTAAACTGGATTCCTGTTGATTCCATCTGGAGAAATCCACATGTATAATGACCATTTAGGGGGTTGACAAAAGGTATTTACAGTGAGCAACCTGTTGGACTTGAGAAATTGTATCATGCAATTGCCGGCTTTGTTTGATCACTAACGCCATATTTTCCACCTACTGATCCTTCCTCTTTGGTTCCAAGATTTGAGTTTCACCAGCAATGATTTTCAATGAATCTTTGATCAATTTCAAACTCAAGAAGTTTGTAGAATTCTTCAGTTTCTTCATCACTAGCTTTCATGTTCACTGTGAAAATATAATGAATAGCTGTATGAACTGTTTTTTCTTGTACATGTATAGAAGCCATTTAATCGCAGATAGCATTGTACTTCAAGATAAATCTTGACATGTTCTTTTTAATAATATGAATAAATCATACAATTTTCTGACACACAATGGCCAACATCGCCACATGTATACTTACTAATGACTTTTATGTTGACACTTTTGCAATCTATTTAATTTTCGACCATTTACTATTTCCCTAGATTCATACTTTGTACATTGCACATTCTGAGAAGTATTAGATGTTTGCAGCTGTTTCTCCTCTGTTTGAGTTGTGTCTCTTAGCAAATGAAGGTCCTTAAACATTTATTCCATTGACTTTATCAACTCCATGCTACTCTGAGACCATTCCTCCTCAGTCATGTTTTGCAGGCCTTCCAAGATGAGAGGCTCTTCTTCTCATAGAAGATCTGACAATTTCCTCTTGACAACTCCTAAGGATATTAGTGGGTAATGCCTCAGAAGTGGGCAACTTATTTCTTTTTTATAGTATGATCTCAGCCTGGAATTTCTTTGAAACCTATCCAGACAACTCAAAGAATTAGTGAAATGAATTACCACAGTCTCTGTTAACAATTTATCAACTGGCATAACATAGTTCACAGAGATAGTGTCAGGTTTAAATGTTCTGAGAAGCAATAGAAGATGTAGCTACTGGCCTCTAATTTTATGGAGCAAAGCATCAGAAAGAAACTTATCAACAGGATGAATAACACACAAATCACAACTTCCTTTAACCCAACATAAGATGTAGATGATGCTGTCCTACCATAATAAACTGTCCTGAACAGGAAACACAATACACAACAGACAATTCCAAATAAAATGTGAGAAAAATAGAGAAAACAGCTTAAATTCTTAAAGAAGGCTAGTTTTACTGAACTGATAGAGACTAGGGGAACCCACATAATTTTGAATTTGAAACTATTCCTGTAGATTACTGGTCAAATAATAGGGTAACTTATAAAATAAAAAATGTCACCCTGGGAGTAATGTGCTCATTAACTATGACTAGGTAACTACTAGATCAAACTACTAAAGACCAATTGGTAAGTATTTACCTAGAAGGCAAAATGAAAAGGGATGGAGTCAAAGGGCAGCTAAATCAATTGACACAGAACAAAGGAATGGAAAGTATGATGATCCATAGTAAAAATTATAACTAATGGCATGGGACAGTTTGAATAGTTAAAAGAGAACCGAGTTTGCTCAGTAAACTTCCATTTAAAACATAATAAAATATTATTTGTTAAATAAATTAAATGATGACACACATCCTTTGTTGTTGTTACTGTTAATAATTAAGAGCATGTTCTTGTGAAAGCTATTTGTAAACTATATAATGAAAAATATATTTTAATCCATGCTAATATGGTTAGGGTGAAGCAAAATAACTTGGCAATTACCGTCTTAAAAAATTATTGAGGGCTCATACAGCTATTATTATAATCCATACATACATCCATTGTGTCAAGCACATTTGTACATATCTTGCCATCATCATTTTCTTTCTACTTGAACCCTTGGTATCAGCTCCTCCTTTTTTCCCCCCCTCCCTCATGAACCCTTGATAATTTGTAATTTTTTTTTTCATGTCTCACATTGACCGCTGTCTCACCTTCACCCATTTTCCTGTTGTCTGTCCCCTTGGGAGGGGGTTATTTGTAGATCATTGGGTTGAGTTCCCCCTTCCTCCCCCCACCTTTTCCTTCTCCTCCTCATATCTTACTCTCATTATTGGTTCTGAGGGACTTATATGTCCTGGATTCCCTGTGTTTCCAGCTTTTATCTGTACCGGTGTACATGCTCCAGTCTAGCCGGATTTGTAAAGTAGAATTGGGGACATGATAGTGGGGGGGAGGAAGCATTAAGGAGCTAGAGGAAAGTTGAATGCTTCATCGGTGCGGCACTGAACCTTAACTGGCTCATCTCTTCCTTGTGACCCTTCTGTAAGGGGATGTCCAATTGTCTACAGATGGGTTTTGGGTCTCCACTATGCACTCCCTCTCATTCAGAATGATAAGATTTTTTTTCTGGGTCTTTGATGCCTGATACCTGGTCCTATTGACACCTCATGATCACACAGGCTAGTATGCTTCTTCCAGGTGACCTTTGTTGCTTCTCAGCTAGATGGCTTCTTGTTTATCTGCAAGCCTTTAAGACCCCAGATGCAATATTTTTGATAGTCAGGTACCATCAGCTTTCTTTACCACATTTGCTTATGCACACATTTTGTCTTCAGCGATCATGTCAAGAAGATGAGAATCACAAAATGGTAGCCTATTCGAACAAGTGTTCTTACGATGAAGAAGTACTTAAGTAGAGCCCAATGTTCATCTGCTACCTTAATCCTTAACATATAAATATATGTACATAGATCTATTTCCCTATTGTTATATATAAATATATTTACATATCTACATACTTGTATTTACACCTATATAAATGCCCGATGCCTCCTAGTTCTTTCCTCTATTTCCTTTTACTTTCTTCTTGTCCTCTTATCATGTTCGGCCTTCATTTGGATTCAATAATTCCTCTTGGCTTCATTGCCTTAATCAAACCTCACCAGGCTTCCTATGAACCCCTTGCTATCGAGTTTATATCACTTGTTCCCTTGCCCCTGGGTTGGTTGACCACCCCTTCCTTTCCCCCACCGCCCTCTCCCATGTCCCCTTGGAACTGTCGGTCCCATGGTTTTCTCCTCTGGATTGTTTACTCAGCCTCTCTTATCTAGATAGACATGTAAAGACAATAATAAGCACAAAAATAGAACAGAACAAAAGAAAACTAAAACAATAACAAAATACCAACGACAAAAAAAAGAAAGAAAGAAAAGCCTATAAATAGTTCCACCTCTGCTTGTCGGCCTCTTAGGAGTGTTTTCAGGAGAAGTCTGATGAGGTGCAACGCCCTGGCCCCAATGTCTATTTTTGGTATTTTCCGGGGACTTCGTTGCTTTGCCCCCTTGCTGTTCTGTTGTACATCCTTAACGTTTCACCCTAGTGGGCTATTATCTTCTATTCCTAGGTTTTTGGTAATTCCCACAAAATTATTTGGTGGGATCATGCAAATGAGGTTAAGAGGACTCTAACTAGGGAATTGGAAATTTTTGTGGATCCACTTAGTATAAACTATCTCAGAAGGAGAAACAGAATCCCACAACCATCAAGGAAGAAGAAAAATCTCTGGGTGAAACAGTGGCAGCAGTGGCAGCAAAAACACCAGATGCCCAAGCACTGAGAACAAGATATAGAACAATGGGTTGCCCAACACACAGAGTAAAACTGAATGTCTATAGGCAAGAGGCTGCGTGGAGGGTGAGATGTCATTTTGGCATTTATCAGCACTAGAGCAGTTTTGTAACACTTGCCAAGTAAGCAAATGTCAAGGGATTGCATATCTGAGAGGCTGAGGACCAGAAAGAGACCTGCTGGCATGGTTGAAAAAAGGGCTGCAGACAAAAGAACTGTATCCTTAATATTTTTGGATCTTGACATTCAACCTGTTAGCATTCCCAGTGAACACCATTATCATGAGAATTGTCCTTGAGTTCTGTGTGGCCATTGGAATGGATTATCAAACACAAAAGAGTGGGAAAGTGCTTGACAGGGATGGTTGGTGTGAGGATATGTAAAATAAGTTTGCAGGGTGGAGGTATGTCTGACATCTGCCTGATAGGAATCATGAGGGAGACCTTTCTTTCTATGGATGAAAGAGTTCAGACAAGTCTTCCCTGCCATTTCTCAACCATTATTATAATATCTAAGGAGAATGTAACAAAGAGGAAGTGCTGGAATCCTGGTGGGGACTGAGCATGATAGTGGGACAAGAGGAGAATCAAGGAAAATAGAGGAAAGAGCTGGGAGGCAAAGGGCATTTATAGAGGTCTAGATAAAGACATGTACATATGCAAATATATTTATATGAGGATGGGGAAATAGATCTATGAGCCTATATTTATAGGTTTAGTATTAAGGTAGCAGACGGACATTGGGCCTCCACTCAAGTACTCCATCAATGCAAGAATACTTTCTTCTATTAAATTGGCATTCTATGATGCTCACCTTCCGGACACAATCGCTGAAGACAAAGCGGGTGAAGAAGCAAAGGTGGTGAAGAAAGCTGATGGTGCCCGGCTATCAAAAGATATAGCGTCTGGGGTCTTAAAAGCTTGAAGGTAAACAAGCGGCCATCTAGCTCAGAAGCAACAAAGCCCACATGGAACAACACATCAGCCTGTGTGATCACGAGGTGTCGAAACGGATCACTGAAGACAAATGGGTGCATATGTGGCGAAGAAAGCTGATGGTGTCCGGCTATCAAAAAGTATAGCGTCTGGGGTCTTAAAGGCTTGAAGGTAATCAAACAGCCATCAAGCTCAGAAGCAACAAAGCCCACATGGTTATTCCACCAGCCTATGCGATCACGAGGTGTCGAAGGGATCAGGTATAAGGCATCATCAGAACAAAAAATTTTACCACAGTGAATGATGGAGGGAGTGCGGAGTGGAGACCCAAAGCCCATTAGTGGACCACTGTATATCCCCTTGCGAGGGGTTTGGGGGAGATGAGCCAGTCAGGGTGTGATGTAGTAACGATGAAAAATACAACTTTCCTCTAGTTCCTAAATGCTTCTTCCCCGACCCCACTATCATGATCCGAATTCTACCTTGCAAGTCTGGCTGGACCAGAGGATGTACACTGGTACAGATAGGAACTGGAAACACAGGGAATCCAGGGCAGATGATCCCTAAAGGACCAGTGGTGTGTGGTGATACTGGGAGGGTAGAGGGAGAGTGGGTTGGAAAGAGGGAACCTATTATAAGGAACTATATGTGACCCCCTCCCTGGGGGTTGGACAACAGAAAAGTGGGTGAAGGGAGACGTTGGACAGGGCAAGATATGACAAAATAATAATTTATAAATTATCAAGGGCTCATGAGGGAGTGCGGGGGGGGTGGTGGCGGGGGGCGGGGGGATGAGGACCTAATGCCGGGGGCTTTAGTGGAAAGGAAATGTTTTGAGAATGATGAGGGCAATGAATGTACAAATGCGTTTTACACAATTGATGTATGTATGGATTGTGATAAGAGTTATATGAACCCCTAGTAAAATGATTGTGGAAAAAAATTACTTCTATAAAATATTTATAAATGCAATGACTTTATCTTCCTTGAAACATTTAAGTGTGCCTAAATTCCTAAGGGAATAGCAAAAATAAAAGGCGAGCATTACATTTTTTAATGGGATTGAGACAGAGGAAGCAGACTTAATAAAGTAAGATACTAGGGAATAAAAGTATAATTCACTCTTTTTGGTTATTGATGGCAAAAATGTTGTATTAATTATAAATTACAGTTAGAAAATAACATATGTTGCGATGTCAGATGGAACTAAAAAACTGACCTGTACATTATCATATTTATAGTAATGAGTTCATGATTTTATTCTCTAGGCCATAGTAGTATACCTAATAAATTTGATCCATTACTAAACTAATGGAAACAACAAGCACAATATGCTTATAAAACTATGTTATGACTACCTACATTAAAAATATCTCCCATTCCATTCTTACTCTGTGACAGAAACAGAGAAAATATATACCATGTATTATGGAAAGCTTCCATGTTAAAAGAAGAACAGCAGCTAAAAAACTCTTCCTTCAATGATTCCATAATTGGGGATAAGTTGAAGAAAAAAGAAGAGGGAAGATGAATTTGACTTTACATATTCAAGGATACCAGATGTCTACTTTTTGAAACTCTCAAATCAGATCCTCTACTTACCGTGGCATAAGAAAGTGAATAAGCAATTAAATCTCATTCATCCTTTCTCCCAACAAGAGAACATGTTTTCACGTGCTGGCTACGGTGCCATTTATGAGTCTGTACACAAAGGGGTTTTCTTCCAACAATAACTGGCCTTGTCATCAAACTGCTGAGCTTCATTCAAGATGACTAACAAAAAAAAATTTTAACACTCTTTTTACCTTTTCTTTTCCCATAGGTGTTCTGAATTCTTGATAGATAGAAATCATACATTCTAAAATCAGCACAGATGTCTTGTTCTCCAAACAATTTCAGATTTAAATGAAGAGTAACTCTCAATCACATAGTCATCAATATGCATAATATCAAAATGAATTTTCAACGACAGCATCTGTCCCCATATTTCTAAACAAGATCCTATGCAGAATTTCTCAATATTGGAATAGTTTTGTTTTGTTTTAAGATTTAGTTTGTCTTCTGGATAGTGCTTCAAGAGCACTTCTCTAATTTCAGTGTCCTTAGTTGAAAAAAAGTAATTACACCATAAAAGTATTATGATATTAAATTGTTACTTAACATATCTTAATGTATCAAAATGTCTTTTACCTCACAAAACACAAAGCAATCATAGTCTACATATTCAACCTACAACTAAGTTCTTACATTTGCTTGAGCAGCTATACAATTAAGAGCAATTTTGCTATCCATAGCGAAAAGGTTGCTTGCCATCAAAGAAATTGATTGACACAGTGGCTGTGTCAATAATATTCAGATATAATATCCAACTTTGACCTGCATACAAGCAACTGAAAATGTTTTGGTTTGAATTAGGCACACGTTAGTCCTCATAGTAACTGTGGTAGTTACACAATTTCATGTCAACTTGATATAAGGATGTAGGGGTGGAGGCGAGCCTGTCAATCAGGGAACAATTGTCAGAATGTCACAGGACCTTGCAGTGTTCCCTTGTGATGTGCGCAGAGTCATCTTGGGTTGGAGCTGACTCAGTGGAATCTAACAACAATAAATTTATAATTAGAAATGTACTCACTCTTTAAGCCCAAAATAACATTAGGTAATCTTTGGAAACTTTTTTCTCACAGATTAAGTATTACTAAATGTACTCAGTCTGTGAAGTGTAAAACATTGTTCGTTTTAATTTTATTTCTAATAAAGTACGGTTTAATTGTGAAATCTTGAAATTGGTGGAGCATTGTTACTATCAGGTGGCACTGTGTCCCATTCTAACGCAGGGGACCCTATGTATAACAGAAGGAAACCTTTACCATCTTTCCAAGGGTTCTTATTTTTGAGCATTCTGACTGTATTTATGCACTGGTACAACTGAAAGAAGACTGAAATCTTCAGTTGTCTTAAACACTTAAGACAACAACAGTTGTCTTAAACACTTAAACACTTAAACTCTTTCCCCAGGTCACAAGAAGTCAAGCTAATCAGCAATATGTTGTTGTTTTTGTTAGTAGGTGTCTTAAATGGACTCTGATGCATATCAACCTTGTGTGCAACAAAAGGAAATACCACCTAGTCCTGCCATCCTCACACTTATTCTTAACTCTGAGCCCATTGTTGCAGCTACTGTGTGAATATATCTTGTCAAAAGTCTTCCTCTTTATTCGCCGCCCCTGTACTTTACATTGACTAAGTCTGGCTATCCTTGGCTCTACAGAGCATTTTGACTGTACTTCTTCCATAATAGCTTTGTTCGTTATTTTGGCAGTTCATGGTGCTTCCAATATTCATTGCCACCACAAAATTCAAATGCATCAATTTTTTTTGGTCTCCATTCAATATCCAACTAAGCCACTGAAAATAGCATGGCTTGAATCAGGCACAACATAGTCCTCAAAGTAACCGTAGTAGTTACACAATTTCATGTCAACTTCATAAAAAAATGAAGGGACGGGGTCTAGCCTGTCAATCAGGTCACAGCCTGATGAACCCTGCTTATGGGCACGGTCTTCTCATGAGGATTCTGGGAACTTCCTCTTTCTTGATTCTGTCATCAAAAGAGGTGGCCTTTCTCTCTCTGTGTGTGTCTCTCTGTCTCTCTGTCTCTCTCTCTCCTTCATATTCCTGTTGACAAACCACATAGAGGCAGGCTGATAGGAGTCATTGTACCAGAGATGCATCCACTGCCATTGGATCCACAGGACTTTCTACCCACCAGCCTGTGCTCTTCCTGAATTCAACATCAGTGCATGTCCTGCGTGACTCTAAAGAATTCATGAGTGAATATCAGACTTATGGGCTAATGTCAGACTTAGAGACGTGATCTGGACTGGGCTGGGATTTTTTTTTTGATGAATAATTTCTTCTTAATATAAAGTTCTCTCTTACACATATATGAGTGTCAATGAATTTGTTTCTTTTGTAAACCCAGTCTAACACAGTAGCATCCTTGTTTTTCATTAATTTAAAGAGATCTGTGAAACAGATTTTCCCATTATAATAATGTGTCCTTTGATCTTCTGACTGCAGTTTCCATTAGCATTGATTGTGGATCCAAGAAAGACTAGATCCTTGGCAATTTCACTCTATTATAATGCGTTATTTATTGGTCCAATTGTGAGGATTTTTATTTTCTTTACACTGAGTCATAATCCATACTTAAGTCTCCAATCCTTGATTTTTTACAAGCAAATTTTTTACAAGCTTTAAATCCACCTCACTTACAGCAAACAAGGTGTGTCATATGCGTATCTCAGGTTTTTAATAAGCCTTCCTCCAATCATGATACTACATTCTCCTTATATAAGTACACTTCTCTGATGATTTGCTCAGCATACAGATTGAATAATTATGATGAGAGGATACAATCTTGATGCACATCTTTATTAATTTCAAATCATGCAATACACCCTTGTTCTGTTTGCACAACTTCCACTTGATCCTGTACAAGTTCAAATGAGCACAATGAAATGTTCTGGAATTCCCATTCTTCTCAAGGATATCTGTAGTTTGTTAAGAGCTGCACAATTGAATAAATGCTTTACTTGTATAATGAGGAATTACTGAATAACAGCTCTCAAAAATTATCCTCACAATGCTCCTTGTAGCTCCCCTTCAGGTGAGCTTCATCAGAATTTAAAACTTGATAGTTGTGCCCCCACCATCTTCCTTCTGAGCCAAATTAAAGTATTTCGTATCTGTTGCACATGTGTGTATACCATGAGGACAAGGAGGACATCTGTGCTCTGTAGTGCTACATATTTTCTTTGGAAATCTTGAGTGTGGTCTAATTCAGACTCTGTCATGTTTTCATGTTGTGCCACCATTTCAACACAAGAGTATAATATTTGGAAAGCTATTGTTTCTACAGCTTGCACTGATTTATACTTCATTCTATTTGAAAACCTATGTGGTAGCTCAAAGCCAAATGTCACATGTAGCAATGTACTAGAAGATTGTTTCTCACCATCTTAAGCCACATGTTATTAGATCATCTAAGATTGTTATGTTAACTTGACTTGGATAATTGTTTACAAAAGAAGTTTCAGGAGACTCAAATAAATGAAGAACATTCCATCTAAAGCTCTACATATGAATGCATATGACTTTACAAGACTGTCCAAAGAAAAATATATATCGGAAAGAGTATAAAACATCTAATACAAAATCTTTGGAAACAGGATTTTATGAAATTATCTAAGAAAATGTTTATTCCTCAAAGTTGAATTCCTTATAACATTGGTCAATTTTATTTAACTTTGAAATGGAAAACTCTTCTTTTTCTCAGTGATTGTCAGAAAATAAATTTAGAGTAACTTATCTTGCAAGCAAATGCAACTCATTTTCTACTAATTTAAACCTTATTTTCAGGCTAAGAGGGGTATAGAAACTATCTAAACATCTCCAATTAATTTTTTAAAGATCATATTTTACAGAATATACAAGTGTAAAAATCACACAATTTTAATAATTTATGATGAATTCAGGTAGAAAAATTGTTTTATTAAATTTACATACACATTATTTATGTACATTACTTAACAGTTTGGTAAATTTTGACCAAAGTCCAAGAAGAATTCCATACCAGTACAATATCTATCTATCTATCTATCTTATTTTCCCATGTTCTAAGTTCAGATAATGAGGCTATTGTACATTTAGTTTTTTCATATGTGCAACTAAGCATGTCAGAATATTTATTAATAGAAAGTTTTAAACTATTGTCAGCATATTAAAATTAAGTAAATATGTGTGAAATACATATGTATAAATAATCATTTCTAAATATTTAAAGGCATGATAAATTATGTAAAACTAGATTTAAGTGTTAAAATAGGATATATGTCTTCACCTTACACAATTCATCACAATGAAGACCTTAAAATTATTTTTTTAAACATCTATTATTCTCATGGAATACCAGAAATCATTCACTATTTATATGCCTTGATCCTCCTTCCCACATGAGATCAGAGAGAAAGCCAGGGTTGTGTAATAAAATGGCCAATCTTAAAACATGGGGAATTTGAACTTGGGATTTATTGAATTAAATGGAACAAAGCAGTAGCCATAAAATGTCAGCTTTAAAATAACAAAACATAATATTTATATATCCCTATAATCCTTACTAATAAATCTGTGTTGAAACACTCCTAAGATAAAGACTTTTATGAAATGAAACTATGAAAATGAGAGATCAGAAATAGTAAAACCAATTTAAAGTTTCCACAGCTTATAAGTACTTCACCCAAACCTGGTAGTAATGTCTGCCACTCGCCCCAGAAACCGCGTGGAACTGGTGCTAGTCGTTGAAACAATGACACTTGGTTTTGATTTATGTTTCTCTTTCAGAGGAGTTTAAACTTTTATTCCCCTGATAAACGAATCTCCTTGTTCTACACCATCTTTGGCAAGGGGATGAATTTAATTTGTATGTTTTGAAAATTAAAATATAAATAAAAGTTTGGTGCATTGGAAGGGGAAGTGGTTTACATTTGATGATTTTTCCTTCTTGATATTTCCATAGGTATTAAATGTTTTCTACCATAAACATCTACTATTTTCATGATTAAAACTCATCCTTGTTTTAAACCCTGATCTAATAATGAACTCTGGCAAACGTACATGGTTCTATTTAATTCCAGGTAAAGGGAGGTTAGGTCCTGATCTGAAATGTTACCAAATTCAAAATTCCCACAAACTCTATATTTTTATGAGAAGTCTAAAAATGCTATAAAGTAAAAAATTAAAACTAAGAAAGCATTAATTATTGGAATATTAGCTTTCATGTTTTTAACTAAACCTGATGCAAATCTTTCTCTTTTCCCCAACTTGTTTTCAATCCATTTATTTTGGCACATATATCTGTGCAGTTATGGGTGCTCATTGCTACAATATACTTAAATATAAAAATCAATTATGAGGGTCACGTAACTTTTATAAATTGAAAGTGAGAAAGACACTAACTCATCTAGCATATAAATATAAGCCTATGTTGACTAATCATATAAACAATTATATACTTTTGGTACATTTATACAGAGTGTTGACAAATAAACATATAACTATATTTTATTATTTTTGAGAATATTTTTGAAGTTAAATAAAACTTATTACACCTGGTTTCTATCATATTCTTAATGTTCTATGTATGCCTTTATTGGAATATACACTATCTTAGAATGTTTTTTCTTCTTACTGTAAATGGAAATCATTTGTTTAGCAAATAAATATATGCTCCTTTTAGACTGGTAATTTTAATTCATATTAGTGAATATCAAACTTATTCTCAATACATGTATGTAGATTTTTAAAGCCATCACTAAATAATATTTCTACACTAAGAGTGGTTTTCCCTTGTTTTAAATAATTACTTTAACTTACATTTATTATTTCAATAAATAAAATAAATTTAAGTATTTACATCAGAAAAGGATTCCTAGTAGTGTAAAGCCTGAGAGCTCAGCTACTAAACAAAATGCAAGTGCTTCAAACTCATTAGTCACTCTATGAGAAAAAGATGCAGTCACCTGATTCGGTATGGTTTTCAGCCATGGAAACCCTGTTCAGTACTTCTTTGTGTATTAAAGGGTCATTATGACTTTGAATCAATATCAAGGCAATAGTATTTGGCAGAATAATTTTGCTGATTGTAGCTACAGGTATTTAAAAATATTGTACATACAATTCTAGACATAAGAGTAAGATTATTAGAGATAATTTATGGTATTAGAGTTGATTCGGACTCCGAGTGATCCCACTGGACAGAGTAGAATTGCCTCATAGCGCCTACAAAAGTGGCTGCCGCATCTTTCTCCCTCAGAGTGACTGACGAGTTCAACCTGGTGTCAACAGCTGAATTACTTTAACAATATGCGATTAAGGGTCCTTATATTGTCCTGCAGAGTGCCATATAACTGTAGAAAGCATCATGGTTAAGCATCCTACCTATAAATAACAAAGAACCACTTGTCATCAAGTTGATTCCAACTCAAAGCGAGGCTATAAGAAAGGGTAGGTAGAACAACCCAGGTGAGTTTCTGAGACTATTTATCACTCTTTATGAGAGTGTAGGACCTCATTTTTCTCTGGCGACATGGCTGGTGGTTTTGAATTATGAACCCTGTGGTTGACAGCCCAACATTTAAATTCTGTGCCACCAGGACTCTTTCTGTTATCGATAGATTAATATAGACTGAAAAGTTGACTGCAAATCTAATTACTACAACTGTGTATGGCATGTAAAATATGCCACAATTTTTCAGAAAATTTTAAAAAGCAAGGGTTCCTAAATCTTGGAAGCCACATGCTAGATTATTGGACAAGTTATGACAGCTTTAAGACAGCCTATATAATTATGTTCTCATTAATAGTTCAGGTCCAACATTTGCCATGATTTTTGCCAATCCCTTCAGTGTAGGTGGTTGGTTGTGCTGTGGTGGCTTGTGTGATGCTGTGATGCTAGAAGCTATTACATCCGTGTTTCAGATACCAGTAGATTGCCCAACATGAACAGATTTCAGTACAACTTCCAGACTTAGAACAAACTAGGAAGACGGAGGAGGCAGTCTACATAAGAAAACTTCATCACAGAAAACCTTGTAAGTGACAGAGGGATATTGGCATCTATATTGTCATAAGATAAGCCCTTAGGTTGGAATGCACTTCAGAAAAGCAAAGGGGCAAGAGCTGCTTTGTTAAAGGATAGTCGACTGCAATGATGTGGAGATGAAGCAGACCTTTCAGGACCTTCATTTGTTCTTGGGGAACAACTCAACACGAGAAGAAGTCACAGTAAACATCTATTAATCATAACACTGGAAAGTACCCAATATGAATGTAAGAAAATTGGAACTTTAAAAAAAAAGAAATATATGCATAAAGATCAATACCCTAGGCATTAGTGAGCTTATAGAAATGGACCTGATAGGCTGGATTATGGCCTATCCACAACTTGCAAAATGGGTTGAGTGTTGTACTGCCAAGTAGTCTTGCATCTAGTGCCACAGGCCTTGCACCTATGAAACCTCATGCACCATGAATGGAAATGGATTTAGGGAATGGGATAAGCACTCGCTGGGCTGATATTGCTACTAGCAATCTGGACTGGCATAGCAACTGAACCCAATGTCCTATACCAAGGGAGGAACATTTGGCTAGAATTAAATAGCAAATAGGAGGAAGGAGAAGAAATAGCTGAAGATAAAGTAATGAAAAAGTGTTTACACATCAGGGAAAATGTAACATCATGCTTCTTCTTGAGAAAAATTTAGAGCCAGAGACTTTTCTTTCAATTCAAGTGTGAACGGTTTAATGGCTAGAAGAGCCAGGGGGTGGCCTGAGTTGTACTTGGCTAATGCGGCCCTTCCAGCCATAAACCCTTATGTAATATAACAAGTCTCGATCTGAGATGCCTGTAGCTATAGTCCCATTTTGGAAAGCATTTTCTGCTAACAAACATAGAATAAGATTAAATTCTGACCCTAGCAGATGGTGTGAATTGGACCACACTTTTCATTTAATGGTTATCATGGTTACTGTTACTTCTTATGGATGTAAGGAATTATCTAGCACAACTGAAAGGAGAAAGAAGACTGTTTCTGGGAAACACTGCTGATTAAGATTAGTAGGAGGTCAAAGCCTACGGGGAAACATCTTCCCACAGGCCCCAAGTCAGAGATGCATAAATAAGATACAGTACAGGGTGAAGAATAGATTATTTCATTTGGGTAAAAATTGATTGTGCTATCTAACTCCCAGCAAAATGACTTTTCCTTACATAGGTCTAGTAAGATGAGCAAAGATACTGAAAGCATTTGTCCTTGAGTAATTGTGAAGAGGATTCCCTGCCATATTATTCTGTTGCTTATAAGAGAATCCACTAAGAATCAGGGGGTTTGATCACATCACTACCAAGGTCCAGGATTGGAGTTTATCCTCTGGCCCTAGCATTTGTCTGACCCCTGCCTGACCTTCAGACTTCAGACTGAAGAGCACCTACCACCTCATGAGACATTTCCTTGAACTGCTGAGTTTTGTGGAACATGGCAGAGATTCACAGAAACCAAAAATTGTGAGGAGGAGGGGATGGGCAATGGAGCAGACTAGCATCTTGTAAGAGTGACATTTTGGTTACTATGATGAGAATGACAAAAGCAAGAGGAACGGCATCAGTTTTCACAAATAAACCTTCAAGATCTTTCATGAAGTACAATGCTGTTACAGGATATCTGGAGGCCTACAAGGAAGTGCAGTTGATACAAATATTATTCAAATTTACCTACCAACTACAGAGCAACTGATGAAGAAATTTAAGAATCCTATCAGGATTTTCTGTCTGAAATTGATAAAAATGCATCAAGATGCATTAATAATTATTGCCCATTGGAGCAAAAGTTGAAAACAAAAAGAAAGGAAGAGTAGTTGGAATATATGGCCATATATTTCATGGTCATAAAGTCAAAACTAGAGATTACATGATAGAATGTTGCAAGACCAGAAATTTCTCCATTGTAAACACCTTTTTGCAACAATATAATCTGCTACTGTGCACATGAACTTCCCCCAATGGAGTACACAGAAACCAAATTGATTACATCTGTGGGAAGAGATGATGAAGAAGCTCATTATCAGCAGCCAAAATGAGACCAAGGGCTGACTGTGGAACAGTAAATTGCTTCTATGTAAGTTTAAGTTGAAATTGAAGAAAAGTAAAACAAATTCACTGGAGCCATAAATATGACCTTGAGTATACCCTACCAGAAATGTGAGACTATCACAAGAATACATTTGATGCCTAGACCATTAATGGCAAAAGATCAGATGAGCCATGGAGTGGCATCCATAATATCATACATGAAAAAGGCAGAGAGTCATCAAAGGACAAGAAATTAAGGATATGGGGATGACTTATGAGACTCAGAAGCTTAGCCTTAATCATAGAGTAGCTAAAATAAAGAGACGAAATAAATATCTGAATAGAAAAATTTTAAAGGAAGTTCAAGAAAACAAAGTAAAATATTGTAATGAAATGTACTAAAACCTAGAGTTACAAAACCGAAAAGGAAGAACACACTCCCAGTATCTCAACCTGAAAGAACTAAAGACAAAATCCACACCTTGAATTATAATATTAACGAATTCCCTGGAAATAATGTTTAAAAATAATGGAGACATCGAAAGGAGCTGGAACAAATACACATAGCCATGGTACTCAAAAGAAATGGTCTCTATTCAACCTTTTCAAGGTAGTATATGATTAAAAACCAATGATACTGCAGGAAGAAGTCCCAGGTGTACTAAACATATTAGTAAAAACAAGGTTCTAGATCTTTCCTCTATTTCCTTTTACTTTCCTCTTGTCGCACTCTCATGTGTAGCCTTCATTTGTGTTTCAGTAATTCCTCTCGGTTACATTACCCTTGATCATGCCCTACCAGGCCTCCTCACCCTCCTCACCACTGATTTGGAACAAATGTGTTCCCTTGTCCCTGGATTTGCTAACACCACTTCCTTTCCCTCCACCTCCCCCATCTCCCATGTCCCCTCTGGAACTGTGGGTCCCACTGTTTTCTCCTCCAGATAGTTCATCCAGCCTATTTTATTTGCACAGACCTGAGGAGATAATAACATGCACAAAAACAAGACAAAGCAAAACAAAGCAACAAAAGAAAACAAAACAACAGACTAGCCAGTTAAGGTGCAGTGTAGCAACAATGAAACATACAACTTTCCTCTAGTTCCTAAATTCTTCCTCCCCCCAATAACCCCCTCCTACTCCCACTAACATGATCCCAATTCTACTTCACAAATCTGGCTAGACCAGAGGATGTACACTGGTACAGATAGGAACTGGAAATGCAGGGAATCCAGGATGGATGATCCCTTCAGGACCAGTGGTGTGAGTGGCAATACCGGGAGGGTGGGGGTAGGTTGGGGTGGAAAGGGGGAACCAATTACAGGGATCTACACATAAGCTCCCTGGGGGATGGGCAACAGAAAAGTGGGTGAAGGGAGACATTGGACAGTGTAAGATATGACAAAATGATAATTTATACGTTATCAAGGGTTCATGAGGGAGGGGGGAGCACGGAGCGATGGGGAAAAATGAGGAGCTGATGCCAAGGGCTTCAGTGGACAGCAAATGTTTTGAGAATGATGAGGGCAATGAATGTACAAATGTGCTTTACACAATTGATTTATGTATGAAATATGATAAGAGTTATATGAGCCCCCAATAAAATGATTAAAAAATAAATTTAAACGGTTCTAGAAATGTACAGAACACCAATGGCAATGTTTCCACAAGCTGACAAAGCACTAGAAGCCCTCACTTGCCTATTCAAAGAAATCTGGAAGATCGTTACCTAGTCAATTGGTTGGAAAGATCCAAATTAACAACCATTCCAAAGAAAGGTAAACCAACAGATTTCAAGAGTTAGTAATAAATTATCATTAATACCATATGCAGTCGAAATATTGCTGAAGACCATTCAATAATGATTGCAACAGTACATTGACAGGGAATTCCCAAACAAAGCAGTATTAATAGGTCATGACCCAAAGTATCCTTTTTGATGTCAGATGAATCTTGACCGAAAGCTAAAAGATGTTTACATGTGTTTTATTGGCTGTGCAAAAGCATTCAACTGTGTAGATCATTAAAAAAACTATGGAAAACATAAAGAAGATTGAGAATTCTAGAACACTTCAGCATTCTCATGCAGAATATGTACATGGATCAAGAAGCAATTGTAAAAACAGAAAAGGGGAATAATGCATGGTTTCCAATCAGGAAATGTGTTCGTCAGAGTTGCAGCATCATTTCACCAAGCTAATTCAACCTGCGTGCTAGCAAATAACCCAAGACGCTGAGCTACATGGAGAAGGATGGAATGTAAGATGTTTAGGAGGGCTTCTCAACACAGTTGGCTATGACACAATCTTGCTTGCTGAAAGCAAGCAGGACGTCAGACATGTGATGAACATCAAGGACTGCAGCTTTCAATATGGATTAAAACTTAATGTGAAAATATTTTTTTTTAAAGAAAATACAAAAATCCTCACTGTTGACTGACTCAATGTAAAGAAAACCAAAATCCCCACAAGTAAACCAATAGATGACATCATAGTAAACCCGAGAAAATGGAAGTTGTGAAGGATTTCATCTTGCTTGGAAACCATGATCCATGTGCACGAGAAGTTCAGTCAAGAAATGAAATGACATTTTGCATTGTGTAAATCTTCTGCACAGAACATCATGAAAGCATTAAAAAACAAGGATCTTACTTTTGGACTCAGGTGCATTTGACCCATGTCATGGTATTTTCCATCTCAGATGCATGTGAAAGTTGGACATTGAATAAAGAAAACCAGAGAAGCATTGTTCCATTTGAATTATGGTGATGGCAAAAAATATTAAAAGTACCATGCAAACAAATCTCTCTTGGAAGTATTACAGCCAAAATGCTCCTTAGATGCAAGGGTGATGAGACTTCATTCCCAGTACTCTGGGCATGCTCTAAGGAGAGACTAGTCCCTGGAAAAAGGACATCATACCTGGTAATGCAGAGAAGCAGCAACAAAGAACAAGACCCTCAACCAGATGATGTGACCCAGAAGTTGCAACACTGGGTGTGAATATCACAATTGTGCGGCTGGGAGAGACCCGTGTTGTGTTCTCTTTGACACAGGGTCACTCTGAGCTTAATGACACTGAACCACAACTCTGGCAGCAGCATGAGAGAGAGAGCCAATGGTGGCCAAGGCATTCGCAGCCAGCTGGACACTTAATTAGGGCATGAAAACAAAGTAAATGGTCGCAAAATCTTGGCTGACTCCAGATCAATTAATCAGACCCAGGAGGAACTACAGCTACAGCAGTGGGAAAGGGGTCATGTTTTGAATATCAATGATAATGCAGATTAGAAAATCTTATGTGATTGGTTCTGAAACCGTTTGGTGAGGGTGTGCCTCATCATCGTGAGACTCTCACTGACACTGCGTTGATTCTGACGCATGGTGACTTAGGACAGAGTAGAATGTCTCTGGTGGGTTTTTGAAACTAAATCTTTAGAGAAGTAGACAGCCTCATCTTTCTCCCTCAGAGTGGCTGGTAATTTTGAACTGTTGATATTGCAGTTAGCAGCTCACTACATAACCACAGTTCCTCGTTCCTCGTGAGAGTTTAGTACAACAATTTCTAGTCAAGTTCTTGAGGATAAAACTGATCCTCTCGGAGTGGGTAAGGGAGCCACAGCAAACATACTCTGACTAAGGGTAAATTTTTCCGCATTGCTGATCAATGGTCAGGAAGAACTTAATGAAGACAAAGTATTTGGAAAGTAAAAATATATTTAGCTCTTTCATGGTAACTTTTCACCTAATGTAAAATTAAAACTAAACCAAACTCTCTGACTCATAGGGAACATGGAGGAGTCAGTGGAACTGCCCTGTGGGTTTCGAAGACTGTACGTCTGTATGGGAGCCAAAGCCTCGTTTTTCTCCCAGGGAGGGACTGGTAATTTCCAGTTGCTGACCTTGTAATTAGCAGTCCAGTGAATGCTCTAAGCCACCAGGTAAGCTAGTGTGCATAATTGCAGCTCAGTAGAACTAACTAATTCAGTAACAAATTAAAGTATTAACTTTTATTGGACTAAGCAAACTAATTGCCATTTAAAGGTTGTGATTGTAAGACAAAATAATCAAGATCCAATCATGTGTAGCTATTATAATGAAAAAATGGAAAAGTGGAGTATGAAAATCATAAAGTAAGATTATACTTGGCATTTCTCAAGCTGGACAAAAACTGAAGAGAAAAATTCCAGCTCAAGTTGTAATACTGGAGGATTCTGTGGACAAAAGAATATGAAAGGAATACACTGAGTCAGTGTACAATGTCTGAGAACAAACCAGTTTCTATTCCAAACTGGAGAATTTATGGAAGTGACATGGGGTAGCACCTCCTCTGGATTCACAAGGTATTGCAGCAAAAGAACAAGGTCACTTTGTCCATACAGAGAATTCAGGGGATTTGGGTTTGGTGACATTTTACAAAAGCAGACTTTAATAGACACAGACAAGGACAATTCCCTTCAACATTATTTTGCTAATATTAAAGTCTGAGTCATTTAACACCTTATTTTATGGATAATTTCAGGGCCACTCAGAAGGAATGCTCTTTGGGGGAGCATGCTATGACAGGGTAGGATATGAAGGAAGGAGGGTATCTGAAAGTTTTCTGAGGTAAACTCTCTAGCTGACCTTTGGTAGACATCCAAGAATAAACAATGAGGGGAGAAAGAGAGAGAGAGAGAGAGAGAAATGAGTCTGGTCTGCATCTTTGGCAGAAGCCTCTCCCGCTCTCTCTCTCTCTTTTTTTTAAATCATTTTATTGGGGGCTCATAAAATTCTTATCACAATCCATACATACATCTATTGTGTCAAGCACATTTGTACACGTGTTGCCCTCATCATTCTCAAAACATTTGCTTTCTGCTGGAGCCCTTGGTATCAGCTCCTCATTTTTCCCTTCCCTCCCAGTTCCCACCCCCTTCATGAACCCTTGATAATTATTATTTTGTCAAATCTTACACTGTCCAATGTCTCCCTTCACCCACTTTTCTGTTGTCCATCCCCCAGGGAGGAGGATAGACGTAGATCCTTGTAATCGGTTCCCTCTTTCCACCCCACC
>NW_022103898.1:46395677-46397898 GCF_000313985.2 Echinops telfairi
TGTTGTTTTGTTTTCTTTTGTGCATGTTATTCTCTCCGCAGGTCTGTCTAAATAAGATAGGCTGGATGAATAATCAGGAAGCCTCTCTTTTTGTCAAGAGATCAAGAACCTACTTCTTTTGAGTTCGTTCAATAGCAGAAATAATTGGCCAATATTCAACCATTAGGTAGCATACAATGCTAGTGATGGAGAATCTCTAAGCTGCACTGAAAATAGTGGCAATAAAAAAAACTCTCCACAAATTAACAGAATATCAGTTGAGATGCTTCAGAAATGAATGCCTTAGTCATCTCTGCCAAAGAATATGGTAGACAATTATTTAGATAACAGAATACATTTTAAATAAAGGTAATTCAAAGGAATGTGGAAATTACTGAACCATATCATTAATATCAAGCACATGTTACTGACGATAATTTAAAAATTACTGCAGCAGTATATTGACAGGAAACTGGTAGAGATCCCAGCTAGGTTCAGAAGAGAGTATGAAAGTAAGTATACCATTGCTGATGACAGATGGATTTTAGCTGAGAGCAGAAAATATCAGAAATCTAAAAGTTACAGAAAGCTTGTGATTTTAAAATATTTTCTAAAATGATTTCAACATTTCAATGGAAATGTTTTAAAAAATCAATTAATTATTCTGAGTCTCCTCTTTTTATCATTATCAGGCACAACATTTTGTGCCATAAATAGTATGAATTAAATGTATTTTATTGCTACTCACTAAATGCTAATATTCTATAAATGAATATTGTCATCGTGTAATGTCCTGACCAAAAGTTGTTATAATTTCTCTATAAAGCAAACAAATTGAAATAACATAATCAGCCATGCTGGAATGATTTTAATATACCTGAAAGAGCCTTTTATGTTTTTCCCATTATGCTTTGACGTAAAGTTTAATACAATTTTTTTCTAGAACTATAATATATTTATACTCTGAAGAAATCAGGGTTATTTCTGGGCATTGCCAAGACATACTATGAAAATTAAATTTGATTATCTATTGATTGTTCACATTATGATAAAAATGATAACATTCAACATTATCATATAAGTTATATTAATACTGTCCCATGTCTTAAAGGTGAACATAGAAGTAAAATTACTTCTGTGCTTTCAAAAGTAATATGACTCAATTTCCTATCTTTCAAAGATAATTCAAGTTTAATTCTTACTTTTATAATCATAGCATATTCCAGAAAGCTCCATTCACATACAATTCAATGTGTATTTTATTCTTTGAGATTCAGGTTTAAGTTAACTTTTCATAAATCAAAAAGATGAGAATTGCTAAGCCAAAGAGATGAAAAAGTGGAAAAGAAAACTGGAATTTATAAAAGAGAAAAAAATAAGCTTTGGTAATATCTGTAGAATTCACTTTTAAAAGGGGCATTCAGGCCCAATATGCATCGTAAAGACACCAACATTAAGATGACAAGAGCTGGAAGAGCAATCCAACTATTAAAAATAAGATGTTTCTGACTCCTTAGACCCATGCAAGGGTGATATGTTTTCCTAGGTTCAAGATTCCTGAATTATAGTTTTACATCCAAGTACCTATATTAGACAAGAAAAAGCAACTACATAATTTGATACTTATATGTACTCAGCAAAAATGTTGGAGAAATAATCCGGGGGAACTTCTCACATCTCAGACATAAACTGGCCCAATGTAATATTTCAACATTGTACTTTGGGGTTACCCATAAGAAGCTGATACTACTGCAGACCCAGTCAAATAGCCATATGTATATTTTTTAAAATGATTGGTGGACATTTAATTTTTTATTGTTTCTTCTCAAGGTGAAGATAACACTTATGAATGTCCTAGCTAAATATAGTAGCTCCTTCTATTCATTCTTTGAAGTAAAAAGGGTGGATCATTACGCTACTGACATTAAAAAAAAAAAAAGATTGATGATACAATGTTTGAAGACTATATAGTCACCACTGTTTATGATAATGTGAAATTGTACAACCCCTTTGGAATACAGCTTTTTCAGACATTAGGAATTATACATTCAACCTTCTGTTTATAAGTTTTATTGAAACAAAATTAATTATATTTCCATAAAAGATCATTAAATAAATATTCCTGTCTTTTGTTGTAATTACAGAATGGAAAGAGTCTAAAGGATTAATAAGTAGATCATTAACAACCTATTGTATATAAATATCAGAGACTATGAAAAAGCTACTCAAAATAATGATAGGC
>NW_022103898.1:46399011-46400403 GCF_000313985.2 Echinops telfairi
GAAGTAATGATAAATATGGATCAAATTGGGAATAGAATGATATCTATAATTGTTTAATTTCTACAATCATGGCAGGCTGTTTGGGTGATTAAAAACATTTAATGGCCCAGCAACATGGACATGAAAAGTTGCTTATCTTTTAGACATAGACATCAGGAAAAAGGACCCCAAAAACATGAGTGAGAATGAAAAAAATAGATGATAGATAGATAGATAGATAGATAGCTGTATTAATCAGTGACCTGAGAGGAAACAGATAACATGTTTTAATATTTTAACCGGGTAATTGGAGAAGAGTTTAGCATAAGGTTAATGAAAACTATATGAAATTGTAACCCTGGGGTTAGTTATAATTGCAACCAACTAATACCTATAACCCAAAAGAGGAGAGAATGGCTATCAAATTCAGAAAGAGCTTTGTAAGCAGAATCAATGATTTGAACTCTGACATTGAGTTTAGAAATTCACTTAGCTCATTAGAGCACCACCAAAATAGAAAGGAGAATATATAACCGGAGAACACGTTTCTTCTCCTTTTGATGCCCTGTTAGTGAATTGCAGTACTGAAACCCAACCATTTCAGGTTAAGCCGCACACACAAAAGCAGCAAATGCAGAGGACAGAAAGAAAACATAAAGGTTTTGAAGGGGAAAAAATCGGAAGAATAAAAGGTTATAAGAGATAAGCACAAGATGCCTCTTTAGGTTCCCCCACCCCCTCACAGGATGTTATAGGACCATTCATTTTTTTTATTATTAAATACTTCTGTTGTGGCCTCTTATCTCTCTTATCACAATCCATACATGCACTCATTGTCAAGCACATCTGTATATATGTTTCCATCATCGTTTTCAAAGCATTTTCTTTCTACTTGAGCCCTCATTTGTCTCTTCCATCCCCACGCTCCCTCCTTGATGAACCCTTGATAAGTTATCATTATATTTTCATATCTTACTTCATCCTCTGTCACCCTTCACCCACTTTTCTGTTGTTCATCCCTCTGGGAGGGGGTTATATGTCAATCCTGTGATCAATTCCCCCTTTCTTCCCCCACCTTCCTATACCTTCCTGGTATCTCTGTTGTCATTGTTGGTCCTGAGGGGTTTATCTATACTGGATTCCCTGTGATCAATTCCTCCTTTCTTCCCCCACCTTCCTATACCTTCCTGGTATCTCTGTTGTCATTGTTGGTCCTGAGGGGTTTATCTATACTGGATTCCCTGTGTTCTTTTCTGTAGCAATGTATATGCTCTGGTCTACCTCGATTTGTAAGGTAGGATTGAGGTCATGATCATGGGGAGAGAGGAAGCATTAAAGAACTAGAGGAAAGTTGTATGTTTCATCAGTGCTATACTGCACCCTGACTAGATGGTCATTTTCTTGTGACCTGTT
>NW_022103898.1:46401407-46410820 GCF_000313985.2 Echinops telfairi
GCCTTCATTTGTGTTTATTAATTCCTTGCTGTTACATTCCTCTTGATTATGCCGAAGTAGGTATCCTATGTCCTTCTCTCCATTGATTTTAGTTCACTTGTTGTTCCCTTGTTCCTGGGTTAGTTGACACCACCCTTTCTTCTACCTCCCCTTCTCCCAAGTTCCCCCAGAACCGTAGGTCCTGTTATCTCCAAATTGTTATCATCTCCAAATTGTTTATCCCACCTATCTTATCTAGATAGACATGCAGAAACATTAATAAGTGCAAAAGCCAGGAAAAGCCAAACAAAACAACAAAGGAAGACAAAACCAAAAAACAACAACAAAACAAAAGGCAAAACCAAAATAACAACAACAAAAAAAAGCCATTGACAAAAAAAAAGAAAAGCCTATAAATATTTCCAGGTCTGAATTTTGACCTTTAGGAGTGTTTTCCAGTGGAGTCTGATGGCGTGCCACACTCTGTCCTAAAGTCCGTTTTTGGTGTTACCCAGAGATTTCATCACTTTGCTCCCCTTGCTACTCTGTTGCATGCACTTAGTGTTTCACCCCAGTGTGATGGGGTCAGATCCGGCAAAATTCCTGCACTGTGTCCCCAGTGTTGTCCCCCGTAGTGCTATGGTTCAGTGAGGGATGTCGTGTCTCATGGTGGGGCTGCTCCTATATAACATTCATTTTTGTCCCTTTTTCTATTTCTTGTCCTGTGTCATCCATAAGGAACAAGATATTAATATATAAAACAGATATGTACTATAAATATATCTAGCAAATTTACTGCTATGAACAATAAATTAAATATGTTGGAACATTTAGCCACCAGTGATATGATAAAAAAATTATAATAGATAATAGACATAGAAGCAATATTTCAGAAACATTGAGATATCAATGTTTCCAGAATATTAAAAAAAAAAACTATGTTTATCTCTAAGAAATTTGATGGTAAATAGAAACCTGAGGGAAGAAAAATTATTTTAAGAAGCAGTAGATGTTTTTACTTAGGATACAACATAATTGGATGTGTTTGTAACCAAAGAACAGCAGCAATGGAAGAAGAAAATCATAAAATACACAAGACTCTAGGGAAGACCTAGAAAGCACTCAGAAATGTTGGTGGCACTATCGAGCAGTTGTTGGACTGCTAAGCACAGAGTTTTTTGTTCAAATCCACCAGTGGGGAGTAAGATGAAGCTATTGGCTCTGTTAAGATTTACAGCCTCAGAGACCCAGTAGATTTGACAGTAGGGAGTTTTGTTTTTATAGACTTTGATGGACAATTTATGGTTTGTCATCTGGCCGAAACCATTATAAAAATCAATCACCACATATGCATGCAAAACTAGACAGTGAATAAGGAATATGGAAGAATAATTGATAAAGTTGTATTATGGTGTTGACAAATAATCATAAATTTGCCTCTGACTTCCAGAAGCATGAATAAATTTATGTTGAAGGGAATACAGAGTGAACTCTCTTTAAAATCAAGCATGGTCATCCTTCATCTTACATATTTTAGACATGTTATCAGGAAGGACCCTGGAGGAAACACCATGCTTGGTGAGATTTAGTCATTTACTTAGTATGGCCCGGTTAGGTACCTTATCCCTTATGTTATACAACTCTCTCTGCCTGTGGTTACATTGTTGTTTAAGAGGGAGCTCTTTGCTACGATAATGGACAGGATAAGATGGGATTTCATTTCTACCTAAGCAGAGAGTATGAATCAAGTCACACTCTTTATTCCTTGGAGGTCTGGTCTGCTGAAAGACAAAAACTAAACCTCATAGCCATCCCTCTGGGTATCAGAGCCATCTCATCTAAGTATAAACTGCGAGAGACCCTAGGACCATGGGAAGAGAGCACAATTGATATTTCTAGTCTGAAGTGAGAGCGGCACTAAATATCCTGGCAAGGAAACCAGGGGACAGAACAAAGGGACCAGGCTAGGAGCAGAGGCGAAGGCAAGGAAACCAGGAGAAAACAGTTGAGCAGCCAAGACTGTGGGACGGGGAGGCAGAGCAGCAAGCAGACTGCCTGGCCTTCAGGGGCAGAGGCCAATGGACCACATGGCTGAGAGGCTGAAGACCAGAGAGAGACTTGGCTTTTAGCTGAGGAGAGGTCCTGCTGTGAACCAGTGTTTACCGATCGGACTTGTAGGAACCTATTAACTTCCCTAATAAACTCCCTTAATTATATTAACTGTGAGCACATCAAGCTTGGTACAATAGAGGGCTGGGAAAAAGAGGAAGCCCCTCAGCAAGATGGACTGACACACTGACTACAACAACACAGAAGCAGTTGTGGGGGTGCCACTGAATCGGGCTGTGTTTCATTGTATTGTGCATAAAATCATGATGAGTTAGAAATGACTTGGTGGGGTTGGAAGTGACTTGATGGCATCTAACAATGACATCAATTGGGAGTATTGTTTGCGAGTTCTATGTGCCCATTGCAATGAATTGTTGGATTTAGCACAGAAATCAATGCTGTGGGAGCAATGGTTGGTGTCAGAATAGGACAATAAAGGATGGGGCGTGGAGACATGTCTTATCTCTTCTTCATAGGAAGGTAAAGATGGTCAGATGTGGCCCAAAGCCCATTAATGTAGGTGAGAGAGAGTGAGTGAAAAAGAGGAAAACTCTCAATCAGATCTATTGACGACGTAGTGTAGGTAACAACACGCTGAACCACAATGCACATGCTGAGTATTGCATAGGGCTGGGCAGTGTTTCATTCTATTGTTGTAATCAATTAGATGGTACCTGAGGTAGTTAGTTTATTGTGTCAACCTGGCTGATAAACACATGTCAGGTTAATTGAAAGGCAGAGGGATAAATGACTCGGTGAGCCTTGCCTTTCTAGTTCTTGGGTCTCTTGTTTGTGATGGTCGGACCAGAGTACAGTTGCCTTAGCCAGTTCCCTGCTTCAGCTGGCAAGGCTCACTTCCTGCAAGACATCCCTGAGGAGAAGCCATATGGACCTACCCCCATGCAGCCCTGGGTACTGGAGCACCTGTGTGGAGACCCCTGCCAGCACTGAGATGTTTACACATTTACTGATTCGACTTTCCTCCTGAAGTTGGCATCATGGCATCTGTTTTGTGAGATGGAGGAGGACTTTTTGGATTGGTGTCAGACATCTGGGTTAATGTTGGACTTGTGGGCTTGGGCAGCACTGAGCTGGGATGTTTTTTTGATGTGCACTTACTCTTTATATAAAACTCTCTCTTCTACATGAATTTCTGTGGATTTGTTTCTCTAAAGTACCCAGACTAATACAGTACCTAACAAACAAACAAAACAGTGAAGGGAACACAAATACAAGATGTATTATTGGACAGGTACATCAAAACCTCAAACTCACTGCCATTGAGTCAATGCTGCCTCAGAGAGACCCCCTTGGGTTTCTGAGAGTGTTACTGTTGAAGGGAATAGACAGTCCAGCCTTTCTCCCTTGGAGCTCTGGGTGGTTTTGAACTGCTGCATATGTGGATCACAGCCTAATGAGCAACAACTACACCCCCAGGCTTCTTTGGACAGGTGCATATTACTGGGTAAAGGGTGTAACAGGTAGAAGGTGGAATTCTTATTCTTTTAGTATCAGCTCCTTGAGGATAACTGGGAGGAATTTCTACACAGAGAAAGTTAAGAAAGCCCATCACAGTTTACCCCCACATTTTCAATAATGTAAGATGTGTAGTCATCTAGTATGATCGCCACTGAAAAGCAGTTTAACATTTTGCCATAAAGCAAAGATATGCACTCAAATTATTTGAAATAATAGGAAGTTATTTTGAAGTGACACAGAAAACAAGGCTCTGAGTCACAACCTTATTTTGCCATAAAAAGAGCCTTGGCAAAAGCAAAAATAGGCTCCAGGCTTTCTTAGGAACAAAAACAATATGACTCAGAATTCAAGGTTGCATCCTTATGGATATATATTTTTAGTGTTATTTTTTTCACATAACATATCCATACGAATAAAATGCACATAAAATCCATAGAAAACAAATATATGAGGGCTGTGCAATTTACAAAACCCTTATAGCATGTATTACATGCATAAAAATATTGTTTTTGTTTGTGTTTCTATTCTTTCCACAATGTGAAATATATATTTGTTTCTATTACTGATTTGAAAATATCATGAACACTTTGATAGTAATTGTTATTCAGACTTGGTGATGGAAAACTATCTTGTCTGTCCTTGAAACTAGTAGCCATCTGTGATTTAGTATTGAGTGCAGAGTCATGGAATAGTGCTGCCTATGATTATTTTTCAGCATCTATATGAGCTAGACTAGTTTCTCAAAAGTGTGAGTGGACACGGAGATGAATGGATGCAGTGAACTGTGACACGGGGTCATTGCAGAGGAATCCAAAATGAGAGTTGGCCACACAAAGCTTTCACCAAATTGTTTAGTTTTGTAAGCTCAAGACTTGAGATGTTGTCTTAATCAATGAAGTAACCTTTTGCTTTGAGAAAAAACATTGCACATGTTGCTATTGTTAGACACTGTTGGGTCACTTCCAATTCACCATGACCCTGTATACAACCAAACAAAGCATTGCCTGGCTCTGTACCCTCCCCATAATGGTCTAATGTGTGAGCCCATCCATGCAGCCGTTTTGTCAATCCGCCTTGTCAAAAGTCTCCCTCTTTTTTCCTGCCCCTCTACTTAACCAAGCATGACGTCCTTCTTCAGGAACTCATCTCTTCTAACATGTCCAAAGGACTTGAGACAAAATTCACATCCTTGCCCCTAAAGACCCCTCTGACTATACTTCTTCCAAGACAGATTGTTTTCCCTTCGATAGTTCACGGCACTTCCAATGTGCTTCACCAGCTCCATCATTCAAATCCATTGATTCTTCTTCAGTCTTCCTTATACAGTGTCCAACTTTCACATGAATTTGAGGCAACTGAAAATACCATGTGAGGACAGGTACACTTTAGGCCTCGAAATGATCTCTTGCTTTTCAAAATTTTACAGAGCTCATTAAGCAGATTTATCCAATGCAATGTGTTGTTTAATCCATGGCCTGCTGCTTCCATGAGCATGTAGTGTGGCGCCAAGCAAGAGGAAATCCTTGACATCTTCAATCTTTTCTCCTTTTACCATGATATTACCTGTTGCTAAAGTTGTGAGGACTTTGGTCTTTACATTGAGTTGCAATCCATACTGAAAATTGCAATCCATGACCTTCATCGGCAAGTGCTTCAAGTCCTCCTCACTCTCAGCAAGCAAGATTGTGTCATCTGCTCATTGCAGGTTGTTCAAAGTCTTTCTCCAATCCTGATGCCAAAATGTTTGTATTTAGCTTCGCATTATTTAGCTTCTCTGATTTGTTCAGCACACAGAATGAATGCGTATGACAAGAAGATAGAACCCTGACACGCGCCTTTTCTGAGGTTAGACTATGAGGTATTCCCTTGCTGATCCATGTATGGATCATATATGAGCCCTAAGAAGTTTCATGCGATTCCTATTTCTCAAAGCTATCCTTAGTTTTACTTTTTTATGATCCATATAGTTGAATGCTTTTGCATAGTCAAGAAAACACAAGTAAACATCGTTCTGGTATTTTCTGCTTTGAGTCAAGATCAGTCTGACATTAGCAATGATGTTCCCTTGTTCCACATACCCTTCTAAAACTGTCCTGAACCTCTGGAAACGCTCTGTCAATATACTAGTGTAGCTGTTGTGGGATTATTTTAGCAAAATTTCACTTTCATGTGATATTGTCCTAAAAATGTGTGCATTTTGTTAGGTCACCTTTATTTGAAATGTTTACAAATTTCAAAGAAAGGTATAGGTACGTGCCCAAAGAGAAGTCTGTGAGGATGTACCACAAGGGTAGATGATCATTCTGAACAATTTTCATTAAGTACTTTTTCTACTGATACCTATTTAGTGGCTATTATTGTCACATATAAATACTGCATTATTCTAGGCTTGGAATACAGCCACACACACAGCTGCTTCTCTCCTTAGTATTCCTGCATTTCTCCAGTGTTAGTGATCACAACACACTTTATATTTCACTGAGTTGTGTACTCATCACGTAGATGCTTGATAACAAAAAAACCCCTAAGAATTATACAATGATTCCTGGTAAACAATGTATTTTAACTTGGACTTTTGTTTATGAGGCAGAAAATTGAAGTAGAAACCAGTAGAAACAGAATAAGCACTTGGGTTAGAGATGAGAAAATTGTTTGTTCAGAGGGATGGATGGCTCTTTCTGGCCCCTTCATCCTTTTCTCTAAGTCCCAGCAAAGCAAACCATCAATTACGGTTAAAGAATGAAAGCATATCTGGATTTATTAATTTGTGTTTATATTTATTTATTTTAAAAATAATTTGAGAATAACTTCCATGAATTCTAATCATTTGAGCTTTGTAACTCACCCCCCTCCCTAGTTTAAATATACTTTCTTCACTTTTTCACTTTTTAAACAGCCTTTTGTAGTAGTTATATTGGGCTATGATCTGAATGGTTGGCAGTTTGGAACCAACATCTATCTACTCCTCGGGAGAAGGACCAGGCTTTCTTTTCCTGTGAACAGTTACAGTATGGAAAACCATGGGGGTCACTGTGAGGCAGCATAACTCCACGACAGTGTGTTTGGTTTAGAAAGAAGTCTCTACAGATGTCAAGATTTTACTCACATTCAAGTGTCTATATTTGATGGTCTTATTTTATTAATCTTAATACATTAAAGAAGCTCATCTAGAAAGTAATCATAGTATGCATATTTAGCAAATTTCTAGTATAATAATAATGAAATAATTACATTAAAATACGTTGGATGAAAATGTAATTCTGGTAATGGCAGGATGTCTGATACAAGCCTAATCATTTTGCAAATAATTTTAAATTCTGGATAAAATTCAAAACAACAACAAAACATCAATGAACCAAGAACTGTAAATCATATAGTCCGAAGTCAAAGGAGGGAATAGTATCGGAACCTCAATTGAGCTACCAGTTTGCAGAAGGCGATGGATGGCAGTGGAAGTCCTAGATACATTTGTGAGATCCGCACAGGAAACAAGCCTCCGGTGATTTCCCTCTGTCCACAATGGAGGGATGGGAGGAAAGTGGTTACCACACAGAGCATTGGAAGGATAACTATAGGAGATCAAAATGATTAAACCTGACTTGAAAGGTTACAACTTTGTCACTTGGTCCCCACTCCCTCCGCCTCCATATATGTTGGGCCTGATCAAGGTTTCCACATTTTCTGTTATTTTTTCTTTTTTTCCTATTGGGGTGTGTCTCAGATGTATTTGCCATTATGGGTAGCCCTCTGAAATTTTGGTCATATGTGTTCTCTGTTTTTCAGTATATGAAAGCCAGGATTGATTAAACTACAGCGAAAGCAGGTAGAATAGGGTTCCTAGATGGTAATGAGTGTATGTGGTTTGGGGGAGGGGGTATGTGTGTAAAGGGGAGCTGATATCAAGGAGTTCAAGAAGGAGGCAAACAGTTTGAAACTGTTGTAGCAATTGTACAATACTGCTTAATATGATTACAGTATGGAATGATACGATACCTATATTAGCTCCCAGTAAAATGATTTTGGGGGAAAAAAAGAACATTCATGTGACAGCACTGGAGAAAATAGGGTCAAAAAAGTGAAAGGGATTTAACCCTTGTACATAGGCAGCATGAACACCATGTCGTTCGGAACTAAATTTACAAAGCATTTTCATTTATTGTCCTTCCCTGACCAAACTCTTTGATTTTAAACAGAAAACTCTATTCAATTTTTTTCTAGAGACACTTCAGAAAGGATTTTAGAATTTCCAGAATGGCTGAAAATGCAGGAAACAAATCTTGCACCAGATCACAAAACCTGTGAACTAAGTTCCTGAGGATTATGCCCAAAATTTGTGTTCATATTGAAATGCCAATGTACCTGGTAGAAATCCCCAGCTGCTAAGCTGAAGAAAGCTTTCATGGCTTTGACTTAGTCTTGTTAGAGAAAAGAAAGACATTGGAGTTAGAGCTGATCAATTTAGAGGTGTCAATATCTTAACAGTTTGGCTGACTGGGGTGGCTCATGTGTGACTGTGCTTCTGGAAGGTATGGAACTGGTACTTCAAATGCCAGCAGAGTTGCACACAGTGAACATGTTTCAGGGGAGCCTCCAGTCTAAGAAGAGACAACTACACAGGAATTAGCTGCCCACTTCAGAGGAAGTAGCTGTTGAAAACCGTATGCAGAGCTTAAAAACGACCCGATAGGGTAGGCCTAATTACTGGAGGCAAGACATTGTCCAAGAGAGTGCCAGAGGATGGGCCCCGGGGTAGAGGACTTTCGAAATGTGTCTGAGGCAGATGTGTTTTTGCAGAGTGGGATTGATGGTGCTGATGTGTGCGGGGTAAAGCCTGTGGGATCGGAACCTTCCAGGTCTTCATTTGTTGTTGGAACACAACTCAAGGTTAGGAGAGAGAGTAGTAAAAGTATGATACTGTTAGGAACTTCTGATATGTAAAGTATGAATTTAGAAAAATTTCAAGTCATTAAAAATGAAATAAAATGCATAAAGATCAATATGCTAGGCATAATGACCTGAATGTACTGATATTAGGTATTTTGCATCAGAGTCCTATGATTTACCCTGGCAACAATGACACTGTATTCAGTACCAAAGATGACATTTCAAACTCAATCTTGCAGTACAATGCAGTCTATGATAGGATTATATCTGCCTTCAGTTATTCCAATCTATATTAAAACTTTATGCACCAATTTTATACAAATTTATACACCAAAAACAAAAGCTAATGCTGAAGGAATGGAAGCATGCTACCAGCTTCTTCAGTCAGAACACATGAAATAATGCAAACAAGATGCATTGATAATTATCAATGATCAGCAAGTAAAATTTGGAAACAAAGGGGAAAGAATAATAGTTGGAAAATATGGTCTTGGTGATAGAAAATAAGCTGGAGGTGATGGATAGAAGTCTGAAAGAACAAGTTGTCCATAGGAAGTATCTTTATTTTTCCTTTTTAGAGTCTCTATTCCTTTTATTTTTTATTTATTTTTAAATCATTTCATTGGGGGCTCATACAATTATCACAATCCATACATGCATCCATTGTGTCAATCACATTTGTACATTTGTTGCCCTCATCATTCTCAAAACATTATCTTTCTGCTGGAACCCTTGGTATCAGCTCCTCATTTTTCCCCTCCCTCCCCAAACCCTTTCCCTTACGAACCCTTGATAATTTATAAACTATTATTATTTTGTCATGCTTTACACTGTATGATGTCTTTTCTGTTTTCTGTCCCCCAGGAAAGGGGTTATATGTAGATCTTTGTAATCAGTTCCCCCTTTACACCCCACCTTTCCCTTCCCCTCCTGGTATCACTACTCACATTATTGGTCCTGAC
>NW_022103898.1:46413048-46417711 GCF_000313985.2 Echinops telfairi
CAAAAAGAACTCGTTGACACGACAACATTTCAGGAGGAAGCACCTGAGCAAAACTAGCGGTGCTGAAGAAAGAGGTTGAAACTGCACTGAAAGCATTATACAAACACTAGGCTTTAGGAATTGATAGAATACCATTTGAAAAGATTCCTCAAGTTGATGGAGCGCTGGAACCACTTACTCATCTATGCCAGGAAATTTAGAAGTTACTTGGCCAATTGACTGGAAGAGATCTGTATTTGTATCCATTCCAAAGAGGGTGACCCAACAAAATGCTTGTGCGATCTAGCCTTACTTCTGGACGGGACTAAGGAATGCCTGTGTAACTGAAGGGAAGAAATTAAAAGAGATGAAAGTTTTGGAGTGCTCACGTCCACCAAGGCATCAGGAACCAGGTCTGAGCAAAGAGAGAGATGTATTCTCACATTACTCTGAGGCAGTGGTTCTCAAGCTTCCTAATGCCATGACTATTAATAGAGTTCCTCATATTGTGGTGACCCCTGAACCAAAACATTATTTCATTGCTACTTCATAACTGTAATTTTGCTACTGTGATGAATCGGGTGACCTCTGTGAGAAGAGTATTCGACCTGCAAAGGGGTCTCGACCCACAGGTTGAGAATCTCTGCTTTAGAGGCATGCAAGCTCCTCTAATTACAGTTAGCCATATGTGTTATTCTGGGTAGACTAGAGAAACAAATTCGCAGACACTCATGCATGTAAGAAAGGGCTTTATATAAAGAGTAATTGTACAGTAAGAAAATATCCCAGCCCAGTCTAAATCAAGTCCATATGTCTCATATTAGCCCATATGTCTGATACCAATCTATAAAGTCCTCTTTAGACTCATGAAACCCATGTGATGATGCTGAATGCAGGAAGATCACAGGTTAGTGGGTGGGAAGTCTTGTGGATCCATTAGCATTATAAGCATCTCAGTGCAGGCAGGGGCTCCACATGGCTCCTCCAGCTCTCAGGGCTCTGGCTACATCAAGGTATATCCATGTGGCTTCTAGTCAGGAATGTCTCACCAGGAGTCTGCATGTGTCCCATCTCCAACGAGCTATTTATCTCCTTAGTGCCTCCAAATGAGGTCATCAAGCTATGACCTGATTGACAGGCTAGACTCCACCCCTTCATGCTTGCTCCTCTGATATTGACAACAGCTTATATTACTACCACACAAAATGGGCTGTGCTCTAACCCTAAAGGTCCCCGAATTCATTGAGGAGTGTAACTGAACAACTGTGCTGGGGCAGGTATGGGGAGTGACTGTCCTCTTAGCAGGGAGAGCAAGTTCAACAAGTCTGCTCCTATAGATAAGGCTGCCAGCCAGATAGCAATCAGCCATCTGCTTTTAAGAGGTAATTTATTTTTAATTATGAGAATGTAATTGGGACTCTTCTCTAACTCACAAGTGCGAAGGCCTCCCTCCACCTAGAAACCTGGCCTGCAAGGCTTCTTAAAATAGAGAATAAAGAAGTTGTCCACATACACTCTCTTCCCATTCATCAGTTTGCTACAGATGTTCAAATTATAGAACAATATTGTTGATATCACAGGTTAGTGAAATTTTGCTGAAGATCATCCAACCACAGTTTCAGCGGTACTTTGATACTCAGGACAGATTCAGAGGAGGACATCTGTCAGATGGATCTTGGCAGAAAGCAGAGCATATTAGAAAGATATTAACTTGTGTTATATTGACTAAGCCACGGCATTTGATGGAGCAGATCATAAAAAACTATGGTTATCCTTGAGAAGAATAGGAATTTCAGAGCACTTCATTTTGCTCATGTAGAACTTGTACATGGATCAAGAGACTGTTATTCAAATGGAAGAAGGTGAATACTGCATGGCATAAAATAGAAAAAATGTGTGTCAAGGTTGTATCCTCTCACCATACTTATTCACTGTGCATGTGGAGCAAATTATCAGAGTTAAACAAAGAAGAAAATGGCATCAGGAATGGAGAAAGGTTTATTAACCACCTGAGATATGCTGATGATGCAATCTTGCCTGCTGCAAATGAAGAGGATTTGAAGCACTTTCTGGTGAAGGTCAAGGATTAAGCCTTCAATATCGATTAAAACCCAATGTAAAGATGTCCAAAATCCTCACAACTTGACCAATAGGTAACATCTTCATAAACAGAGACAGGTTGAAGTTATCAAGGCTTTCATCTTTCTAGACTCCACAATCAGTGATTCAGGAAGCAGCAGTCAAGGGATGAAAGACATGTTAACTAGTTCTGCTTCAGAAGACCTCTTTAGAATACTGAAAGAAAGGATGTTATTTTGAGGACTAAGGTGTGCCAACCAAAGCCAGGGTATTTTCCATTGCTTCATATGCATATGAAGGTTAGCCTGTGTATAAGGAAGGCCAAAGAAGAATTGCTGCATTTGAATTAGGGTAAAGAATAGTGAAAGCCCCTTGAAATGCTAAAAGCACAATCAAACTTGTCTTGGAAGAAGTATTGCCAGAGGGTTCCTTAAAGGTAAGGAAAGGAAACTTAATGTTCCATAATGTTGACGTGTTGTCAGGACAGACTAGTCCCTGGGGAATCATGTCATGTTTGGAAAAATAGAGGCAGAGCAAAAAAGAAGGCTCTCCAGGAAGTGGATTGACATAGTGACTTCAACACTGGGCTCAGTCCTAGGAAAAATCGTGAGGATGGTGCAGTTTTCTTCAGAAGGCTGTGCATAAGGTTGCCATGAGGCAGACCTGACTGGATGGCACCTACCAACAACAACACATGAATCCACTTGAAATAAGTAGAAAACCTAGACGACAAGTTTAAAGTCACTTGTCAGTACCATAAATACTTTCCAAAAGAATAATCACATTCAGTACAAGTTCCCTGCAACTAGAACTTCTAAAATATACAATATTTGACATTAGTATACATTTAAAAATTACTAGTATTCAGAAATGGAAATTTATAGTTGACTGACAATTAAAATTCTATACATGTAGGAAAAACACAGCAAACCAGATGTCATCCGATGTTATTAACATATATGAATTTTAACATAGCTATTACTATTATGTTCCAGAATCTATTCTAGACTATTACAAGAAAACTGATCAACAACATTGGCAGATCTATGGATGTTTTAAAAGAGAAGAAAAGTAGAGAACAACTAGCTGCAATACCTAAAGCAAAGAAACAGCCAAGCCAAAAGTTTCAAAGATAAGACAAAGTATTACAATGAAATAGTAAAAGACTTGGAGGTAGAAAGCCAAAAAAAGAAAAAATGCCTCAACATATCTCACGTTGAAAAAATTGAAGATAAAATTAAGGTCTCAATTTACAATATTGATGAATATTTAACGAATTTTTAAATGAATTTAATTAATATTTAACTTTGGACCAAGTATTTAATATTGCAAGATGCATAAAAACATGTTGGAAGAACTATATAGAGTCACTTTACCTAAAAAAAGAAAAAAGGTCAGTTTTCAATGATTTCAAAAGATAGCACTTAAGAATGTTTGGTCCTAAAGGGGGAAACCCGAGCTGCACTGAAGGCATGAGTGAAACAGAAGTCTCTAGGAATTAGCAGAATACCAACTGAAATATGACAAAACAGCTGATGAAATACTGGAAGCACTCAGTAGTTCAGACCAAAATATTTTAGAAAGAGCTTCCTCCCTGACCGACTTTAAGAGATTGATATTTTGTACTGATTCCAAGCAAAGGTTACCCAACACAATGTGGAAGTTATCAAACAATATCATTAATACCACAGGCAAGTAAAACTTTGCTGAAGATAATTCATCAAACTTTGGAGTAGAACACCTCGAGATTGAAGCCAAATCACAAGAAGACATGGAACAAATATGGTTAGAAATATTGAACATCAGTTTCCAAGGTCTCATTTCCAGTTATCTATTGTCCACTATGGATAAATTAGTACCCACATCAGACTTTTATATGAATATCAATAATATTTTATTTATGAGTCCCAAATTGGGACAGGGGATTTTCTATAAAGTAGATATTGAATACACTATGTTATATTCATACAATGGAATAGTATAGAACAATAAAAATATAAAGTGCTGGTATATGTTAAAGTTGATTATATCTTAAAACCATTGTGTTGAATGAAAGAAAATAGACACAAAAGGTTGCACTTATTATTATAAACATTTTATTTTTTTTGCACACCTATGTTTACTGAAGCAGTGTCTACAACAGCAGAAACATGGGACCAAGCCAAAACCCCATTCTAGAGAAAGCGATACACCCATCCCAGCACATTCACTCGATGGAACACTATGCATCAACAAAAACAATGCCCACTCTCTGAAACACGGAAAAATTTTATTCCATTAAAAGGCAAACCGGATATATTAATTGATTATTATGATTAAATTGTATTATCGGATATAAATGTGAAAAGTCTATTTCTCAGCAAAGTCTAACTTCTCTGAAAATTGCATAAATTTGATCTTATGCTTGAGGGCCATATTAGTAGTTCTGTCATGAAAAATAACCGGAGACCTGATCTGATTCATTTCAAGCCCTTTAATATAGACATGGTCTTTTCCTTTTCCTAGAAGTTTAGTGAGGCAAAAGTAATAGTCCCATTTTTTTGTCATTCCACTTCAAAGCATTACTAAATTGGTTTATTAGCATGCCTTATGCATACTGATTTAA
>NW_022103898.1:46442455-46449091 GCF_000313985.2 Echinops telfairi
GAACCTACAAGACAGAGTAGGATCCCTGTAAGCTTTTTATAGCTAACTCGGTAATAGAGTGCTTGGCTGCTTGCATCATCTGGAACTCACCAGTCGCTTGTTTGGGAGCAAGATGTGGTACTTGGCTTCTGTAAAGACCACAGCTTTATAAATCCTATGGGGCAATTCTACTCCATCCCAAAGAGTTATTATGAGTTTGAATCAGCTAGACAGCATGTTTGCTTATTTTTTTATTTGATTGAGTTCTATAGTCAATACTGAATAATGTGTTGCTAAATATATTGTCTTTCATGTCAAACTGGTATGACTTCTAATTACTGGCCACACTAATATTTAAGAATATTATTTAAACATTATGTTTACTTATATAAAAAATGGAGTCAATTTAATAACTTATCAGTGATAGATATAATTAAAATATTTCATAAACATAAGATTTTCAGGATATTTTCCAGCACATAAGAAAAGCTTAATAGAATTTATCTATAATGTTGCAAATGATAAAATTTTTACCATGACACTTATTTGAATTTAATGTTTCATAAAATATCTCTTTTTTTCAGCTCCTAAAAGACTGAAACATAAAACACATTCATTCAAACTTAGAAACAGGAATCTTCATGACACCATAACCTTTTTATTTTAACGATTAATTAAATGCTTAAAAGTAATGAGTAAATAATGTTTTTATTTGTTTGGGGGTCCCATGGAGTCAGGTCCAATCTACTGCTACCTTATATACCTTCTGCTTGGTCCCATGCCATCTGCACAATTGTTCCTATGCCTGAGCGACCTGTGACACCCCAGTCTCATCCACCTCCTTTACTACCCTCCACTTTAGCAAACATGATGTCCTCCCCCCCTGAATTGTCTCACCTGCCAACTCGTCCAAAGCACGTGAGAAGTCTCCACATCCTGTCTCTCAGGAGCATTCTGGTCATGTTTTTTCCTAACAGATTGATTTGTTGTCTGGCAGTCCACGGTACTGTCAATAGTCTTCCCCAGCATCACAATTCAAATGCATAGATTGTTCTTCGGACTTCTTTATTTACTGTCCAACGTTCACATATATTTCAGGCAATGGAAAATACCATCGCTTTGGTCAGGCCTACATGAATCCTCAAAGTAACATACTTTGCTTTTGATACTCTAAGGCAGTGGTTCTCAATCTTCCTAATGCCACAGCCCTTTAACACAGTTCCTCATGTTGTGGTGACACACCCCGGACCATAAAATTGTTTTTGTTGCTACTTCATAACTGTAATTTTGCTACTGCTATGAATCTCGTGACCCCTGTAAAATGGCTGTTCGACCCCAAAGGGGTCATGATCCACAGGTTAAGAACCACTGCTTTAAGGAGTTCTTGAGCAACAAATTTACTTTATGCAATTCACCTTTGGATCTCTGACTGCCGCTTCCAATAGCATTGATTATGGAGCCAAACAAGATACAATTCTTGACAATTCCAATCTCTTCTCCATTTATCATGATGTTACCGATTGGTTCATTGTGGAGATGATGGTCTTCTTTCCATGGAGTTGTAGGTCATACTGCAGACTGCCATCTTTGATCTACATCAGCAAGTGCTTCAAGTCCTCCTCACTTTCAGTAAGCAAGGTTGTGTCATTTGCAGCTCTTGGATTTTTAATAAGCCTGCCTCCAGTCCCGATGCCTCAATCTTCTTCATACAGCCAGCTTTCTGCTTTTTTGGGGGGGACATAGTTTGAATAAGTTAGGTGAAAGGATATAATCATGTCGCACACTTCCTGATTTTAAACCATTCACTATTCCCTTGTATACCTCTTGATCCATGTATAAATTCTGCATATGAACATTGAAAGGTTCTGGAATTCCCATCTTCTCAAAATTATCCATAGTTAGTTATGATCCATGCAAAAACAGTGTACGGCTTGTTAAAATATTTACTTTGTGTTTCCAATGCGCTGTGGGATATTAATTGGAGGGATTTTCAGGTATGATACATTTGATGATTTGGCGATTTAGTCTATTTGTTGAAAATTGTTAATTGTCTCAACTGCTTACCAAAAGTTGGGATTTTTAGCTCATCCAAAGGAACTTCAGAAAAAAGACATGATGGTCTACTTCCAAAAATTCATCCACTATAAAATCTATGGAGCATGATTTGATCTGTTACACACTTGATAGAATTTTTTTTTAACTTTATTAAGGACACTACGGTGTAGAGGTTAATCATGGTTACCCAAATTATAGGATGTTATACTGATTGATTTAAGTGTAGGGTGATTATCCCCACTGCGCCTAGTGGACTCCAAATCATAGGGACCCTATGGGACAATAGAATGGCTTCTAGAACTTCTGAGGCTGTCGTCGACAAGGCAATTAACTTGTTTAACCTCAAAAGTTGAATTCTCCCTATGTTAAATGTGGCTAATAATATATTCCTCAGGCATTAACTATGAAAATTAAATGACATAACTAACATAAACACCAACAACAAAAATTAACATAAACAAATAGTCTCTAGCACAAGATAAATGCTCAATATATGTAAACAATAATGATTCACAAATAGAACATCTGAAGACTCCTAAATCTCTACACAGCATTGCTCTAGTATAGGGAGACAACATAATTGTGTCTCTCAATAATGAAGGGACATTTGTGACATATAATGTGATTTCAATGTAATATTTCTCGAACTTTAATGTGCATGAATGACCACGTCAAAATGCACATTCTAATTCACTAAATCTTAGACAAGGCCTGAGATTGTACAATTTCAACCAGTGCCAGGGGCTGTGGGTGTTCCAGGCCCATCAACCCTACTCTTAGTAATTTAAGGTCAATTGGAAATTACCACCCACGCAAAAATATCTTCTCCATCTATCATAATGAGTGAGATTTCACCATTTCATATTCACGACTTTGGTTCTCCCTCTTTTTGTATCCAAATTTGAGATGGGAATACCACTGAGGAAACCTCAGAAGCAATTCCTACCATTCCCTGCAGCATCAGTTAGACTGAAGGGAAAGTTAGCTTTGATGGAAAGATGTTAAATGTGTGAGCTGGATAGGGATTATTCAAACACAGAGAACTGGCCGTTAGAAATTAACAAAAGTCTGACTTTTCCCGTCTGTAAAACTTTTCAACTCATGATCAGGAAAGCAGCTATATATGAATTTCCTCTTGCTACCATACCTAATTTTTGATGCAGCCTGAAACACCACACATTTATCATCTCAATTTTTATAAGTGAAAAAATGATGCAGATTTACTCAATTAAAAAAATTACTCAAGTTTCTGCTCAGTCTCATTAGGCTAAAATCAATATATTGGTTAGGGCTAAGGTTTCTACTTGGTTTCTAAGCTTATGTTTTTTTAACAAAATTCATTTCTTTCTGATGTTTTCTCTCTGGTTCCTTTACCTTATATTCAGCAATGGTGGGGCAAATCATTTTCATTCTTCTAATCCAGCGGTTCTCAACTCTTTGAGGGTTGAACAACCCTTTCACAGGGTTGCCTGATTCATAACAGTAGCAAAATGACAGTTATGAGGTAGCAACAGAAATAATTTTATGGTTGGCAGGGGGGGGGGTGGTCACCACAACATGAGGAATTGTATTAAAGGGTCACAACAGTAGGAAAGTTGAGAACCACTGTTTTAATCTGTTACTTTCTTTCTGTTACCAAACAAGGAAAGATCAATACTTTCAAAGACTAATGTGGTTAGATTTTTCCTATTATATATCCTATGCTCAAGTAATTAATCACCTCAATTACATCTGTAAAGTATGTTTTGTGGTGCACCATATTATATTCAGGGGCGCACCATCAGAGGATGTACGGTGAAACGAAAATGTCACATATCATAGTTCTTTTGATGTTATGCTTGTATATTTTATTTTGAAATACATTTAGAGAGAAGAATGATCACAATAAAATCAGTGGTTTCTATTTTTAATTTATTTTTTCAATGATTTCTTCATTAATCCAGGTATATTAAGTGTTGTCCTTGTTATTCAAAACAAATGACTACTCCAAGTCTTCCCTCACTCATTCTGGCAAAAAAAATAATAATATTTGATAGAACCACTTTTACCCCAGAATCACAAAAATGACCATGAAATCCTTTATTTTCAGTATACTATTACAATTTCTAATATAGGTCCCTCAATTACTTATTTCATAAGGAACCTGAAACATTATTTCCTCATAATTAAACTTTTGATGATATGTACTCACTCCAATTTTTTCCCCTTTTACACTGTCTAGAAGTCATGCAATTAGCAAAAGGCAGAAGCAGAAACAAAATGGAGTCAGATTCAAACCTGGGCCAAACATTTGAGTCACAACTGGCTCAGGTTTAGATTTCTCTAGTATATAAATCATGTTTCATTCTACTGACATTCTTTTTAAAAAATGAGAATTGATTTTTATGAGTTACACTATTTTGAAAAGTGAATAGAGTGAAAAATTTGACAAATATTTCAAGTGTATCCTAGACAAATCAATTTTAGTTTCATAGGAATTATTGTATATCTTTTTATATATACATGTGCGATATTTTTGCTGTAAAGATTAGACTATTCACAGAAAAGATTTAGTTTTACACTCCATCTGCTTTGTGTTTACTCCATAGATTCAAAAATAAGTTAAAAACCCAGTGAGACAAAAGTATTTCAAAATATTTTAAATATATTGTTCAATTGCTTTCCCTAATAGGATTGAGTTTTGTAGGACCTTTCAGATAAAGAATCTCCATCTACGAATGAATGAGGATTAACAAACATAGTTCATTCATCAAAAAAAGTTATCTTTAAATAAGAAAAATAGTGATTGGTGTGTAAAAATTGTGGAGTGGAAGAAAACATGTGGGTTAGGCTTATTATCTAAATATTTGTGATGAAGTTAAATATCCCTGATTACAAAAGACTGTTTACAAAAGACTTCTAAATATAGTTGTTCCAAATTTTTGTCTACGCCAACTCTTTGTATTAGCACTGTATGGTTGGGCTAAGCCTGATTTAAAGATTAATACTTTCTCTGAAGTTCCATTTGATGAGTTTATTTAATTTCCAAGGTAAGTAAAGTTGGATTAATAAAGCATTAATAGTTTAATAACACACAGCAATAAACTGAAAGGTAGAATGTGATATCTTGCCCAACTTAAAAATGGACCAAATAAATATGTTTATCAGGAAAAAAATCCTGATAAAGATATCATGTTGTTTTTCTAATTAACCACATGGGTTTTCTGAATTCTGACTAGGAATTGATCACATGCTAAGTTAACGTAGGTATCATATTTTTACTTTTAGTTTTCTTTGTATTGATAACTATGAATAAATCCTACTGTTAGTTACTAAGTATCCACAGAATATATCTGTCTCTAGAAATTAATTTTAATAGATGTTTATTATGATTTCCTCTGATTTTAAAACTTTCTGTTTGAACTTTATAGTTTACAAATATCTCTTTGACTTACATTTTAACATAATTAAACATTCCTTAGTGGTCAGGACTGTGAGTTAAATGCTATTAACATCACATAATGACTAGAAAACTATGCTCTATAGAATCTTCAATAAATTATAGCTGATGCAGTCATAATTAACTATTTTAATATAGCAGAAGTGTTAAACAGAAGTTAATTCTTTTTTATTCTATTTTTGTTTTAAACCATTTCCTTTTCACCTAGTGAGTAGTTTTATTTGGAAAAACACGTTTCTGATTGTTTATCAACAAGTTGATTGTGCTTGGAAAAGAAAATCAATGAGCTGTTTTCTTCTTTCTATTCGTTTAAAATATGCTCTCATTATGTAAACATACAGGGAGTAGCGAGTTTTGAATCAAATAGTTGAGGAATAAAACATTTGCTTGAGGTAATGTGCACATTTGTTATCATTATTATTATTGAGATAATGTACATCAGAATGGACGATTACACTCTGCGGTAGTTAGATACAATGTCAACTAGACCTTGCTGGCTAGGGACAGAGTTCAACCCATCACTCAGGTGGCAGCTTGATGACATATCCTGGAGGTTGTGGCCTTTGTATAAGAACATGATGGAACAGAGGGGATCTGTCTTTGCCTCTCCATCTCCTGCTTACTAGAACTCGGTAGGCCTCGATGGCCCCATGTGTGCTGCCTGACCCTTAGAGCTGTGGGAACCCTGTCTTGTGTCTCCCATCTGGATCTATGTGAGGCTGCAGCCACTCTCTTGTGAACGTCCTGTTCCCTGCTTCACTTTCCTGCATCACCAGCTTTCAGTTACATACGTTTGAAGAGGGCCCTGGCCTGCATGGACTTCTGGACTTGAGTTGAACTGGGCAGGGACACCTTCTTTCATAGAAGATTACTTGTTAATGCAACGCTCTTTCTTTTACACATGTGTCACTGAATTTGTTTCTCTAGACATCCAAGCCTAACATATCAGTTGTTACAGAGCTGGAAGACAATGGTATTTCAAAAGGTGAATTCTTGCCTACTATGCCAAAAACTCTGGGTTCAATGAATGTCCAATGTACTCAAGTTCAGCCACAATTTGTCAGTGGAGGCTTGTACATTGAATGAGTTTCAATGGGGCTTCCAGACTGAGTGGGATGTGTAAAAAGTCAGGTGATCTATTTCAGAAAACAAACAAACAAAAA
>NW_022103898.1:46449467-46451274 GCF_000313985.2 Echinops telfairi
AAAATAAGTTATTGTTAAATATGTTATAATACTTAAATGCCTAATTAATATAAAACTAAATGTGAGGTTTTTTTTAAATCTTTCTCATGTTAGACTCCAAGTATTTTAACTATATCAAGATATATCTTGGTTCTTAACAGGTCTTTCAAAGAACTTCTATATGAACTTGAAGAAAAATGCAATAAAATCTATCTGAAATTATTTTGACTCGTAACTATAGAAGTGTAGATATACATTAATATTGCTTTGTTTTATGCTGTTTAGTAGAAAATATTGGGAAAAAGCTCAATCATCTGTCAATTTGTTATAAGATAATGTTATATCTTATATAACCTGTTGCTGAGATGCTAAAAGTTATGCCACTGGTAATACCAATACCAGCAAGGTCAACCATTATGAACAGGTTGTAGCAGAGCTTCCATACTAAGACAGATTCAGGAAAAAAAGATATGGAGATTTTCTGAAGAATTAGACGTAAAAAAAAATTCTAGGAATAACAGAACATTTTCTACTGTTTCTACTCTATATTAGAATTTGGTAAATCCCTGCAATCAGAAGATATCAAAATATCACTAGAGAATACTAACTCCTCAAAGAAGAGCTAAGCTAAATGATGCCGAAGGAGAAGAGCTTCTGGGCTTTCATTGTTTTACGGGACTTGACTCAAAACAAGGAGAAACAGTTGCAAACATGCATTAATAATCACAAACTGGAACAAAGGAAGTATGAATTTAGGAAAATTGTAAGTTGCTAAAGATGAAATGAAACACATAAAGATCAATATCCTTGGCATTAAATCACTGTCAGGTTGATTCCAACTCCTAGCCAACCTCGATAGTGCTTCTACCCAGAGGGGTTGGTAGATTTGAATCAGTGACATTGCTGTTTACAGTGCAATGCTTACCCAGCAGTGCCACCGTGGTCTGCTGCTGTAGACATTCGTGAGCCGAAATGAACTCATAGGAACCATTTTGATTAAGGTAATCGTATTATTTACTGAGCTGGAAATGACATATTGAAGAAGAAGGAAGTAATCCATTACTATCAGAAATGTCAAGATTAACCTTGAAATTTAGTGTTGTCTGTGTTAGGATAATACAAGGAAATCCATTTAATAAAACTTTATTCAAACTTGTGCACCAACCAATAAAGCCAGCAATGATGAATAATTACATCAATTTAAAAGGCTGAAGTGGACCTAGCATGCACTCAAGATGCATTGATTATTGGTGATGGGATGGGAAAGTTGGAAGCAAAAAGGAAAGATTATTATTTGCAAAGTGTACCCTTTGCGATAGAGAAACATAACTGGAGTTTGTATGATAGAAACACATAATAGCATTTTCTTGGTGAAAGAAAAATACAACCTTGAGACTATTCCACTTAAATTTTGAGAACATCTTAAGAACAGAATTAACACATTGAACATTGATGTCAAAATACCTAACAAACTGTGGGAGGATATCAAGAACATAATTGATAAAGAAAAAGGAGCATTAAAAAGAAAAGAATATAAAATGGATGTCAGAAGAAATATCCAAAAGAGATATATATTTTAAAATATAGAAAACTAAGTCAAATGTTATGAAACATGCAAAGACTTAAAGTCAAACAAACAAAAATGAATAACATGTTCAGAATGTTTTCAGCTGAAGGAAATCAAGAAAAAATTCAAGCAATGTCCAAGTTGCAATATTGACAGATTCTATGGACAAAATGTTGAATGGTGTAGAAAGCATCAAAATAAGATGGTAAGAATACATCGGCGGTTCTCAACCTGTGGGTCTCGACCCCTTGTGGGGTCGAA
>NW_022103898.1:46452487-46453762 GCF_000313985.2 Echinops telfairi
CCCAAAGCACATTCTGATGAATATTGCAGCCTTCACTATAGATTTAACCTCAATGCAAAGAAAACCAAAACTTCTCACAACTGGATAAATAGGTAACCTCATGATAAAAAGAGATAAGATATACGTTTTTTATAAGACAAGGGCTTTGCCTTGCGTGGCTTCACATGGAAGCAGCAGTCAAGAGATCAAAAGACACATTGCTTTGGCTAAATCTGCTGAACAAGATGTCTTTAAAGCAGTGAACAGCAAAGATGTTGCTTTGAGGACTAAGATGTGACCCAAGCCATGGCATTGTCAATTGCTCATATGAATGTGAAAGTTGAAACCTGAATAAGAAGGCGGAAGAAGAATTAGTGTGTTTGAATTTTGGTGCTAGTGAAGAATATTGAATGTACAATGGACGGTCAAAAGGACACACAAATATGCTCTGGAAGTAGTATGGCCAAGACGTTGTCATTAGAGATCAGTCCCTGGAGAAGGACATCATGCTTGCCAATGGAGAGAGGCAGTTAATTGGGCAGTATGTCATTCTGCTGTGCATAGGGGTCGATATGGCTCTGAACCAAATCAATGGCTCTTAGCAACAATAATATTTTTATTAATAGGATGACTCCTAGTACCAATCTACTCAAGCAAAAGATAATGCTGTTTGTTCCTGTAAACTTTGAAAATCTCAGAAGCCCTGTATAACAAGGTCGATATCGTGGAATTGGACAAGAGGGCAGTGGGCTTATTTCTTTGGATTACTATATATACAAAATACTTTAGCAAATTTGGAGGACAATATGATTATATTCTAATTCTGTTTTTGCACACGTTTTTAAAAGTTCACTTGTCTATAAACAAGGTGAGCATAGGCTTGCTTATGTGTGCTGACCTAGGAAATTTGTGATGTTACCAGAGATATGAAACTGTGTGAAATTGTTCACTACTGATTGGTAAATCAATCAATACAAGAAAGCCTAAGTGTACATTGCTTACTGGGATCTCTGTCCCTGTCAAGGATTATAAATTTGAAGACTCTTTGATTCTGTGGGAAGAGCACAAAATTTAATATGGTGGAAAAATGTGAAAATGTTCATTATGGAGTTTTAAGTAAGGATAATTAAGGTCATATCTACCTTGGTTTTGGGGTAACACAACAGTAATACATATATACAAATAATTTCCAATGTATGTAGTATTTGAATTACCATAAAGCACATTATTATCTTTATCACTGTTGGCTTTTAATGTTATACATCTTACTATGTGTACTACTGTTTTACAGTTTTA
>NW_022103898.1:46454031-46457093 GCF_000313985.2 Echinops telfairi
TAGATAGATGATAGATGGATAGATAGATACAACATAAGAAATAAACAGCTAACCACACACTGGTCCAATCATCAGAGAGCAAGAGACTGAAAGGCGAGGCTCACCAAGCCATTTATCACTTTGCTCTTCAATTAAACTGCAAGTTTATTAACCCCAAATGTGTTTATTGGCCAGGTTGGCACAATAATCCTACTTATCACAATCTATCCCTTGCCAACTTGGCACCTGTACACAATTCTTTAGCCTTAAACATAATTTCCAGACATTAATGAAATTACACTTATACTAAACATCAAATATCTATCATACATATAAAAGAAAACACATTGAGCATAATTGTACCTGATACATCATACATGAACAAAGGAAAGATATTCAATAAGCACATGTAAAGAAAATAAAATGACAAATACAAACCTCACTTTTGCAATTGATCATGTGGTTGTAACTGATAGGTAGAACTACCTTCTTCTACTACCCACTCTATATTACCTTTGCCCTTGGCAAGCACCTCAGCTGACTGTGGTTTTTGGCCTGGTGGGGTGACCCAGACCTGCATTCCTGAGGGGGTCTCAGTCGTTAGACTTCCTGTCGGGATTGGGTTACTGTAATTTACCATTTACTTTAATCACAGGGCATGATAATACTAAGAGACAACCTACAGGATCTCCTGGATTCCAGACATATTAGTCTTCACCTCCATTATGTAACACCAGTTCAGTTTTTCCTTAGTAATCAGGATCGATCACACCACTCAGTACAGTGACACCCTTCCTGACCTGTTGATCCAAAGCAGGGGTCCTCAAACTATGGCCCAGGGGCCACATGCAGCCCACCAAGGACACTTATCTGGCCTGCCGGGTGTTTTTGCCCCATTTTGTTTTTTCCTTCAAAATAAAATATGTGCAGTATGCATAGGAATTTGTTCATAGTTGTTTTTTTTAACTATAGTCCGGCCCTCCAATGGGTCTGAGGGACAGTGAACTGACGCCCTGTTTAAAAAGTTTGAGGACTCCTGATCCAAAGGCATGAGAAGCCCAAAGTGGCCAGAGGGCATTCTCAGCTGCCAGTTCAGTGGAATCCTTGCTGTGTTTCCAGGTGAGACTGTTTCTTCCTTCGGGACTAGGACCTGCAGGCCTGAGGAACACAGGGTTGCTGGGACAGGAAGCAAAAATGCTGCAAATGGATCACCAGGAGTAATAGCGAGTGATCCCATGCCAGCTTCCACCCCTTGGTTCCTGGACCCATGAATCCTGGCTATTGGAAACACAGCACCATTTTTTGGCCACTGGTTTACAGCATATTAGAAAACTCGAGCAGATCTTTGTAAGTACAGTGTACTTCTTCCTAAATAATCATCTCCACCTCACCTTTAGGAGCTTTCTGAACCTTAATTTTATTTACAGGTCTAGAGGAAATAACAGGTGACGATGTTTCTAGAGTGCTCCCAGCAATATGTTGTAAGGCATCTCCCTCAAGCAATGCTATAGATGCAGCCCCACCTGGCATTTCAGCTTGAACGGTCCGGTAATCTGCTCAAGTGTGGATTGTTTTACTGATAGTGGATTAATCCCCTCAGCTGGAAGGGGTGAGTCTATTGACTGGGGAGGCTCAATCGATTTTAGGGTCACAATATCCTCCTCTTCTGGATCATCAGCCCATATGTTCCCATCCCATGCTTCAGGGTCCCAATTCTTTCCTACCAGTGCCCTTACTTTAATATCAGACACAGTTCTAGACCTGCAATTCAGCTGATGTTGTAATTCAGCTGCTCGTATGATGAGACTCTAGCCCTGGCTTTCAGCAATGTCGGCTCTATTACTAGAGGAGAGAAGGTTCTCCTTTGCAGCACATGCAGAAGCTGAAGAGAAGGTGGTGAGTACAGAACCTCATTGTAAGTTAAGGATTACTTCCCCACTGCTATAAGGTTGTTTCAGCTTCTAGGGGTCCTGTATAGAGCTTGCCAGGCTGTAAATCTTTTGGGGAACAGACAGCTTCATCTGTTTCTCCCCGAGAATGACTGATGGGTTTGAACCACCAACCTTGTGATTAGTGGTCCAATGCTTATCCAACAGTGCTAATAGTACTAAATGAGGTCTACAGGTAACACAAACACACATGAGGGGTACCCCCCCAAAATCAGAATTTTCCCCCAAAACCTATGAATTTAAATATTTTACAAAACAACCTTATCACCTTCAAAGTACACTTAATACATTTGTCGAATCTGTGACTCCATTCTTGGGAAAATTTTTCATACTTCTCTGTTTGGATGACTGACAGCACCCCCCTCGTTTTTTCTTCATCTCTTCTATGTTGTCGGATCACTGTCCTTTCATGTCCCTCTTCATTTTCAGGAACCAAAAGAAGTCACATTGAGGTCAGGGGAGTAAGGTGTATGGGGCAAGAGAGGCATACTGTTTTTCTCACCAAAAATTAGCACACTGAGATAGTTGTGTGAGCAGGTCCATTGTTGTGGTTGCAAAACCAGCACCCCCTCTGCCACGAATCAGGCCTCTTTTTGGTAACACATTGTTATGCAATATTTTCAGAACCTCTGTAGAGAAAGCTTGATGAACACTCTGACCTGTTGGAACAAACTCAAAATGCACTATCCCCCTCACGTTAAAAAATAAAATTAAAACATTGTCTTGATCTTCGATTTTATTTGACAAGCTTTCAGGGGGCGAGGTGATGGTGGCTTCTTCCACTGGCTTAATTGATGTTTGCTTTGGGGATTATAAGGATAGCGTATCTCATCACCAGTAATGACTTTGGATAAAAACTCTGGGTCGCTTTGGAGCTGTGCTTTCAAAGTATGGCATGTTTCCACTCAATGCTCATTTTGTTAGTCAGTCAGAACCTGAGGCACAAAATTCATGGTGACCCTTCTCATTCCCAAATCTTCCATTAAAATTCACTGAACGGAGCTCCAAGATAGTCCAGATAACTTCCACATCTCTTCAAGGGTCCTTTGTCAGTCTCTGAGCACAAGTGCACAATTTTTATCAACATTTTCATTCATTAGGGAAGTTGACAGATGTCCAGGACAAGGTCTATCA
>NW_022103898.1:46457319-46464043 GCF_000313985.2 Echinops telfairi
GGAGATGCCGCTGGGTGCACTAACTAACAAGTTACTGCATCCTCACCTAGAGGGGAAAAACATTGTACTATGAAATCTCTGTCAGCAGAGCTTTTATTCCAGTTTTCTTTAGGTATCCCCTCATACTCTTCCTAAGCAGTTATATTCAACAAATTACACTGTCATCTCTTTGGATGACTTCCATATAAGTGAAGTGTGTTTAAATTTTTACTTGAGCTGCTCTCTAAGATTTGGTTTCTTATCTACCACCTGAAGTATTATTTTACAGTAATAATGTACCAATTCAAGCAAAGAACATAATACCACCCTTGTTAAATGCTCTCACATCACTTGTGACTCAGAGTGACCGTATGTAAAAGAGAAATAAACATTGCTAAGCTCTGTATCATCCTCACAATTGTTGTTATGTGTGGGTCCTTTGTGGAAACTACTGTCAATCCATCTCTTCAAGAATCTTCCTCTTTTGCACTTATCTTCTACTTTACCAAACATGATATCTTTTCCTCTCTTTATGCCATGTCCAAATTAGTAAGGCAAAGCCTCAACACCCTCCCTTTTAAGGAACGTTCTAACTGTATTTCCTCCAAGACAGATTTGTTAGTTCTTCTGGAAGTCCATGGTACTGGCTATATTCTTTACCACCACCATAATTCAAATACATCAATTATTCTTTTGTCTTCTTTATTCAATTTCCAACTTTCAAACACATGAGGTAATTGAATGTTCCCTAGCTTGAATCAGGAGAAATTCACCCTTAAATAAACATCATTGCTCTTCAATGCAGCAGATTTGTCCAGTGTAATATGTCACCTGATGTCTTCCCCATTCGTCCATGAGCATCGATTCTGGATGCAGGCATGCTGAAATCCTGGACAACTGCAAGGATTATCATGATGTTACCTATGGGCCAACTTGTGACATTTGTAATTTTCTTTACATTGAGTTGCACTAAAACTTGCACCACTTGACCTTCATCAGCAATTGCTTTAATTCTCATCATTTTCAAAAAGGAAGACTGTGGTGTTTGCATATCAAAGATTGTTAATAACCCTTCCTCCAATCCTGATGTAATTTCTTTTCAATATAGTCAATTTTCTCAGATTATTTGCTCAGCATACAGATTAAATAAATATGGTGAAAGGATTCAACACTGATATACACCTTTCTTGATTTTTAAACCACTCAGTATACCTTTATTCTCTTTGAACAACTGCCTCTGGGTCCATGAATAGGTTCCTCATGAGTACAATGGAATGTTCTGGAAATCCTATTCTTTTCCACCCATAGTTTGTTATGATCTACACAGTCAAATGTATTGTAAAATAGTGAATTATTTAATCTAGTTCTTATAGCAATAGCCTAGGAATTCTAGTGGCTAGCTGTTATTTGTTGGGTTGAGATCAGCGAAGTTAGCAGTTCAAAAACATGAGCCTCAATGGAAGACACACAGGACTTTCCACTTCCTGAAAGAGTCAGTCTCAGAAATTCATAGGGGCAGTTCTACCCTGTCCTATGGAGTTGATATAGTCAGCATCGACTCAATGGCAGTGAGAAACACCTTTTTGATATTTTATGCTTTGATCCATGATTTACCCGATGTCAGTAATGATGTCCCTTGTTCTAAGCTCTCCTCTGAATTCAGCTTGAATTTCTCATAGCTCCCTGTCAAGTACTGCTGCATCAATTATGGAATGATCTTTAGTCAAATTTTATTTATAAGTGATATTGATGGTATTGTTTGATAATTTGCACATGCTCTGAAGACACCTTTTTTGGGGATTAGTACCAATATGGATCTTCTCCAGTCTGTTGGCCAGGTAGTTTTCTTCTAAATTTCTTGACATGGACAAGTGAGTGCTTCCATTGCTACATCAGCATGTTGAAATGTTCTTCTTAGTATACTGTCAATTCTTGGACCTTGCTTTCTTCTACTGCCTTAGTGCAGCTTGGGCTTCTTCCTTTAGTACCATTGGTTCTTGATTATGGGCTTCTTCTTGAAATTATTGAAAAATATCTACTGTTTCTGTTTGTTACAATGACTCCGGGCATTATCTCTATCTACTTTAGATTATTCATGCTTCATTCAATAATATTCTCATTTTTTCAACTCAATATTTCAACTCAAGTCAAATTTTTGAGTTGCACTTAAGATATGCTGATGTATTCTTCTTTTTTGGTTTTCTAAGTCCAGATCTTTGTACATTTCACTTTAATACTTTGTATTTTTGAGCTGCCCTTTGAAATGTTCTGTTCAGGTAGGATATACTCAAGGTCAAATTTAGGTTATGGTGGACTTTTAAAAACTTTCTTCACTGGGGGCTTAAGTGGAGAGAAAATGTTTTGAGAATGATGAGGGCAATGAATGTACAAGTGTGCTTTACACAATTGCTATATGTATGGATTGTGATAAGAGTTGTATGATCCCCTAATAAAACAATTAAAATTGTTTCTTCTATTTCCACATGAACTTACATATGAACATTTGATGGTCTGTTTTACAGTCATCCTCTGGTACAGTTTTGGTTGTCTATATCGAGCTTTTATAGAGTCTCTTTGCATAGATGTAATCAATTTGATTCCTGTATATTTCATCTGGTGAAGTCACCATTGATGTGGTTGAAAAAATCTTTTTGCACTGAAGAAGTCACTGGTCTTACAAAATTGTTTTATGAAATCTTGAATGTCTTTTCTAACACCAAGGATATATTTTTCAACTACTGTTTTATACATTTTGTATTCAACATTTACATTCCAACCACCTATAATTATCAATGCATCTTGATTTTTTGATAAATTTCAGATTGAAGAAGTTGGTAGGGTTCTTCAGCTTCTTCATCACTAACAGTGGTTGGTGCAAAAATTTGAATAATCACTATATTGAATGTATTTACTTGTTAGCATATAGATACCATCCTATTATAGATTTATAGTACTTCAAGATAGGTCTTGAAATATCTTTGAATGGGATGTCATTTCTTTTGAAATTTCTTTTCTAGCATATTAAATCATATAAGAATCTGATTCAAAATTGTCAATACCACTTCATTTCACTTCGCTAAGGCCTAGTATATTTATTTTGGGGACTTTTGGTTTTCCTAAATTCACATTCCATTTATTAATAGAAGTTTGCAGTATTTCTTATTATTTTGAGTCATGACCCATGAGTAAATGAAGGTCACAAAAGTTTTTCTACTCAACTTTGAGAAGGCAACTCTTTCTCAGTCATACTTTGAGTACCTTCTAATCTGAGAGGATCATCTTCAGGCAGTATATCTGACTATACTCTGCAGCTATTCATAAGGTTTTCACTGACTAATCCCTCCCAAGTGGTCAGCTTATTCCTGCTTGATAGTTTGTTCTTATTCTGGAAGCTTTGCTGAAACCTGTTTACTTTCAATGCCTTCATGGTATTTGAAATACTGGTGATATAGCTCCCAGCATCACAACAACACATAAGCCACCATAGTAGGAAAAACTGACAAAAAGTGCTGATATCTTGCATGGTGGTTTATATTTACTTTTAGAATTTATAATGAATCATGAATACACATGTAAAATTCTCTAAATCCCCAAATAAATTCATTTCTTTTATAAATTTACTCCTCCTGAAAAAGTGATACTGAATGAATAGGAACAGTGAACAAAAACAAGTAATGATCTTTGATTCTGACTTCACTGGAGGCAAATAATGTTGTTGTTGTTAGGTACCAATGAATAGGTTCTGATCCACAGCGATCCTACATACAAAGGAAATATAGCTGGGTGAATCTCCACATGCTTTTTTGCAAAACGTTTGGAACTCTTTTTATGAACAGTAGGATTCTGATGCCTTTCTTTCTTTCATCTACTCATGTAACAAAGAATCCATCTTAAGCTTTAGAAAGAATCACACCTTGCTGATCTACTTCAGAAGCTAATGACACAGTGTCAAGTCGATAAAATAATAAAAAGTGGGCATATCTTTAGATCCTATATCAAGGATGCTTATATACCAAGGATGTCCTTGTTATATGATCTGGGATTATCAATACAACAGACCCACGAGAACTATAGGCATTGTGTTTTACTAATATGATACAAAAATAAATATGTGAATTATCCTACAAAATATATCCATTTGGAGCAGACATAGGCAGACTTTATGTCACAAGGATAATTTTCTAATAATGCAAGCAGCAGGCTACACATTCTATTAATAATTTTTCTACATGTTTAACCTTTATATCTTTATATTTCAAATTCACTTTTTTCTCCCATGAAAGTTTTATTTGTCCTTTGCAACAGCCTCAAATTTCCCCCTTTTCTCCAAAATCCATTAATGATCTCCACAAATAGAACTAATTCTCATAAGCCCACACAAAATTTTTTGTCTGCATTATAGATTGTCTCAAAACCTATCTGTATATATGACCTGATGGTTATTTATTTAGCAATCGATCTCATATTTTTTTTCTGTGTACCTTCTGAAATCATACAGCAGATTTCATTCCTCCAGGAACAAGCCAAATGTCAAATGTAGTCATTTGACAAACTCAAAAGATGTTTGTTGAAATAAACAATTTTTTAATCTAAGATGTAGTTGTTTATAGAATATTTTAGCTTATAAAAAGAGAAATTTTTGTTTTTCCTTATTTGTAGGTTAATGTGCACTAGAACATTTTCTAAAAGACCATTATAAAACAACAACAACAAAATATATTTCCTTGTCCTAGGAATATTTCTTAAATAAATTATCATAAGCAAGTACTTCTGGTTAATGATAATATAAGTCTACATTGCTCTCAGGTCAGCTCTAACTCATTGAAGACATACACTCACCTATGTCTAAATAAATCATTTCTTCACATTTCAGTCCACAGCAGTAAAATAAAGTTATCCGAAATTTCGATGAATAATCATTTTCTAAATTTACCCATACACATCTTCTCAGATCCAGTTGTCAGAATGACTTTTTAATGGAAATTCTTCACTTTCCATATTGTAAAACTAGTCTATTTTACATCATGCATAATTTTTCTGTGTTCCAAAAGTATCATATAAATATTTTACAATGCTGTAACATATTAAATAACATAATTTTACGATTTCTTTCTTAGCAAACATCATATATTCAATATATCAGTAACTCAGTAAACAAACACATCCTGCTAACACTTCAAGCTGCATACTCACTACCACGGAGTCAATGTTGACTCATAGCGACCCTTTGTGGGTTTAGACTGGAACAGTTCTGGGAGTAGAGAACCCTGTGGTTCTGAACTTGGAACAATGTGGATCTCCCACTTTGTAACTACTGCACCACAGGGCTTCTCAACTAACACAGCCACATAATAAGTGTTTACAGTAGTCATTGAAGTCGAACAATAAGTCCATAATTTATCTATACAGTTCCCACAGAGACAGTGAATTATTTGATGTGGTTGTTCTAGTCAATGTTTCTAACTTCAGCCCAATATTTTCCTGCTTGGTTCTGGAAGATACTGATAGAATTCCCCTGTGAGTAACTAAACCATGATTTATTGGAATGCCATTCTGATCTGCATATAAAATGAGTCCTCTGCATATCAATAAGCAAGAAGTGGCATCTCATTGCCAGCTAGAGCTAGGAGGAGCACATCTGACCAGAGATCCCTGAGCAGTGAACTTCGTGGATTCGGAAGACAGCGGTTGTGTGAATTTAGCAGGAGCAGCAGACCAGGATCAGGGTCTGAAACAGAGTGGTAGGCTTCTAGGTCCAGGGAGCAAGTAAACTGAATGCTTTGGGACAGTACACCAGCTTCTGGACTGGAGAACCGCTCGATAAGGAAGCTGGGCTTGCTGGTCCTCAGGGTGTGATTTGGTATGCCTTTTGGCTTCTATTGACAGCCCTAGAAAATCTTTGTAACATGTCCTGATGAACAAATCTACCCTGAGCATCTCTCATTTTCATTACAACCTGTTCATTTCCTTCATAAACTCCGCAATCATGAATACTGTCTATGAGTTTTTATGTAGCCGTTGCAATGCATATTATAACCTAGATATAAAAATAGAGATTACTAGTTAACATAGTTTCTTCACTTCTTAATTACTGAGATTAAGGAATCATGCAATTACTATTTAGCATGTAATTGAAAATATTTTCTATATAGAAAGTAATACTTTCTGGAGAGATTAATAAAAAGCACACCTTTCTTACAAGTATTTGCCACTACCTCTCTGGAGCCACAGAGAAAGGAAACCACAACTCAAAGAAGAAATGTTCCTACAGGGAAAGTGTACAGGAGCTACAGCCTCATCTATCCCGGATACTACTACCAACTATTTGAATCAGTACCACAAAGAAATGAACTCCAGTAGATAGAGAGAAAAACGTGGAATATCTTTAAAAATAATAATAATAATAATAAAAGATCTACTCCCCAGTTGAAACTAAGTAGAGTTTCAGACATTCAACCTAAAGGAACCGGTGCAGTCATCTTTAAGCTAAATAACAAATTGGCTCAAAATTAAAGAGAGAAAGAATATCATCCATAATACTCTACACCTTTAAAAGAATCATTTGTAAGAGGCCAGAGGGTGGACAAGTACTTTAAAAATAAAGATGAACATGTAGGAAGCTTGAAAATAAATGACTGGAAATGGGAAAACCAGATGGCATTAATTAGAATGTTCACTCACAGTAAAGAATGAGCCAAGGTCACTCAACATCTTGTGTAGAATCTATTGAATGGGAGCCCAAATC
>NW_022103898.1:46464639-46466589 GCF_000313985.2 Echinops telfairi
TTCCAATGTGAACTATACAAATTTTCTCCAAGATAGTTTAAAATAATGTTAAGTTATAGTAAGCTTTTAGTTAACCATATGCTAAATGATCAAGTTCTATCAAAGCTCTGATTTTGAAAGTGATTTTTAAATATATATAATAAACATATCTTATTGTATACAATATATAATGCATATTATACAATGTGTTGCATATCATATATAATGCATATTATATAACATGTTGTATGAACTAAATATATTATTAAAATATTTAAATATGTCTAATAATGTAAGGAAATCAATAAAAATGATTACATTTTAAATCTGACAGTAAATTAAATTACTGACTAGAAGAAAGGATGTACTTTGGACCGTGATTCTACAACACACTATTGTGCTTCAGTTATGTGTTGTGGACTCAGGATAAGGCACTGAATCAAAGACATGTAGAGTCCGTTTTCTAATGTAAGAGATTGGCAGTAAATAAATCACAATCGAAATTGTATATGGGAAGTGCTTGGAGTCCTTGTATCATAGTGAATTATACAATAGTCTCCTAATCCAGGGGTAATCATACAAAATCCCCATCTACTCTGAGGGAGAAAGGTGATGTGGTAGTTGAATGATTTTATGTCAACCTGAACTTGGATGAAAATGGAGGGATGGAGTCAACCAGACAATCAGTTCAAAGCCAAGGACTTAAAGGAGAAGGTAGAGGTTGTGGAGGAGACAAGAATGGAAACTATGTCCCGCAAAAGAATGCTAATGAGGAAAATGGGGAACAGGAGGCTGTCAATGAAGTTGATGAAGAAGAGGAAGAAAACAGGGAGGAAGAAGAGGAGGAAGAGGAAGGTGATGGTGAGGAAGAAGGCAGAGATGAAAATGAGGAGACTGAGGCAGCTACAGGCAAATGGGCAGCTGAAGACGGTGGGGATGAAGATTTTGATACCAAGAAGGAGAAAACCAACGAGGATGACTAGACAGCAAAATGAAAAGTTTAACTTACAAAACAAAAATAAAGGTCACCATGACCTATTCACCCTCTACTTCCTGTCTCAGAATCTGAACCTGGTCACCTTCCAGTACAGAGTCCCTGCCGCCCACCTCAGGCTGCACCACCGCAGACAGAGGACCTGTGCTCACTACCTCCCAGCAAAAAAAGGACTGCAAAAAGGAAAATTTGTTTGTATTTTTTATTTACATTTTATATTTTTGTACATATTGTTAAGGGTCAGCCATTTTCAATGGTCTTGGATGACCAAACAAGCCTTGTGACCATTCTCAGGCCTACTTCTGACTTTACTTGTATGACCGTGTTCATTATAATCTCAAGAGAAAAAAAATCTTGCGAAAACAATAACAAACGATTACAATCTTATTCTGAACATTCAAATAACTGTTTCTATGTATGTAGTTAGCTGTATCATAAGTAGTTAATTTGTATGAGATAGTTAAAAAGGCTCAAGAAATTAAAAGGGGTTTTTTTGTCTATCAAATTGCTGTTTATTTATTTATTTTTGGCCTATTTGATGTCTGTGTGAAACAATGTTGTCCAACAATATTTGCTGAGTTCTAAAATTAAGTAATTAAGAAAGAAATGATACCCTGTTACTCTAAGAACTGATTTAAGGAGTGGAGGGTCAACAAGACTTAGATCGTGAGGTTGCTTTTCCAGTTGTCATTCTGGGCTGGAGTTTGGACCCAACGTAGTAAAACAATTATGTTGACAGAACAGGACTGGGCAAGATTCCCTTCTGTTCTACACAGGTTGCTATGAATCATAACCAATTTGACAGCACCTCACAATAACAAAACTAGCCTGATGGTGTAGGTAGAAGAAGTGATCATAAGAAAGTGAAGCGAGGTGTCGAATGGATCACTGAAGAAAAATGGGTGCATAAGCAAATGTGGCGAAGAAAGCTGATGGTGCCCGGCTATCAAAAAGGATAGCGTCTGGGGTCTTAAAGG
>NW_022103898.1:46467360-46468662 GCF_000313985.2 Echinops telfairi
AAAAAAAAAAAAGTGAATCCACGTGGAGACCACTCTTCAGAGGAGTGGTGTCTTTGGGATAAAAGAAGCAGCAAGCTTATGTATAGTGGACTCTCCACACTGTTTAGCCCTTTTCCAAAATCTCCTGTAGGGCCTCCCTGGTCGTCAAACCCCAGGACAAAGGAGAAAGCAGAGAGACTGGTGGTGCTGTCTCTGTGGATCAGTGTTGCCATGTATAAGACAAGACAGTGGCTCGATCAGGAAGGCAAATGAATCATTACAGGAGGATGAGTATGTTCATGTCCTTCTGTGAAAATTAATTTACTCTCTTTATGAAACTAAGAGATGTTTTAATTATAAATACGGGTGAGTGAACGAAGAAGAAAATCTGATAGGGTGAAAAAGGTTGTTTTTTCTCTTTTTTTTTAAAGATCATTTTATTGGGGGCTCTTACAGCTCTTATACCAATCCATACAGCAACTGTACCTAGCATGTGTGTACATATGTTTCCATCATTATTTTCTAAGCATTTACTTTCTATTTGAGTCTTTGGTATTAGCTCCTCTTTTTCTCCCTCTCTGATCCCATCCCATACTCATGAATTATCCCTCTGCCATAAAGTTCTTTACTTTTAATTTCATCTGGACTGTAAACTTTATTCTTGAATAGAACTAAGGCTCATTTTATTAAAATCTCAATACTTAGCAGATGGAAATAAGGAGTTCCAAACTTCTTATGTCTGATCTTAAATTTCCTGATGTTATAATTAAATTCCAAATCTTAATCTTAATGTGGAAGTATTGTCGTGATTTAGCCCATGGCCTCTTTTGAAATCTAACTTTCCATTCTACTCCATCATATTTAGTACATTCCAACCAAATAATATTACAAAATCTTAGAAGTCAAAAATCAAATCATTTAAAAATTACTATCTCCCCTTAAGATGTGGCCACATGCCTTTCTTGAATAGGAAGATAATATTTATTGACTTTTAATTATAAATTCTCAAATAAAATTACCCATTGCCATAAAGTGTAGTTTCAGTGGTATAGAACTAACATGAGTTCATTTTATTTTCTTTTTTTAAAAATCATTTTATTGGGGCTCATCCAACTCATCAAAATCCATACATATATCAATTGTGTGAATCACACTTATACATTTGTTGACCTCATCATTCTCAAAATTTACTTTCTTTCCGCTTGGGTTCCTGGAATTAGCTCCTCAATTTCCTTTTTCCCCTCCCCCTCCCTCCCCACTCCCCCCTCCCTCATGAACCCTTAATAATTTATAAATTATTATTATATCTTATCTTACACTGCC
>NW_022103898.1:46470134-46478342 GCF_000313985.2 Echinops telfairi
AAAAAGGAAAACAAAACAAAAAAAATAGGCAGGGAAAAAAAAGCCTGTTAGTAGTTCATCGTCTGTTTGTTGACATTTAGGGGTGTTTTCTGGACAAGTCTAATGGTGTGCCATGTCCTGGCCCCAAAGTCCATCCTTTGTACTCCCTCGGGACCTCCTTGCTCTGTTTCCCCCTCGGCTCCATTGCACGCTCCCAGCGTGTTGTCTCAGTGTGTGGGGGTCAGCTCAGTCGCACATCCCACACTGTGTCTCCATTGCTGTCCTGTGTAGGGCCATGGGTCAGTGCAGGATGTCGCATCTCGCCGTGGGGCCAGTTATATGGTCCTCTCTGTACACTGGGCCCTCTGAGCTGGGCTATCATTCTCTGAGCTTGGTGGGCCCAGGTATGCTCCGCTCCATTCTTCCTCCTTCCTTTGCTTCAGCTTCCTTCTGGGTGTGGTGTGGTTGGTCACTTCCTTTCTCACACCAGATGTTCTATTTCCATTTTCTGTGGCACTTCCTTCCATGGGGTTGGGGGGGGTTGGCTAATTCTGGCTAGGGCCAGCATATGGTCCAGTCTCTTTGTGGATTCCTCCACGTGTTAAGTTGCCCTCCTGGTTTGGCGTGTCCTCGTGGGGTCTGTATGCACGTTCCAGTTCTGTGGGGACACAACCAATATGCTCCCCCTGGGTGGGTTACTGCCCTGTCCCCCCGTGTCTAAATAGAAAAGAAGACTTGTTTGCTTTTGGAGTTGTTATTTGATTTGAGATTAAAAAGCAGTTAAGCCAAAAATTATAATCAATATATTTCCTATGTCAGTTTCTGCAAAATCCAGAGTATTCTGTTTTTAGTAAATGGTGAACTAATTTCCACTTAATTATCTTACAGGGTGGATGTTTTCTAAACTTTAAACTGTTAAGTTACTGGAAATTTTTCCTTTGATAATTCAAGTTCAGGTAGTTGGCCTTAAGTAATTATTCATAATATTTTTACATTTTTATTCCTATAAACACTTGTAAATTATTCCATTTTGTTTTCTTTTATGTAATTTGTAAACAGGATTAAATATTTAATAACAATGGGAACAAAGCAAACTATGAATAATTGATTTTAAATGAGCACTTTTAGCTCATAAACTCTACTTATTATTTTTTACAATTTTGTCATTTGCATTATAGAGTCAATTTATTATAGAGGATTGTCACATGAATTAATGAACCTTAAGTTTACTTTTTAATCATACCAACAAACTAACACTACTCAATGACATCCATCTCTAAATTCTAAAATACAATTTTATTTTACAAGATCATTAGTAAAATCTTAAATGAAATTCTAATTCCAAATGATTGACATTTTAACACAGCAAGATGACCTGTTTTTTGATATTTGGTGGTTTTATTAGCTCTGATAAGTTTCGCACCCCCACTATGCTGGCTGTAAATGGAGTCCAGTTAGTAGGTGAAAGTTTTGAGGCAATTGAAGGTCACATACTCATGTATAGGGTATCATTGCTCAGCTACAGGATTTTGAATTTTATATCAAATGGAATGGAAACCCCATATGTGATTTAAACCCAAAGTAGCATAATTAGAAATAAATTTCAAATAAGAATACTTTTTGTGCTATGAAGAAATAAATTAGAGAAAGACACAGGACAAAGTTAGAAGCATATTAGAAGATTGTTACAACCACTTGGCAAGAGTGGACAATGCCTTGTATTACCAGCAAAATCAGAGTAATGGATGGGTTTGAAATAGATTTGATAAGTAGAATTGATAGTTTCTTTAGAGATTCAATGTAAATTGTAAAGGGAGAGAAAATATTAACCTTTATGAATGTATTTATTTTCTTTGGAGTAGTTCATAATACATAAAAAAGTAAAGAAAAATGAAAGAGAAGTATAAACAGAAACAAGATGTTGGTAGACAACATGCAAATTTAATGTTGTCAATTGCAAGAGTTAGTAGTTAACATGAATATAGCTAATCCTTCAGAAGACCAGATAAAAGATAAAAACAACCAAGATACTGTACAATTTGAGAGCTTAAGAGGCTGTTAGTATCAGTTCGATAGTTCGGGGATTTACAAGACATGAAATGTCAATTTTGTTAGAAATCACTACCATTCTCCTAAACCCCAGACTCCCATCCAGCTGCCTATTCAAATGATACACGTGTTTTGTAACCTCTCTCATTGGCTATCTCTAAAACTCCAGTCTCTTGCAAAAGTTGCATTGCCCGCTATTCCCCTTATTGAGCTGATATAATGAGTGAAGGTTGCACTGTGCTGCCAAGATCTCGTCATCAGCAGGAGCACTTTCTCTCCTAGATCCCAAGAGTGCTGAATGTTCACAGCTCCGAGCGGTGTGCCCCTCCAGGAGTTGTTCTGATCATGAAAACAGAGAGTTCATATGCCAAGACTATACTTTATTTCAAGAGGTAATTTGAGCTTACTGTATATGTGAAGCTGGTGTAAAAAAGCTCAACCCTCTAGCATAATTTTGTACAACTCTGAAGTTTCATCCTAGCGCCAGTGTTCCAGAAAAACCAGCTGCGGCTTCACACACAGCCATATCATATTCCAATTGCTAACTCTGCCCTATCCTGCTCCTTTTTTTTTTTACAATAATTTTCCTCTAGACAATCCCAGCAAAAGTTTTGGTGCAGTTTCCATTTTCTAATACGTTTTGTGGTGATTGGAGTATGAGAGGTGGTACTCAGAGTAAGACAAGGAAGCCGACTCAAATCCTGTCACTAGTAGTAGTCATTCAATGGCTGACATCAGTGGAGCTATTTTTTAAAGTATTTTTAAAATATGTCTAAAATTCTGCTTAAATGGGATGTGGGATTTTATACACGCTCTCAGGTAAATATATAAAATTTGTAAACACATTCATTATAAAGGACAACCATGTTTCTGCTCCCATAAAGAAGCATGGCCTGGGAAGTCCACAGGAGCAACTCTACTCTAGGACAGCTAGGAGTCAGGATATACTCTATGACAGTCGGTTGTTTTTTTTCAATATCTTACTACCGTTCAGGCAATTTGACTCCTGGTGACCCTATCAGCAAGTAGAACTGCTCCTGTGCCTTTCTGAGATGGCACTCTTTATGGGAGTAGAACGCCTCCTTTTGCAATATAGGGTTATATGGTTTGGAATCCACTGTATAGCAGTGGGCTTGGTTTAGGTTTAGAATACTATGGCAACCATGACAAATAAGCTTTCAGCCCTTCCAAAGGCTGCTTGTTCAGCAACATAGCACTGACAAAGCTGTTTGCTCAGATACTGAAACTTTCTAAGGATCATTGTATGTAATTGTGAAATGACCTTGATGCTAGTGAGCCAAAGCACTACAGTAGCCAGACTCTTAGGAGTAGGAGAGCATGTATTGTATTGGGGTCAAGTTTGCTTATGAAGGTCCGTGTGGGCAGAGTATAACAGCTCCATGGGACTTGCTCATTTTCCCAGGCATGTCTGGATGGGTTTTCACTTTTAAACTAGGAGTTGAGTGTTCAACCTTTGTGCCACCACAAGATCCCTGGGAAGAGAATATGGATGCGGGATCATCAATGAAGCCCTAGCTCAGGCAGACTTGCTGGTTAACTGAGTTGAACATATTTCTCAGTCATTTCTCTATATCTGGTATTCTCTATATCTGGTATTCCATCATATGAAGAAACATAATTGATAGTTGACAGAACACTCACATTTGTTTTGCTGTATTTTAAGGGCTGTCTTAATAACAGACCAAGCAAAAAGCTCATACATTCTCTTTCCCAGTCTATTAACTAATAAATCTTACAAATGACAATACTGCATCTAGAAGTTAATGCTACATTTTAAGGCCTGAAATTTCCAATGGGTCCATTATATCTTTTTCTTGAACAGCTCTCTTTTTGTTATTTTTTTAAATGTATGAATCATGCTGGACATGATTGATGTAAGGTAAAATTAACCATACAGTATCCCTAATTAAAAATGCTATGATAGACCAAAGTGCCATATAGGGTTCTTGGTTGCTGAAACTGAACAGAGCTTGAAACACTTACTGATTAAGATGAAACACTACAGCCTTCAAAGTGGCTTAGAACTCAATATGAAGGGGAAAGAATTCACAATTGGAACAAATGACAGCGTTATGCTAACCAGAGAAAAGATTGAAGCCGTCAAGGATTTTGTTTACATGGATCCACAGTCCGTGTGTATGGAAGCAGCAGTCAGGAAATCAATGATGTACTGTTTGAGAAACTCTGCTCCACAAGAACGTTGTAGAATGTTAAAGGGCAAAGATGTCACACTGAGGGCACCTCAATTTAAGCAGGGTATTTTCAATTACCTCATTGTCATGTGAAAGTTGGACAACGGACAAGGAATACCAAAGAAGAACCAATGCATTTGAATTACGCAGTTGACAAAGAACATTGAATATGCCATATACCACCAGAAGAAGAGTCATAATGCTCCAGGGAAGCAATAAGGCAACATGTCATCTTAATGACTTTAGACATGGTTTCAGAAGGGATGAGTATTAGAAGAAGCATATCATGTTTGGTAGATAACAAGATAACCCTCAACAAGATGGATGGACACACTGGCTGCAATAAAGGACTCACACATTGGTGTAGGGGGTGACCCAGGACTGGGCAATGTTTCATTTCTTGTATCATAGGATTGCTATGAGTTGGAACCAACCCAAAGGAACTTACCAACCACAGCGCCTGGCATGAGGCCATTGATCTGGCAAATTCTCTTTATCCTTCTCTTAGAAAAGGAAATCAGAAGTAGTTCACAATCATATGGGATGGACAATATAGCTCATGTTTGCAATCTTTTCCCAAGCTGCCTTAACCCCCCTACTCTATCTCATAATACAGCCAAAAGGATCTAAATAAAGAGCCTGTATACTTTTCAAACCATCACTTTGGTCCATTGCCAATTTTACTTGTAATATCATATTCACCAGATCTGATGAGCAAGAAAGGGCAAACTTTAGGCAAGTTCATTCTTCAGAGATAAACCCCATGACGATTCAGGGACCCATCTCGTCAGAGAAATATTAAAGAACTGAGTGAGTTGCAGGAGACTGATACAGCATTGTATCTTCTAGCTGTCAAATCTGAGAAGGAAATGCAATGTCCTGGAGGGTCCTTTGGATTCTGAAAGCAACTTATTCCATCATTGGTGATATTGCTCAAACCTGAGTGACAAGGAAGATTCTTATCTCTGGGTATGTCCCAAGCATGCAAAAGCTCTGCAGCAGGTCTGGAGCATGGTACAAGTAACCCTGATGCTAAGGCCACAAGGTACTAAAGATATTTGTAGTAGGCAGCAGTGATGTTTGAATTTGGGGCAATTCCCAATAGGAGAATCACAACATAAAATGTCTAAAAGTCTGGAACAAGGCCATGCCATCTACAGCAGGAAAAATACTAGTTAAGGAATTCTAGTTGGCCTAAGTAAAGAGAATGTTTGCCATGTGACATTACATAACCATGCAACCAAAACAATCCATCATGTACTGATTGTGTGAGACCCTCAAATTTCTTATGTCATTTGTTCTGGAAGCATAGGTACCTCTCCCTAAAGTCCACATGGATTCATTGGAGGATCCCTAATGACCTAATGACCTGTTGTAAGAGAACACAAATGGCCATATTTGGTCAAATTCGTCATTTTGGAATGTGGCTGAAAACTAATATTGATGAGGAACCCGGGTGATGAGGGTTAATCATTAGGTTGACCACAAGGCTGGCTATTCAAACCCACTAGTTTTTGCAGAATAAAGATGAGGCGGTCTGTTCCCATCAAGATCTAGCCTCAGAAAGCCCAGGGAGCAGTTCTGTTCTGCTCTCTACAGTTGTTAAGAGCCTGAATTGATTCATTGACAGTGAATTAAGTGGGGTTTGCTTCACTCTCATTGATTACTAACCCTAAAAGACAGTTGAAAGGGGATGGCTAACATGCCAGTAGGCATAGATTTAGACATTGCATCCAAATGATCATCCACCCTGTGTGAGAATAAAATTGGCCTTGAGATGGAACATACGTAAAGTCTGAAGCAGCTATGAATTTCCTGAGCTGGTTTCTCAGGAGCCTGGAAATAGAAAAATTGGCCTTTGGAGAGATAAAAGCACCCTACCGGTGCTGTTAAAGTGCTCAGCTTCTAATCCAAAGGTTGATGATTCGAACTACCAGCCACTCGATGGGAGAATAAACTGACAATATGCTTCATTATGGGGACGGTTTTAGTCTGTTCTGTAGGATTTCTCTGAGCCAGAATTGACTGGAGTTAACAGTTTGGATATGTTTTGGGGAGGAAATATGTGGTTAGACTTAGAAAGGTAGATACAATATATATTCATTCAGCAATGTCCATTCAGCTGTGTATGCCAAAATTCTAGGAAAATAGCCAGAGAGACCAATGCTGGACACTTGATCTGATGTTCTCTTTCGAGGACTAGGAAGCAGCCACCATTATGGCAAATTGAATACATATGCTCTTTTCTTCATAATTGGAGGGGTAATTATTTATTTTTACAGAAATCAACACAAAATCTGGATAAGGGTTTGCATTTTCTCTCTACTGATTCCAGTTTTCAACAATAGCTGTGACTTTACATATCTGATCCACATAACTTTTCATATACCATTACCGAAAATGAAGAGAACTACCGGCAGCATAGGAGATGCTGCTTGACAAATGCTCGTGGCATGCACTAATACCATCCCAAACTGCACCACCTGGAAAGTGCCAGTCCATAAACGCGAGGAAACGGCTTTTTGAAGGCACACCTACACTCTATAAGCCAGGCCTATGTGGCTAGGGCATTAGAGTATGTAAAATAATGGTCTCTAAAAATACTAATAGCTGAATTTCTGGACTTTTGAATATGTTGTGTAATATAGAAAGGGGAAATTTGCAGGTGTAAATAAAATTAAATCTGCTAATCAACTAATCTGAAAATTGGGAAATAATTCTGGATTACCTAGATAGTCTCAATTTACTAATTGAGAGTCTTTAAAGTAGAACAGCAGGAAGTAGAATGATTCAGAATGAGGACAGGACTTCAACATTGCTGGCATTGAAGATGATGAAAGGGGCCATGATTCTAAGAGACAATCTTACTGGCTTTGAAGAATTAAGCACAGTCACTAGATGCTGGGGCCGGAGGCAGGGGGGAACAAAATAAAAAAAGAAATTTTGTTTAAAATTTCCAAAATGACTAAAGAAACACTGCCATGTTAACACCTTGTATTTAATACAGTAAGACTAATTTTAAACATTTATCCTTTAAAAACAATAAGATAAAAATCTGTATTGTTTTAGGCCAATAAATATGTAGCAATGTATAACAGCAGCAATCAAAAGTAAATATGGGTATTATCTCTAAGATTTATATATATGTGTGTGTGTGTATATATATGTATATATATATATATTTATATTTAAGGTAGGCTATATCCTTACAAGATTATATATATATATTTATATTTAAGGTAGGCTATATTCTTACACTATATATATATTTAAGGTAGACTATATCCTACATTGATGGTCATTATATGCTAATATTTCCCTAATAGGTAAAATATATAGATATTTGAAAAAAAGTTGAAGTGATGTTGACACAAGTTACTATTATTCTCCATCCCTCACTAGGGTAACGGGGGCTTCCTCTTTCTGAGACTACAGCTCTGGTTTTAGATCTTAGTTCACAGGGAGAAGCACATCCACTTGAGTACAGTAAAAGCCCCATTAAACGATCTACAGCTAAGCCTCAATCACGAAGGGGTCCTGCACTACTCTCCTGGAAAAAGTAATTGCTTTGATCATCAGGAGAGGTGGAGTGCTGCTGCACAACAGGAGAGAAGAAAGGCTTGGTGCCCGAAGCGTTTAGGGCACAGCCGAGGAATTTTGACAATAAATGGAAAATGCATCAGTAAATGCTTGAGAAGGAAATGCTGACCTTTGCCTCAGACCTACAGAAATGAGGATCTGAGTTATTACTCCTTGTAAACACACAGACATGGTGAGATGCAAGTCGAACATAAAAGAACTCTAGCTTTCTACTACAAGCGGGGAAACGGTAAGTCAGTTAAAGAGTTAAGATGAGCTTTCAGGGCAAAAGCTGTAGCTAGACGCACTAATTTTTTATAAATCTAGGAAAAGCGAACATTCAATTATTCTCAGACCTTTGTGAAAAAATGCGATCTACATGGTACAA
>NW_022103898.1:46478985-46481182 GCF_000313985.2 Echinops telfairi
ACACACACACACACACACACACACACACACACACACACTTTCAAACCATGATATTAGGACCTAATCCAGACATGACAGTTCAAAACTACCAGCAGCTCTGCAGGAGAAAGACTGGGCTTTCTACGCCCATAAACAGTTAACAGTCTCAAAAACCCACCAGGGCTTTGCTAAGAGTCAGCATTAACTCCATAGTATTGAGAATCCAGATGTACCATTCCACAGTTCAATCACATGAAGCATTGTTGTACAATCAGCTTCAAAACATTTTCTTCCTTCTTGTGTTCCTTGATATCAGCAACCCCTAATTGCCCCCTACCTCCCCAGGAAGCCGTAATCTAGTGCTGTCTCTTTAAATGACCCATCCTGGGTTTTATATACAGAAAAACATAGAAATATACATAACCGAGTCAAGAAGCCTACTAACAATGATAAAATACAGCAGAGATAAACCCCAATATTAAACACATGCACATAGAGAACATATTAAAAGCCATATCAAGCACACGTTGTATCAAAGGAAGATCAAATGACAAGGTTTTAACCATTCAAGCCATATTTATCATTTTAATCCACCACAGTAGTCTCTACAATACTCTTTGTCTGATAACCAAGTTTTCCCATCCCTCAATTATGGTTAGAGGGAAATCACAGGGGGCTTATTTCCTGTGTAGATGAAACCAGTCAATCTCACCAACATCCCTCACACTCTATGTATCTGAACTCTGACATTCCATTATATTTCTTTTTTTTAATTGCACATTGTTGTCGTTAGTTATGGAATTGGTTCAAACTCATGACAACATATTGTAGTGTAGTTATGAATTGGGCTGCAATCCACATGTTTGGCAGTTCAAAACCACCAACAGCTCTAAGGGAGAAAGACTGGGCCTTCTACTCCCATAAACAGTTACAGTCTCAGTAACTCACACGGGTTTCCTTATAATTAGCATTAAATTGATGGTACTGAGTTTGTTCTATTTTAATAACTTTTTTAAATTGATGGTACTGAGTTTGTTCTATTTTAATAACTTTTTAAATGTATTTTTACTGATATAAGGAAAGAAATCTTTGATTTGAGCAAAATAACTCCTGTCATATTGCACAAGTTCATGTAATACTTGGAAAAGAAACCAATTTTGACTACAATTATCTTTGGAATGAGAGTTCATTACTTTATGAAAATATTGAAAGCAGGTTAAAAACTCATTACATACGTCTGAAAAATCCCTATGGATATCCATAATCATTGTGAATATGCACAATTGAATAGAGTGCATGAGGTAATTGTTACTGTGAGTAAAACAATCATAATTGGTCCTCTAGATCCTTACTAACAGCTACAGAACACCTTCTCTACATAGCAAAACCCAAACTAAGTCACCTACTATTGAATATATTCTAATTCAGAGTGATTCTATGTAGGACTAATAAGCCTGTCAATCTTATAGGAGCAGACAATCTCATCTATAACCCAAGGAGTGAATGGTGGATTTGAACTGCTGACCTTGAAGTTAGCAGCCAGAAGTCAAACTCACAGTGTCACCAGTGCTCCTTCCTGTATCTACTGCATATCATGAGCATGAGATCTTATTGTGATGACTGAAAATAGTAAAGAAATTGCTGCTAAAATATATTCCATATGCACTGTTTAAAAGTTTGGAGAAAGTATAATACATTTATTCATTATTATACATTTTGTACAATTGAAAGCACACATAAATGAAAGTTATTCATTTGCACATTGATAGTATATTGAATGACAAAACATACGATGAACCTCTCATTTATGCAGAAAATGTTAGCATATATTAGATCCTTTGTGTCTGTGATTCCAGAAAAAGAAGAGATGCACAATGTCACACCATGAAATCTCAATTCTCAGTATATAGTTCCTCCAGTCTGTGAAGTACAGACTATATGTTTTGAATCATGGGGTTGACGCTCTACACAGAATATTTCAGAGTTTCAGATCTTCTTCCCTATCCAGCCAATTCCTCGTGTGTATGTTACCATCTATAGACCCTGAAATTGGAAAACGGCTAAAACTAATTCAGCTCCAACAGAATCAATAAGAGATCTGAGTCAATATCTTCATAAAATCATCAATTAGATATAGAGGCAGACTTAGATATGATCCAATCCTATATAATATACCCTTACTGTCTCAAGTGGAGAATTTGAATAGCAATAAAAAACA
>NW_022103898.1:46482116-46491731 GCF_000313985.2 Echinops telfairi
CTCTACAAGTCTATGTCTGCATGAATATAGCATTTTCAGGCAGGCTAAATTTATACATCTGTCAAGCCATCTAGAAGGTGGTACAGAGGAGATAGGGACATATATGTCTAAGTGATCTAATCCCCCTTCAATCCAAAAAGACATTCATGCCCATATTATTCTACCCTTCAAAACAAAAGAAAAAAAAATCCCCCAATAAATTCACTGCCATTGAGTCCATGTAAACACCAAGCAACCTTACAGGGCAGACTAGCACTGCCCCTGTGAATTTCTGAGATGGCTTACAGGAGTAGAAAGCCCCACGTTTTATGTGAAATCCACTTATTCAGAGCCCCAGGGATTAAAAAGAAGAGTATGCTCAGCATACCTCAAGCTGAAAAATAATCTTGAGAAAAAGTATAGCCTCAAATTTTAATATTGAAGGATTTTTTGGGAAAATACTGAGCAATGCAGGATTCATCAAAATAAAACAGAAGAAATGTAATCATTGTAAAAAAAAAGAGAGAAGAATTTGTTGGCATAAAAACATCTCAAGTGGTGGCGTATGATCAAGAACCAATCGTACTGAAGAAGAAGTCCTAGTGGCACTGAAGCTTTTAGGAGGAAAACAAAAGAGTTCTGAAATTGACAAATTACCCGCTGAAATGTCCCAACAATCTGATAAAGCCCTGGAAACATTCACTTGCCTGTGCCAAGAGATTTGGAAGACAGCTACCTAGTCAACTGACTAAAAGAGATCCATATATATGGCTATTCTATTCCACAAAGGCAACCCACCAGAATATAGAAATGGTTGAATGAATATAATATGCAAGTAAAATTTTGATGAAGATATTTCAACAACTAGGACAGTGACAAAAAATTCACCGCCCTGCATAACGACGGAAAAGGACAGAGTCGGACTGGCCTGTGGTTTCTGAGACTAACTCTTTTCAAGAATAGAAAGCCCTGCCCTTTACATGAGGACCGACTTGTGGTTTTCCACAGCTGACCTGACAGTTGGCAGCCACATGCAAAACCACTAAGGCACCAGGTAAAATCAGTGTGAAGGGTGGCTAGGGCCAGACAATGTTTTGGTTTTGTATGCAGGACATTAGGGGTTGGACCTGACTTGGTGGCACCGAAGAACAAATAAACAGAAAGATAGTTCTAAGTCTTAGGTTCAGACTGTGGCTTTTCATCACGTAATGCCTCTCCCAGTTCTCCTCTCTTGGGAAAACTATGGAAGACGATTTCATGTTAAAACGGTGTCCCAACCACACGATCGAAAAGATTTCCCCTCAGAGTGGAGGGCATTGATTAAAAATAATAGAAAGGAGGAACATTTACATTTTTGTTTTAGCACTTACATTTTAACTCATTCTTGGTGGTAGATCCTATTAAATTGGTTCTCACTCATAGTGTCTCTAAGCGCAACAGAATCAAACACTCCCGGCCGTTGCTACCCTCACAATCGGTAGAGTGGAGACAACTATTACATGCAATGCGGTCACAGGTCATGTGTTGCAGGTTCTTTTTGGCTTTCTCCCATTTTTCTGGACGTCTACTTGACCAAGTGTGATATCTTTTTCAAGGAAAGTTTTTGTTGTTATTGTTTCTGATAACATGTCCCAAGTACTTGACAAATTATAAAAATAATTAATGTTTTTTTTAAAATTGCTGCTCGCATTACATTTTTCTACTAACCTAGTATCCCAAAACAGACAAACCAAAAACCTCACTGCCTTGGTCACTGCTAATGCACAGTGACCTTATAGAACAAGGTACAACTGCCCTGTGAGCATCGGAGACTGTAACTCTTTTTGTGTGTGTGATGTTGAGAAAGATTGTATTGAGGCAGGGAAAGGGCTCCCGGGAGAGAAGGGAGAGCAGAGAAAGGGATGGGAGCATCTTGAGCCCCCGGTGGTTCCGTGACTCAGTGAGTTAGGTCAGGGAAGTCACATGGTGCTAGGGTGGCAGGATATATATATATATGACAGGAGCTGAAAGGCATATTGCTGGTAAGGGGAAAGGAGGTTCTTTGTGCTGCAGTTGCAAGTTTTGGGTCAGAAGATGATCTGTCGGTAAATCATCTTGTTCTCAGCAAACTTGCTTCCTGGAATGCTAGGGAGAGGGGGCTGTGTTCTGCCCAGAGGTAAGCTTTGTAAAATGCTGGAGGCAGGTGCTTTGAAGTTCAGCAGGTCATTTTGTCTCCCTGAGAGGCTGGGGCCAGGGGCTGCCTGGACTGAACCTGGCCCAAATACCTTTCATATGGGGAGACCATGGCCATGAGAAAACTACCTCCCAACTCATTGACTCGCAGTAGATCTCACTCTGGACTCGATCATGGGATAGCAAACCTCATCACCAAGACTAGTGAATCACAACTGCCCAAGCCCTGAGAACCCTGGAACAGCCTTGTGGACAGCTAACCTCAACCTTTCCACATCACTCAACATATTCAATCAAACACAGGGAAGTTTGAAAAACAGTGTAGGGGTTGGGGGATACGCATTAGCCACCTGACACGGATTCGCCATGCTGAATCTCAGGTAGACTATATAATTTTGTCTTTTGGGATATTTATCTGTTTATCTCAATCCCTATAGCACAAGCCAAACCCATATCATCAAGGTGATCCCAACACATAGGAACCTTATGCAATATGGAGTAACTGCCCCTCTGGACTGACGAGACTGAAAATTCTCCTGATGCCCTCCACCTTCCCCATGGGTGGTTTGTCGGTTAGACGTGCTGGCCTTGTGCTTCGTCAGTCTCAAAAGCACAAATATTGTATGAGACCACTCTTATAAGGATAACCTCCGAGACAAAGACGGGCATCATTTACCTGACTCCCAGGCAATGATATGGTACTCTGCCTAATGCTTATGAACTCGCTTATGTGTCCATCTGAAAACCCACTTTCTCAGGGGCAGCCCCAGATCAGGTGGGCATGTGAGAGGAACACATAGCTGCTGCCATATAACATTTCCAAATGTTCGCCACAAATCAATTGACATTCCCTCGATGGTATTTAGTGAACTCCAATGGAAATTCAGGAAAAGAGGAGGCAGGCTAGGCCTTGCTTAAAATAATTGTGTAGACATTCATGGGAGAATCTAGCCTGTATTAAATGACTAAATATACATACTTGATACAATTTCCATTCTGCTGTTGCCAAACCAGGGCTGCTTGAATAGTTTTATTGATAAAAAAATTCACAACCATAGACCTCCAAAGTTAGGTCAGTTTTAAAAAGAGTTACATATACATAATTCAGTCCTCCCCACCCTTGCATTCATTATTTGCTCCACAATCCCTTTATCCATTCCACCCTCTCCACCAACTGTCGCTAATAAACCACTGCACCCAGTTATGGTCTGTATACATCCATTCCTTCTGGTTATGAATGCCTCTGGTTTACTTCAGTGGTGCCGTTTTCATGTTGTGGAAAACAAACAACAAACAAAAGGGAAGCAAAACTAAAAGACTGTCCACCCTCCCCCCGGGGTATAAGGCAATTCCTTTGAAAAGGCAGTAATCGATCCAACGGCCTATGTGTCAATGTCCTGCTGAGAAGAGCAGTTTATGTGAGCATAGTCCAGCGGTGACCCTCAGTCCATGAGTTGTTGCTTTGTGGAGATTGTATAACTATAGTTGTATAACTATTGTGGGGTGCCAGCCCCCACAATCGAAAGGGTCCAAGGGGTGGTTGGGTAATTGAGGGGTAAAATTAAAGAGACATCAGAGAAGATAAAACATGCAAGTGCTCACCTCCCGGACAGCCATGATCTGAGCAGCAGGTCTGTGCAGAGAGCGAGTGAGACTGTAACTCTTTATGGAAGTCAAAAGCCCAGTCTTTCTCCCACAGAGCAACTGGTAGTTTCAAACTAATGATCTTATGGATCACCGCCTAATATGTAACCACTACACCACCAAAGCCACCAAAGCCTAGTATATGTTTCTTTTAATTATAATGTATTCTAAAATAATAATTAATAACAGCTAAGAAAATTTTTTTCACATACCTCCTATGAAGAGGACTAAGGAACAAACCAAGAATATTCTTTGGAAGTTTCTCTTACGACCCCATTTATGAGGGTGGTAAAGAGCACTCAGTGAGGTGGTCTGATCAGTTATAATTCATAGTGACTATAAATACAACAGCATGACACACTACCCAGTCTTGCACCAAGCTCACATTGTTTTCATATTTTAGCCCATTGCTGCAGCCAGTGTGTCAACCATCTCTGTTTCGCTGTTCCTCTACTGGTCTCTCCTGACAACATGTCCAAGAGACATGAGCTGAAGGGTCCCCTTCCTGGACTCAAAGGAGCATTCGGGCTGTACTTCTGAGAAAGATCCATTTATTCTTTTGGCAATCAGTGGAATTTTAAATCTTCTTCACCAACACCAGCATCCAGATACGGTCTTCCTTATTCCATGATCAACTTCCACATGCATAGGAGGCAATTGAAAATATCATGCTTCAGATCAAGCACACTTAGTCCTCAAAGGAACATTTTTGCTTTCCACTGTTTTGAAGCGGTGCTGTGTAGCAGATTTATCCTATGTGATGTACACTTGGATCTCTTGACTGTTGCTTTCATGAGCAACACAACTATGGATCCAAGTAAGATGAAATCCTTCACAAATTCAATCTTTTCTCCGTCGATCGTGGTGTTACCCATTGTTCCGGTGGTGAGGGTTTTGTTGTCTTTATGGTGAGCCATTATCACCAGTGAAGGCTGCAATCCTAGATCATCACCAGCAAGTGCTTCCAGTCCTCCAGAGTCCCAGCGAGAAAGGTCGTGTCACCTGAATGTCACAGGTTGCTGATAAAACTTTCTCCAAACCTTTTGTTGAAACATTTTAATCCTAGTCAATTCCTAGAGACATGTTTTGGGCTAATGCTTCCAGTGCCATGTGGACTTCTTCCTTCTGTACCACTGTTTCTTACTTCCCAGCTACCTCTTGAAATGCTTGAATATTGACTACTTGTTTTAGATGCAATGACTATGTGTAGTATTTCTCTCTTATTTTGATGCTTCTTGAATCAGTCAGTATTTTACCCAATCCTTCAATATTTCAATTCAAGGCTTTTTTTTTTATTCATTCAGTTGAAGATATGCTTTATATGTTCTTCCTTTTTGGTTTTCTAACTTTTAGCACATTTCATTATAATATTTGACTTTGTAGTCTCAAGCTACTCTTTTACATTTCCTGCTCAACTCTTTGAATTCATCATTTCTTCCATTTGCCTTAGCTATTTCAGAGTCTCTTCTGACACCCACTTTGCTACTTCCTTTCTTTCCTGTCTTTTAAAGGACCTTTTGCTTTCTTCATTTATGATGTTCTGGATGCCATCAGGTCTTCTGTCATTAGTGCTCAATGCAGCCAGTCTGGAGCTTTACTTAAACCTGAAGCCCATTCATTCCCTTGGGGTGGCCTGCTGGTATTTGAAATACCCGTGCCATAGCTTCCAGGAGCATAGGAACGCACATCAGCTCAGTATGACAAATGGAAAGACAAGTGGGGCCCACATTCATATATGTTAATTAAATGCCTTCACAATTGGATATTAATAGGTCGATGGAAAGACATTGCCCTTTGGAAATGTATATCCATCTTATGCTACCCAATGTTATGATTATTATTTAGACACAAAGTTAGAGAGGAATTTAAACACATAATATAATAACTAATCAAAAGCATTTCAAGAAACGATGTAACTTTCTCCTTTAGGAAAGTTTCAAATAAACACCTAAAAAAAAGTACTCACTTTAAAAAAGATTTATGCCACATTACTTTAGTGATATTTTAAATTTTTTATCTTGAACACACTATGCTTCACTCTAAGCAACTAGATAATTCAATTGCCCACCTGCACAAAGTCCCTGGCCATAAAATTAATAGCTATAATTTATTTACTTTCAATTTCAAATGTAATTTAAACACTTATTTTAATGCTTAAAGGCAGCTCAGATTCCGGATACACAGATGCCTAATTGTTATGCTAAACTTTTATTGGGGTTCAAATCAATTGAAGGATTCCTGTGAACCAGTGCCCAATTTGATTTGGGGGAAATAGACAAAATGTGGGGACAAGGTGCATGTGTATTTTAAATGGTGGCTTGTTATTTTGAATTTCTTCTTTTAAAATTCAGTATATTTTTTGTTTCCCCATCTGTTTATTACATGCACTTGCAATTTTTATAGTTAATATCTAGACTGGTATATTTATATAAGGTAATAATAGTATATTCCTTAGTATCGATGTCAAATTTTACTTTATATTTATTTCCAAATTTACTTTATAAGAAGAGTCTGTGTTAGGAAAATTACACTAAACCATTAAGCAAAGACGACTGTGATGGTTGTAAACAACAGCAACAGAATTTCATTCTATGCTTGTTTTCCATGAAGGAAAGAAAATCTAACTCAAAACCACTTCATCTACTCTGTTCTATTCCGTCAACTATACTCCATGACCTAACACTTCAAGGCAGAAATTATACCAAATCACAATATACTACCATGAAGATAGATTTAGTTTCTTCTTATTCAGAGATACTGAAGATGTGAATAAACTCACTGCCATAAGTTGATTCCAACTAATAGTGGCCCAAGAGGGGCAGACTGGCCTGTGTGGTTCTGAGACTCGAACTCTTTTTGGACTAGAGGAAACCTCATCTTTCTCCTCAGGAGTGCCTGTGGCTTAGAACTACTGACCATGCAGTAAGCAGCCCAATGTGTAACTACTACACAACCAGGGTCCTGAAAACATGAATAGAATTGGAAATGTGATAGTGTTGGACCTTTTGAGAACAAATTGTTTCAGTGACTATCAGTTTCAATATAGTCATGCAAATTACTAACATTTTGTATTCATTTGTAAATGGGCAACAAATTCCACATCTACTTTCTCTGGTGTAAAACAATTCTTTATTGTTTTTTTTTTTTAATTTAAATATCAGGGGTAATATAAGTATATACTTTGACAATGCCCTCCAGTCCCTGACAGAAATCACTGCTAGTTACTGAGTATAATGAGAGCCAATCAGCTGGTATTGAGATCATGACTTCTAAATCCTTCTTCTCATTCAGCAACTTTGGGACTATGATTCAAAATGAGTATGTTTTTAAATGAGTATTTTTGATCTTATTAAGTAGGAGTCTTGGTGGCTCTGTAAGGTAAGGGTTGAATTAGTGACGGAAAGATCAGTGGTTCAAACACACTCGCCCCTCCACAGGGGAAAGGTGAGGCTATGTACTTGCATAAATAGTTGCAGCTTTAGGATTGCTGAGTTGTAACAGACTCCATTATAAAGGGTATGCAGGTGAAAATATGAGCTAAACAATTTCTATAAGCAGAGCATTTGGCTAAACATTGAATTTTATATTTTTAACTACAAATAAGGATGCATGTGATGAATACTAAGTCATAAAAATCACATTTAGGAAAAAATATATATTACCATTATATACTTATGAAATTGATTCACATTATGGTTCTTTTAATTCTAATAGCAAACATCTGTCCCCTTCACAACAATGCCAAGAACTTCCGTGGCTTCTTTCAGTTTCAAGAGAATTCTAAATAAATATCACAAAACTCCTTACTAGATCATTTATAAGTCCTATATGAGTCAGGAGAAGAAGCCTTGATGGCATAGTTGTGATGTATTGACTGCTAACATAAGATCAGCAGTTCAAAACGACAAGCTACGCCTTGGGCACAAGATGAGGAGCTTTCTATTCCTGTAAAGAGTTAAAGACTGTGTCATCCACAGAGGCAGTTCTACTCTGTCCTACAGGGTCATTGTGAGTCACAGTAGATTCAGTGGCATGTACACCAGTAAAGACCCTTGGTATCACAGTGGCGAAAGTGCTAAGCCGCTCATCAAATGATGGGCAGTTCAAATCCTCCAAAGACATAGCAGTCTACTTCAGCTAGGATTTACAGTCTTGGAAAACTTATGAAGAAGTTCCAAGACTCAGTTGGAATTAACTCCAAGGATATAGGCTAATGTTTTTCTCTAACAATCATCCAAAGTATCCCACTTATTTCTCTGGATATGGCAGAATTAACTAAATATAAAACCAAATCCATTGCCCCTGGATGGTTTTGATTCATAATAACCCTAGTGACCCATAGGATTGAACAGGATGTCCCTATCAATTTTCCATGTTCATGGAAGCCAACTTAGGCAGCTTTCCCCTATGGACCAGCTGGTGTGTTCCTATTGATTACTTTTTGGTTAGGAGCAAAGGGTTTTAAATCTTGCACCACAAAAGCATCTTAAAAGAGTGGCATATAAGAGAGGCTAGCATTCCTATTAATCTGTGAGTTCCAAAGCATGTTCTATATTTTCTCCAATTGCCCTGGTACCTAATGTTTATGAGTTGGGCTGGTACTCTCAAGTTCAGAAGTTCTAACCTCCAGACACTCTGTAGGAGGAAGATAAGGCTCTTGGTGCTGGTAAAGATTGCCTCAGCTGCAGTTCTATTCTGCACTGTAGGGTCTTTCTCCACTGGAACTGACTTGAAGGCAGCTTACAATAACAAGTGTCTGCATAGGATAGCTGTAAAATGAATACGGAAGAAGAACAATGAGTGTCTCTAGATTATCCTGTCAGTGAGGGATATTGAATATTCCATGGATACGAAAGCTGGACAATGAGTAAGGAAGACAAAAAGGCAATTGCTGTCTTTGGAGTATAATTTTGATGAATAATATTGAATATATCATAGATTTCCAAATAGATGAGAAAAAAAATATATCTTACTAAAAATACAACCAGAAAGGTAATGTTCCTTAGAAGCAAGAATGGTGAGACTTTATCTCAGGAACTTTGGATATTTTATCAAGAGGGATTAGTCCCAGAAGGAAGAACATCTTATTTGGTAAGTTGAAGAGGCAGTGAAAAAGAGGAAGTCCTTTTTTTTTTTTTTGAGGTGGATTGATACAGTAGCTTCAAAAATGGTTTAAACAAAACAACACTTGGTGGGATGTTGCAGGATGTTGGCAATGGTTCCTTTTGTTATATCTAAGTTCACTGTGAGTGGAGACCGCTTTTTCGCCATCTAATAATGAAAGTGAAATTTTGAAAAATGTGTTCACTCAATAGTTATAATTCAGAAACTTGAAAACAAAGAATTCCCCATTAAATAGTATATCTTACATGATTTTTATAGTGTGCACATTTGCAAATTATTGTCTCATTGCAAACTCACAGCAATTAAAGCAGAACAGTTATATGGTTTTAAATTTAATAATCAAAACGGAATTAAATAACTTGTCAAATTAAGCATTCAATTTTAGTAGAGACACTGACAAGAACAGTCTCTCATCTTAGAAATAAAGCTACAAAAGTTATAAATTATTTCAAAAATTCTTTTCTCTTTGCTTACTTTGTCAAAATGAATGACAGTCACCAAGAGCTGGGTCATTCAGTGAGCATCAGCTAAATAGGAATGAAACTTTGAGGGCAAGCTTGAATATAAACCAAACTGAAACAAGATAAATAGGCGGGGCGGGGTGTGTGTGTGTGTGTGTGTGTGTGTGTGTGTGTGTGTGTGTGACTATTCTTCCTTCTGATATACTATGATTGAGTTTTAGAACCTACTTACAAT
>NW_022103898.1:46492447-46523045 GCF_000313985.2 Echinops telfairi
TTCAGTCTGGTACAGAAGGTTGGCATAGTCTTGCATTTATCTACTACATTGTGAGTGTATTTGATCCTTTTTAAATTGCACAGGGCACACACCTTTTAGTTCTGATATAGTAATGTTATTTTCCACGTTTTTTTCATTGCTTCCTAATGTTGAATACTGGACACTGTCTTCTTTTGCTCAAATCAATATAAAGCTAGCATTTGAAGAGAACTATGAAGTAGAGGGAATAAGAGAACTGGGTAACTCAGTATTTACTTTAACATATCTCTGGTCCCATAGGTGTAAGATATTATATACTTTCTACCCTATCTTTTTCCAGAGTTACATGCTGGATTTACATTTAAGTTTACTAAACAGGAAGACTTCTAATTAGTGTTAATATGGTTTAACACAATGATTTAGGGGGGAAATGGAACTTTTATCAAGATGGCTAAATACATATTTTTGTTTAGAATAAACTTTTTAGGCAATTTTGTTATGGAAATAATCTGAAATTAATGGGGAAATGTTTGTATCATATTACCTTCAAATGATTTGTATAAAATATTGGAATGAATCTGAATGCTCAAGTTCATAAAAATGGTCAAATCCATTTTCCAATAGCTATAATGAGTTCAACATGGAATGTTACATCACTTAATTAACTAGTTTAGCTTTTAAAGGTGTAGTTTCTTTAATTGGTCTTTTTTAGTTAAAATATCTGTCCCACAAACAACTAACTGTTGTCTCATTTTGATGAAAAAAAATGTCAACAGTAATAGTCCCTTTCATAGGTCTACTGCTAACATTCAGTGTATTGCTGTACATTAACCTCTTGAACTGCTCCTGGAAAGTAATCAGTGTTCAACCGGATGAGATATTATATTATTTATGATTCTGCTTAAAATATGTTAATGATTTTGAAATAAAAATAAAACACACACTAATTACTGAAATGTTACATATATGTTTGGGTTGTCAATGATAGTTTTATTTTAAATTTATTATTGCTATTTTATAATTTTCAAATATTTTAAAATAAGCAAATATTTTATTGTAATAATAAAGTAAAACCAAACTCACTGCCAAAGAGTTGATTCTGAATCATAGTAACCATATATAAGGTTTTGGAGGTTATAAATCCTTATGGGAACAGATAATCTCAGCTTTCTCCTTCAGAGCAGTTGGGAGATTTGAACAGCCAACCTTGGGATTATCAGTCCATTTCTTACCTAACAGCACCAACCGGACCCCAACTACAGTGCATATTTAAACTAATAGAATGATTTAGGGTTTGGAGTGGCAGAGAATTTTGTCCAAATGGACAAATAAATGTTAACATTCAGATTGTATTTTCTCTATAATCACAATAATAATGCACAGGAATATCATGAGAATTTTGTCCAAATGGACAAATAAATGCTAACATTCAGATTGTATTTTCTCTATAACCACAATAATAATGCACAGGAATATCATGATATTCAGATTGTACTTTCTTTGTAGTAATAGCAGCAGCAACAACAAATATACACAGCAATAACTCAAAATGACAAAGTTCCACAAGGAAAAGCCATCTCAAAATCAGCTGCTTAAAATAACAGATTTACTTTTCTCTTTCACTACAAGCCTGTCGTGAGCCCACAGGATGGGGAAAATGCTCTGCTAATCCTTGTTTTTTAGGGACTGGGATTTATGGGCTAACTGCCATCTCAACCTTGCTGTGTTCTTCACGAATGGAGGAAGCTACAGGGAGCCTTGTATTTGCAATTAAGTTATTGAACCTGGAAGTGCCCCATCAACAAAAAAGGAGTCTGGATGTAGCCATGTTTCTTTGTTTTTGTTTTTTACACCAAAAATATATAAAGCATTAGAAGGTTAGAGAATCTCCTAAAGTTTGAGCTCCAGTTGGTTGAAGATGCTAAAAATGAAAAAAAAAAGACAACTTAAAAGAATAGGGAAACAAAATACAATGAATCTATGTTAATAAGGGAAGAATAAGTCTGAAAAAGAGGGCAAAATTGTAAACTCAAAAAATATAATCAATGTCACTGAAGAATACATGCATAAATTCTTTAATTATTGAACGTTCTGTATATAGAAAAAAAACAACAAAACATAATTCTCAACAATAAATTTTTTTAATAAAATGATTATTTTTCTTATATAGCTATTAAATTTAATAATTTATCTTTAGGACACCGAATAAGATGTTTATAACATTAAGCTGTTTTACATATATGCTGATGTCATATATAAAGGTATCTTGTTTACTTGAGGAGTGAGGCTTTAAAATGAAAATTTATTTCTGACACATAGTCAAAATGCTGTTTTATAGTTTTATTAATTATCTTTAAAATACATAAAATCAAAGATAGTGAATGATACTTCATAAGAAACATAGTAGATGAACTCACTCTGCATTAGAATAGAAATGCAGATTATGAGTCTCATTTTTCAATATGCCGACAAGTGAATACGTCTAGCTGGATATGGTTGGTCTGCATGAAGAGTATATCCCGCTTTTCAGAAGTAGAGCATTAGTCATCTAAAGCACTCTGCCATTCTTTTAGAATAATATGAGACTGAAAAAAGTAAAATGGCTATAATGTAAACATCTGCTAAATGATTCATGTGATATTTGACTCTTTATAATGGTAAGATTATCAAGTGATAGATTAGGTTTTTCACTCCCTTAAATAAATAATGGAGAAATGAACTCTCAAAAAAACTGTACAATAATTAATTCCTATCACCAAATTATTAAAATGACATCCCACATTTGTTTTAATGCGGATGATCATAGCTATACCAATTTCATTTAATCATTTCCAAAATATGTCTTAGTAGTTAACAAGATCTTTCTCTAGACAAACACACAAGATAATATTTTGTATTAAGTTATTCTCCATAAAATCATATTTGCAGCCATATGAGGGCTAGATTGGTAAGATTTTTGTACAATATTCTTTAAAGAGTTGCTTCAGTAAGTCTATACCTTTTAGGGTATTTTTTTCTGGCCAAAATTAATATAAAAAGCCATATTTCAAAAGGCTATAAAATCTGAATTACTGCAAACTGACTCCAGAGGTTCAGATTTCATTATGTAATGCTGCTAAACTTTTAATAGCAGTATTGCCATGTTAGTAGCCAATTCCCATATAACATATTCATTTGAAAAATCTACATTAAATCATACACTAGCACCTTGGCACCATTGGAATGTTGGAATCACTCTCTCATCTCACATGGTTTTACACAAATAGTGTTCCATAAAGGTTCAAAAACATACCTGGTGGTCCCTGCATGTGTTAATGGCTCCATTCCCCATGTATTAAAAATTGTAGGTTAGGTAATTCATACAGAGAAGGACAAGAGAACAGTAGATATATATTGGTTTCTAGGGTTGCCATTAAAAAGTTACAACAAACTGGAATGTTTACAACAACCAGAATGTATTACCTTGTAGTTTTAGAATTCAGAATTCAAACTGAAGATATGGGCTGAGTTGTGTTTTCTCAAAAAATAAAAAGTAAAATAACTAGAGTGAATGATTCCATTCCTAAGCTAGTTTTATTTTGGCTTTAGGTATTCACTGTCTGCTATTGCATCACTCAATTCCCTGCCCCTTTATCTGGCTTTCCCCACTGTGTGTTTCTCTTCTCTCTCTCATAAGGACACATATCCAGAATGATATCATTTTGAGACTTTTAATGTACTGACATTTACAAAGACTCATCTGATATGTCAGTTTGCTGTACTGTAATGCGTCCCATGTTACTTTGATGCTGAAAATTAAGTCTCTAGTATTTCAGTTATGAGTAGGGTCATTTATGGTGACTAGGTTTGATTGACACTAAGACCAGACCTTGAAGGAGAAGTCGACTCTCTGTCGATGTCTGAGTGGTTAGCCACTGAAAGCCAATGAACAGCAGCACCGCTTTGTCAGATACAACGCTAAAAGGTGAATCCCTCACGGTGCAAGACACTCAAACCCCAATTGGGAAGCGCTTCCTCCACAAAGTAGAGTTGATCATATGATGTCATGTAGTAAAGCTTTGGGGACCTTCATTTCTTGATGAGACATGACTCACAATAAGAAAAAATAATACTTCAAACATTCAAAACAATTAGAATTTGAAATAGAGTATGAATCTAGGAAAACTGGATCAAAAATAAAATTAAACAGTAAAACTCACTATCCTAGACTTTAGTCATCTGACATCTTTTAGTACTGGCCATGTTAAATATGATTGACTATGCCAGGAATAACATGTTCAGGAGGAATATAGACATATTCATCTGAAAAAGAACATTTCAAGGTTCATTTTGAAGTACAATCCTGTTTGTGATAGAATAACATCTATATGCTTACAAGGAAAACCAGTTGATACAACTGTTACTCAAATTTAAGGACGAATAACTAAAGCAAATAATGAAGTTGAAGAATTCCACAAATTTCTTCAGTACAAATTTGATTAACCATGAAATAAATATACATTGATAATAATTAATCATAGAAATTCAAAAGTCAGAAACAAAGAGGAAGAAACAGTCATTAGAAAATATGGCCTTATAAAAATCTTGACCAGTAACTTGTTGCTATTAAGTTGATTCCAAGTTATGTCAGAAAATTCTATCTTCTATAAGATTTTCAATGGTTGATTTTTCAGAAGCAGGTACTTTCTTCTGAAATGTCTCTGCTGGAGTAAGATAGCTGACCTTATTTCTTTTAATCAGCCAAGCAAGTTAACTATTTGCAAAACCTGCGTACTCTATAACAAAATTGTAAGTTGTAAATGTATTCTACTTACACCAATGACTTCTTTACTAAGCTTCAATTCCTGGTTAGGATACTGCTTCTTTTAATCTTTCTATTAACTTAATAAAGGGGCGGGGGGATTTATTCTGTGCTGGTGCCTGGCTATGTGGTTTACCTACTATTTCATTTAGCCCAATATGCCACAGAGATAGGTGCTGTAATTATCTTCATTTCATAGGAAAATAAATAAATGAAATTAAAACTTAGAAAGGTTACAGAAAATGTCAATGTTCACAGAGACAGAAAATGTAAGACTAAGAACTTTCAGCTCTTGCAAGCCAGAGACCTAACTTGTTTGTTTACTTCCCTAGAAAACATGCAGTAAAGCCCAATTGGAAGAAGCACACCAGCCACGTGATCGTGAGGTGTTTACAGGAAGAGGTATCAAAAGTTCAAAAACATGCAACTGACCTGATGTGAAGCGGTGTGGATGCAATGGGGCCCCCAAACTCACCTTCAAGGTAATTGGACAGTCCCTCAGAGAAGGGCCACGTGGACAGGATGATAAATCTGTGGTGTGGTATGGCACTGATGAACCACATAGATAACCTCTAGTTCTTTAATAGCCCCTCCCTTAATATTAAGGTTTTTATTTGTTTTACCTCATCAATCACATTAGATTTGCCTATGTTCCTTTGTATTTTTAAATTATTTCAGTACTTGGAAATCAAGATAGATAACTCTTCAGAAACAGTAAAAGGAGTGAGAAATTGTTCCCTTGGGGTACAGGAAGAGAGAGGTGGGGGAGAGGGGAATGGAGAGCTGATAGCATTGATGATTGTGCAACTACACTTGATGGGAAGGGTCAAGATTGAGTGTGAAGGGGTATGTTGGACTGTGTAAGATATGTCCAAAAAACTAATATTTTTAAAAAAGAAATAAGATACCTTAATGACTAAACCAGGGAATTGCAATTATATGAACCTGAATTAAAGGAAAACAAACAAACAAAAACCAGTACTTCTTAACTATAGTGTAAGCCCAGGATTGGCATGTTTTCCCTGTAAATGGTGGGTAATAAGAAGTCAATTCTTAAATGATTTATATGAAATTTAATTAAGAAAATAAATGGAACCATTTTTGTGTTGTAGCACACGATAGCAACAATAAAAGCTCAAATTTATTATAGAAGCAGATAACAAGGTATGCTCTCCCATAGAACTGTTGGTTGGTTGGGACTGACTTCTTAGTTAACAGCAAATTGCATAACCAGGGCTCTTCCAGGGTTCCTTTTAAGTAAATTATGTACCATTTTCAATCAGTCCTTACAGTGTTAGTCAGGGTAGATTAGAGAAAAAAATTCATAGAGACACTCATATACGTATGGGAAAGAGTTTTATATACAAGAGCAATTGAATATTGAGAAAACACCCCAGCCCTGTCCAGATCAAGTCCATAAATCCAATATTAGCCCATAGGTTCGATACCAATCTTTAAAGTCCTCTGCAGACTCACAAAACACATGCCATAACACCAAATGCAGGAAGATCACAGGCCAGTGTGTGGGAAGTCTTGTGGATCCAATGGCGTTGTAAGCATCGCAGCACTGGCAGGGGTCTCCTCCTGGCTTCTCCAGCTTCCAGGGCTGCATCAGCGTAGGTCCACAGTGGCTTCTCCTCAGGGATGACTCGCAGGGAGTGAGTCTTATCAGTAGAGTCTCTAAGGGAGTGAGCAGAGAGAGAGTGTCTCTCCCACCTCCAAGGAGGAAAACCAGGAGTTCCCAGAATCCTCAGGGGAATGCCATGCTCACACAGAGACCTCATTTGCTATACAATGATTGACAAGCTAGACACCACCCCTTTACTCATAATCATAATTGACAACAGATTGTATAACTATCACACTTACCTACCATTTTACGCTACAAAAAAGTAGTGAAAAATTCTCCCTCATCATAGGGAAGTGCAATGTCAAATCTCTCTTAAGTCTCACTTCAGTTTTCTCCACTGGACTCCATTTAAAGCCAGAAATTGGCAAGAAGGCATGGGCATAGTGGGGATGCAAAATTTATCAGAGATAACACAACCACCAAACACCAAAAAATACCTCACAGTTATAAAATGTCAGTCACTTGGCATAAGAATTTCATTTAAAATTTTACTAATTATCATACACAATAGCTCAACTGTATTTTAGAATTTAGAGGTGGGTGTCATTGGTACTGCTAGTTTGTAGGTATGATTAAAAAGTAAACTTAAGGTTCATTAATTCATATAACAATTCTCCATAACAAATTGACTATATAAAGCAAGTGACAAAATTGTCAGAAATAATAATAAGTTGGCTTTATGAGATAAAACTCCTCATTAAAATCAATTATTCATAGTTTTCTTTGTTCCAATTTTTACTAGATATTTAAGCCTGCTTACAAACTACATAAAAGACAGAAAAGTGGAATAATTTACAAGTGTTTATAGGATAAAAAATGTGAAAATATTATAAATAACTTTAACTACTTAAGGCCAACTACATGAACTTGAATTATCAAAGAAAAAATCCCAGTATCTTAACAGTTTAAAATTTAGAAAACATTCACCCTGTACAATAATTAAGTGGGAATTAGTTAAGCCTTTACTGAAAACAGAATGCTCAGTATATTGCAGAAATTGGCATGGGGAATGTATTGATTATAATTTTTGGTTGAACTGCCTTTTAATCTCAAATCAAATAACAACTCCAAAAACAAACAACTCAAGAAATGCCTTATTTTATCAAAATCTCAATACTAAGCAGATGGAAGTATGGAATTCCAAACTTCTTCTATATGATCTTAAATTTCCTGATGGTATAACGAAATTCCAAATCTTAATCTCAATATGGAAGAATTGTCTTGACATACCCCCAGCCTCTTTTTTAATTTAACTTTCCATGTTTCTCCATCATATTTACTACATTACAACCAAATAATATTACAAAATCTTAGAAGTCAAAGGGAGAGTGGGTAGGAAAGAGGGAACCGATTACAAGGAACTATATGTGACCTCCTCCCTGGGGGACAGACGACCGAAAAGTGGGTGAAGGGAGACGTCGGACAGGACAAGATGTGACAAAATACCAATTTATAAACTATCAAGGGCTCATGAGGGAGGGGGGAGCGGGGAGGGAGAGGAAAAATGAGGACCTAATGTCAGAGGGTTAAGTGGAGAGAAAATGTTTTGAGAATGATGTTCAAATGCGCTTTACACAATTGATGTGTGTATGGATTGCGATAACAGTTGTATAAGCCCCTAATAAAATGTTTAAAAAAAATCACTATCCCCCCTTAATATGTGGCCACATGCTTTTCTTGAGTAGAAAATTAATAAATATTTATTGACTTTTCATTATAATATTTCAAATCAAATATCCATTGCCATAAAAGTGTGATTTCAGTGGTAGTTATAGAATTAATGAGAGTTCATTTTAAAATAAAAAAGAAGAGTTGTTTGCTTTTGGAGTTGTAATTTGATTTGAGATTAAAAGGCAGTTCAACCAAAAATTATAATCAATACATTCCCCATGCCAATTTGTGAAACATACTGAGTATTCTCTTTTCAGTAAAGGCTTAACCAATTCTCTACTTTTAATTTCATCTAGACTGTCAAGAATAAATTTGACAGTCTAGATGAAATTAAAATTATTAAAGAACTTTGTAAGACAGAGGACTAATTTCAAAAATTTAAAGTAAATTGCCACATCTCAATAAGAAAAACATGAATAATCCAGTTTTTTAAATGGACAGAAAACATAAAGAGACAATTCACCAAATATAATATCAAGATGGTCACAAACATATGAAGAAATTTTTATAGTCATTTGCTAGAAGAGAAATGTAAGCTGAAACAATGATGAGTTACCACCACACATCAATACTATTGGCAAAATTAAAAACATAAACAAACAAGCAAGCAAACAAACAAGCTGGAAAGGACATGGACAGATTGGAATTCTCATATTCTACAGGTGAGATTGCAGAGTTGTGTAGCCACCATGGAAAACAATGTGGCACTTTCTTAATCAAATGGAAACAGAAATATCATATAACCCAGTAATCTCTTTACACTGAACATTCCCCCAAAACAATAAAGAACAAAGCACAAACTTATTGTAATGCACACCGATGTTAATCTCACTCCATCTACAACAGTAAAAAGATGGAAAGAACGAAATGCCCATCGGTGTAGGGGTGGATAAATATACTCTGCTACATACATACAATGGAATATTATGTATGTAGCATACATAATGTAAAAAGCAATGATTAAATGGCCCAATATATCATAACATGGACAAATTTGGAAGGCTTTATGCTTAGCAAAGTTAGTCAATCTCATAGACAAATAGTGCATGAGTCCACTAAAAGACAAAAAATAAATCAAGAGAAGTGGTTTTCACCCTGAAATAAGCAGACTTTGGTGGTTCCAGGGAGGCAAGGGATAAGGAGCCTGCACAGAAAGATGCTAAATTAATGAGTCAGTGAAAAATGAAAAGAGACAACTACAGAGATGTTAAAAAGAATGAAAGAAAAAGGATGAGAAAAATACAGAACCACAAATAATGTGGGCAGTGTTTCTTTAGGAAATACTTTCCTTTTCATATAATAATAATTCTTTATTTTTGGATTTATAAAAAAAAAGTATGGACAGAAGCAAGAATAAGAAATTATTTTAAATTTATATCACAAAATCACACCTTTAAATGTTGACATCATATTCCCAGCCTAAATATATTTACCAAGTTTCAGGTACTAAAAGTGAAAATTTGGAGAGAAAACCACATAATGTTACAGTAAAAACAATAAATTATAAGTGAGATCAAAATTATATTCATTTAACTTTTGACTTTACCAATACGTATGCTCTGCTTTTAAAAGAAACAGAGAGCTTTTACAGACAGGCAATCTTTTTTTTTCTTCTAATTTTTAATCACAATAACTAGAGGTTTGTGAAACAAGTGATCTGACCAGATGTAGTTTGATGCCATCGAATCAGTTCTGATACATGGAGGCATTATGCACAACAGAGCCAAACACTGCTAGCGCCTTGGGCATCTTTACAATTATTCCTTTGCCTCAGCCCATTGTTACAGCCAGTGTCAATCCATCACTTTGAGGGCCTTCTCCTTGGTTGGCTTCCATTTTATTTAACATGATGTCCTTTTCCATGTTCAAGAAAGCAGCAGCCAAGAGATCAAAAGACATGCTGCATTAGGTAACTCTGCTATACAAAACCTCCTCAGAATTTTGAACCACAAGAATGTTACTCTGAGGACTAAGGGGAACCTCATCGAGCCATGATGTTTTTAATTGCCTCATATGCATGTGAAAGTTGGACATGGAATAAGGAAGATCAAATAATTGATGCATTTGAACTGTGGTGCTGGATAAGACTACTGAAATTATCATGGATTGTTAAAAAGACAAACTGATCTGTTTGGAAAAAGTCAGGCCAGAGTGCTCCTTGGAGGCAAGGATAGGAAGCATTTGTCTTACTTTGGACGTGCTGTTGACCATGAGATAGTTCAGGTGTGTTCATAGGAAAATACAAGGAGCTTCAATGACACATCAATGATTGGTTGACATTTAGGTGACGATTACACAATTGGGTGGGAGTACATTTGATTGGAAAGAGATTGTACACATTGCTGAAAAACATTTTAAGATAACAAGTGATTATTACAAGAGGGACATCTGGCCTCAAAACAATCATAGATCCTCCTTTTGTGACCACGGGGATGTTATGCGTAATTCATAGGTTTTATCTTGAGTAAAAGTCTGTTCTGAGAATTATTTTGGATCTTATGCATTATTATGTAATCAAAACCCTTAAGCAAAAAACGTACACTCTTGTGTAGACTAGTTTGTCAAATAATTGTGGAGAGTTGTGGAGATGTTATTCAACATAGAAGTCAATTGTGGGCCAAAGTGTTATTTTTCCTTCAGGCCCAAGCATAGCCCCCCTCTGTGTGTGCTCTCATTTCAAATAAGACACACGATGGCTTCATTCAGTTATCGATAGCTATTAAGTTCCATTTTCCCTTGAAATTTTCCACATTCCAAGAATTTAGTGCCCCTTCATCTATTCATTTCATTAAATCTTATTGTATTTTAGCTATCTACTACGATTTTATGTATTTTGGAAATTCATCCATGGCTTCTTGTCTTTTCCCCCTTTTATGATTTCATAATACCTTGTTCTTTTCTTGAGTTTATATTTACATGCTTACATAATTTAATACAGAATTAATGTACAAATTACAACTAGAATTTTTCATTATCAAAGAAGATGGGATTGCTTTCATTTGGCTAATCATTTCATTTTCAATGCTTACAGCAATGAATGCACACAGAAGAAACACAATAACTATTTGGAAAGTTAAAAACAGAAGAATTGCCAACACATACATTCCCATAGAAATGCATGATTTAAAAATTTTTAACTTGAAACTCTAATATAAAGAACAGAAGAACTAATTAGAAATGCTATTTTTATAAAAAGAAGATAAAAATTGAACCACTTTATATATTGAAAATATTATATGATATATTTAGAATTAAATTGTAAAATATAAATTGTATGTTACTGATTAAATGTAAAATAAACTATGTAAAATCTCTTTCAAAAAATATTAACTAAAATAGATTAACTAAATAATTGAATATAAGTTAAATTCAACCATCAAGTGATTTATATCCTAGCATAGTTAAATATATCAGGAGAAAACATTTTACCTAAAATTATTAAGGTTTTTAAGAAATAATAATCAAATAATATTTTTAATTAAAAAATGGTCATATCATGAACTCCAGAATTGTAAATTTCAAATAACTAATTAGGAAAGAAAATCTGGTCTCTGACTTGTACAATTTATTTTTCCTATATCACAAATTAAGCTTTTGGGAAAAAAATTTTAGTGTAATAAAAACCAGAATATATTGTGGAAGCATGAGAAAAATCTTCATTTTTTTTCCTTCTGTCAATTGTTATAAAGAATATCCACTCCATTTGGATGACATTTGAGGAGATAGCATGTCAAAAGAAACTAGTAGTAGAATTTAATCCTGAATCCAAATTTTAGAGATAAGATGAATAAGAAAATTTACAACAACCTGTTCCATCTTAGTATAGTGAAGTATATTAAAGAACACCTGAGCAACCAATACGTTTGATGTGGGGAAATGAGAAAATCCAAAATGCTTGGCATTGGCAAAATAAAATCTCCCTGTGAAATGTGGCTCATCATTCAAACACGTTTTCCCTCATTTCTACAAACTGAATTGGTAATGGTTGAGGGAAACAAGAACTTTGCTAGATCAGCATTGGTTGTACATTAACAATATCACAGTAGAGACTCTAAATCTCTTAAGAATGAAGACATTTGCCAAGTTAAACACTTATCATTTCTCTCTGCATTTATTATACAGACTTTGACATATCTAGGTATATACTTGTATTCATACAATTAATTCTGTAAAGCTTTAATCACTAGAATGTGCTGTATGAAAGCTCAATCTCCATAGAGTTGTATCAAATTATCTGTGGGAATCATTTTATTCCTGCATTGCTCACTCCTATAAATATAATACAGGATTGAATATTTTTGAATCGGCAGTGGAATATTTTACATGAAAGCAGCTTTTTAAAAACCAGTTGTTTTGACAGATGACAGGTAGGTTGAGTATTAAAGTAATCTTTATGTGATGATGTGACTCCTTAATTGCTCTTAAATTACTACAAAATTATTCTGTTTGGTTAATTTGTAATCAACTACTTTCTGTATACTTATATTGTCACCTGACATCTAGCTAAATATTCATTCACCCCTTGTTTATTTTATTGGAGCCTTCAAGGGTTTAACTTGTTTTTATAACCATTTTCTCTACTATTGGTCTTTACTTCAATTTTCTCCCTTTCTCCATGTAAAAGATGCACAAAAAGCTCACGCTGCAGGAATTTCTGTTAACACTAAAGAGACATTTAAAAAGAGGGAGGCCTTATGTATTTTCTTGTTATCCTGGGTATTCCATGTTCTTCCGGGAGCTAAAGAATGAGGATTTTTTATCTATAATATTTGAGTTCAAATGCTGTCTCTTCTTTTACATGCTGTATAATAATGAATAAATGATCATTTCTGGGCATAAAAAAAGAGGGTGGCTAGGAAGCTTTTCTTTATTCTAGACTCCCAGCTCAACATTTAAAAAGCTCTTCTAGACTTTTACTATACTATATATATTTTAATATATGCAACCCCAGAAAAATTAGATACCAAAGACTTACAAGTATTTTTGGCAATGTTTCACTGGCTCTCTCTCCTACCCCAAGTCAGTACAGATTCTTAATTGTTTTCTTTCACCAGGTAAGGTCTTCTAGGCCTATTTCCCTGACTAGAATAAATCTAACCTAATTAAGGTTACCAAACCAATTAAAACAAATGTACTGCCATTGTGTTTGGCTGGGTTATCTAGAGATGCAAAACCAGTGACATATATATATATATATATATATGAAAAACCTTTATACCAAGAAGTAATATTATATCAGGAAGGCACCTCAGCCTGGTCCAACTTAAGTCCACTGGTCTGATGCTAGTTGGAGCGTTCTCCAAACTCATGTAGCTGCAGGCAGCTGAAGCAGAAAGATCAAACCAGCTACAGGGAGGTAATCGGCTGTTGTTTGCAGTCACGTAGATCCAAGGTCATTGGAAACATGACAGGGTATCGACAGCTCTTAGCTTCAGGAGGCCCACAGGAGGCCACTCTGGGAGGCAGGCAGAGAGTCCTACCAAGCAGGAAGGCAAAAGGGCAGAGAGCAGGGACCACAGACCGATAGATGCAGAGGTCCGAAGTTTCCTGAATGAATCCACCTTAGTAATCCTTCAATGGCTCCTGGGATAGGCAGATGACACAACTGGAGATCGAGGAACCAGATGCAAGACCCAGCTCCAGCAGAAGGAGAAGGGCCAATGATAATTCAATTCTGCTCAGCCTCTCTCTCTTATACCAAGAAGTTTATGACACCAAGGACACGTCATCAGGCTGTGATCCAATTGATACTTTCGGCCTTGCACCTACCCTTAGCCAGGAGTGTCCAGTTCAGAGGCTCTCAACCTGTGGACTGCGACCCCTTTGGAGGTCTAACGACCCTTTCACAGGGGTTTCCCAATTCATAACAGTAGCGCAATTACAGTTATGAAGTAGCAACGAAAATAATGTTATGGTTGGAAGTCACCATCACACGAGGAACTGTAATAAAGGGTGGAGGCATTTGGAAGGTTGAGAACCACTGGTCTGGTTGATATAAACCTTAACCATCACAGCCTTCATGTCAGTTTCAACTCTTACTGGTCAGAGTAGAACTGCCCTCAGAAGGTTTCCAAGACTATTAATCTTAGCTGAGCAAATGGTCCCATCTTTGTCCTACAGTTAGTAGGTTTGAACCACTGAAATTTTAATTAGACTCTCAATGCTTAACCACCTCTGTCACCATGACTCATTGGAAGCACACCAGAAAGAAAAGACACACACAGAAACAGGTGTCTTGCGTCAGTGTGTAGTGCTTTGAGGCTGGCATGTTGCTATGGGGTTAGAGGGAATCCACATGGATTTCAAATCCAAGGGGCGGGGCAGGGGCAGGCTGCCATTCACCAGGTCAGCAGTGTGAAAAGACCAGGTGCGCTGTAGGAGAAGGAAGAATCTTTCTAATCCCAGAAAAAGCCAGTCTCAGAAACCCACAGGTACAGTTCTATCCACTCCTAGAAGGTTTCTATGAGTTGGAATCGACTCAAAGGCAGTGAGAAGAATGATGACTATATGGGCCACTTACAAGGGATTAACCACTGAAAAACATAATTCACAGCTGAATATTTTCTGATATATGATCCTCAGGTTAGGAAACAATCAAAATAATACTGTGACCAAGTTGCCTCGTCAAAGTAGAGTCAACCTTACTGACATGGATGGAGTCAAACTTGCAGGACATTTTAATGATGGAGCATAACTCACAATGAGAAGGAACAGTTTCAAACATCCAGAAATATTCTGAATGTGCAATGTACAAAGTAGGGATATAGAACAATTAGAAGTCATCAAAAATAAAATGGAGCATATAAAGATCAATATCTTAGGCATTAATGAGTGAAATATATTACTTAGTATTGTTTACTTTGAGTTGGACAATCTTACAGCTTACTCTATTGGGGGAAAAATCCATGAGGAATGGAGTGGCATTCATTGCCAAGATCTATCTTGAAGTACAGTACAATGCTGTGATGCCTAGATCTATATGTCTATAAAGAAAACGTCACACATTTTGGCACATGATAGTTAGGTCTTGTGTCAACTTGTCTGGGCCAGGGTTTTCAGGAGTTTAGCAGTTATCTAATAAAGCAATCAACTCAATGATGGGTTCTAGCATAACCTAATCCACCTCACACCACCCCCACCCCTACCTCCACCCCCATCAAGTCACATCCTTGATGCAATTAGAAAGATTCTTTGAAGGTGTGGTCTTCTAATTTTTATGGTGACTCTGTGGAAGCTTGCAACTACTACTCGATCAGGATTCTACATCTGGTTAGTCAATCTCCTGCTGCTGCTGCTGTTGTTGTTTGGAAGGCAGTCAGTTCCAATTTATACCTACCATATGCACAACAGAAGGAAACTCTGCCTGATCCTGTGTCCTGTTGTCATCTTTGCAGCCAGGGTGTCAAACTGTCTAGTGCCAGGGCTGCTTCTTCGTGGCTGCCCGTTCACTTTTCTAAGCATGACATTCTTCTCCAGGGATGGGTCTCTCATGATAGCATGTCCAAATTACATGAGATACAGTATTGAACATTCTACTTGTACTTCCTCCAAGACAGGTATTTTGTTCTTTTGTTAGTCATTTATATTTTCAATTTTCTTCACCATCATATTTCAAATGCATCAATTTGTCTTCAGTCTTCCTTATTCAGTGTCCAACAGTCACATTCATGTGATGTGATATAAATGACATGACTTAGATGAGGTGCACCTTAGTCCTCAAAGTAACATCCTTACTTTTCAACACTTTATAAAGAGGTCTCATGCCATATATTACTCGATGCAGTGCATTGTCTGATCTCTGGATACTGCTTCCAAGAGCATTTATTGTGGACCCAAGCAGGATGACTCCTCAACAACTTCAGTCTTTTCTCCATTGATTATGATTTTACCTACTGGTCCAGTTGGGAGCATTTTGTTTAATTTTTATTGAGTTTTAATCCACACTGAAGGATTCAATCCTCAATCTTCATCAGAAGTACTTCAAGATTCCTCAATTTCAGCAAGCGAGGTTATGTCATCTGCATATCTCAGGCAGATAACAAGCCTTCCTCCAATCCTAATACTGCACTCTTTTTTGTATATATCAGGTTTTCTGATTATTTGCTCAGCATACAGATAGAATGAGTATGGTTATAGGATACAACTCTGAAACATATATTTCTTACTTTAAACCATGAAATATTTTCTTGTTTTGTTTGCACAAATTCTTCTTGATCCATATACAAGTTCCTCATGAGCATGCTGAAGTGTTCCGGAATTCCCATTCTCCTCAGGCCTATAGTTTGTTATGATCCACACAGTCAAATACCTTTGCATAATGAATGAAACACAAATAAACATCTTTCTAGTATTCTCTGTCTTCAGACAAGATCCATCAGACATCAGTAATGATGTCCCTTGTTCCACATCCTGTTCTGAATTGAACTTAAATTAATTATAGTACCCTGTCAATGTACTGCTGCACACATTATTGGATGATATTACACAAAATTTTACTTGCATGTGATATCAATGGTATTGTTCTATAATTTGTGCATTCTATTGAGTCATCTTTCTTTGGAATGAATACAAATGTGAATCTCTTCCACTCAGTTGGCCAAGTAGTTGTCTTCCCTATTTCCTGGCATAGAAACTTAAGATCAAGTTTGAGAGTCACTGTTGACCTTCACTTTGATCAGTTTTTTTTCATTCTTGTCCTTTAATGACCCTTTGCTTTCTTCATGAATATGGTCTTGATGTTGTTCCACAATTCATCAGGTCTTCTGTCATCAGTGCTCAATGTATCAAATGTCTGCTTGAGATGTTCTCAAAATTCAGGTAGGAGAGATTCCAGGTTGTATTTTGTTTCTTGTGGATTTGTTTCCATTTTCTTGAGCTTCAACCTGAATTTCCATATGCGCAATTGATTGTTTATTCCACAGTCAGCCCCATGTTTTGATTTTAGCAACTGATATCAAACTTTTTCTACAAATGTAATTAATTTGATATTTGTATATTTCATGTGGAGAAATCCATGTTTATAGTTATCTTTTGTGTTTTGTTGATAAAATGTATGTGCTATGACCACATTGTTGGGCTTGCAAAATTGTGCCATGTCATATTGCCTGCCAATCCCAGGATTTATCTGCAGGCTTCATTTATCTTGGATTCATTCAATTTTTCATGTGTGCTTCACCTTCCAGCTTCCTAGTCTACCAGCCCCAGCAGTGATACAGGTTAAAAGAAACCTGATGTTTAATATCTGACCCATGGGTTTGAATCAGACTGGACTGATTTCCTTCTACAACTGTGTAAACCAGCTCTTGATGTAAATTTCTGTCTATATATATACACATAAAAGTGGCCCTGGTTTTGCTTCTCTGGAGAACCCAGTCGAACATAAGAAGCAACCACTATAGCCAGTAATGAGAAAAGCGATGAATTCTACCCATGTCTTCAAACTGAAATTGACCAAATATACTGATAATAACTGGTCTGTGGGAGTGACACAATTCCAAATCAAACGACAAAAGAATGAAGGGGTGGAGTCTGGTCTGTCAATCAGGTCACAGCCTGATGATCCCTCCTGGTCCATCAAAGAGCAAGAGACAAGAAAGATGAGACTCTTGGAGTCATTTATCTCTTCACCCTTCAATTAATGCCACATGTGTTCATTGGCCATGTTGGCAAAATAAACCTACCTATCACACTCTAAATCTCTCTCTCTCTCTTCACACTCCTGTTGAGCCACATGGAGCCATGCTGATAGCAGCCAGAGCCTTGGAGATGCATCTACTGCTATTGGAGCCACAGGACTTTCCACCCACTGACCTATGATGTCCCTGCATTGGGCATCATTGCATGTGCTGTGTGAGTCTGAAGTGGAACTCACGGGCTAATATCGTACTTATGGGCTAATATTGAACTTATGGGCTTGATCTGGATTGGGCTGAGATGTTTTATTGATGTATAATTACTTCTTGATATAAAGTTCTCTCTTACACAAATATGAGTGTCTCTGGAATTGTTTCTCTAGTCCCTCTGAACTAACACACTGGTGATTGAAACTAAAAGTTGGAAATAAAGAGGATGAATAAGTAGATGGAGAACATGGCCTTGATGACAGAAATGAAGCTGGAGATCATATAACAGAAGTTAGTAAGACCGATGACTTCTTCATTTCAAATGTGTACATCATTAGATGGAATACTTAGAAATAATATTACCTGCATTTATAGAAAGAGATAACGCAGAAGCTCAATGCCACCAGTCAATACAAAGTCATAAGCCTACTATAAACTGACTATCAAGTTAACTTCAAGTTAAGGTAGAAGCTGAAGAAAATTCAAACAAGTCCTTGTGAAGCAAAATATGCATTTGGTTACACACAACCTGAATTTAGAGACCATCTCCAGAGTAGATCTGGCATGCCGAACGCCAATGACAGAGAACCAAAAACTCCCGGGAATGCCATGAAAAACATCGTAAATAAACAGGAAAAAATTCATTAAACAAAAAGAAAGAAGAACTAAAATGAATTAGCAAAGAGACTCTGAAATTTGCTCTTGTGTGTATAGCAGGTAAAAGGAATGGAAGAAACGATGAAGTAAAGAGCTGAACAAAAAAATGTGAAAAGGCAGTTTTCTAGAACAAAACAAGATATTGCAATGAAGTGTGCCAATACCCTGAGTTAGAAATTGAAAGGGAAAAACTTACTCATCATATCTCAAGCTGAAAGAACTGGAAAAAAAGAAACATCACATTGGAATGTTGAGTAATTCAATGTACACAACACTAAACAGCGTCGGAAGGATGAAAAGAGATGGAAGGAACAGACAGAGCCAGTTACCGAAAAGAACTGGTCGACATTCAATGCTTTTGAGCACTGGTGGTATTCAAGGAAGAATTCAAAACTGCATGAAAGGCAGTTACAGAAGCAAGGTTGCTTTAAAGAGCAAAGGATTGGCAAAATACCCATTGGAATGTTTTAACAAATTTATAAAACACTGGAAAAATAAAATAGTCCATGCCAAGATATTTGGAAAACAGATAACGTGCCAACTAACTGGAAGAGGTCCATATCCATGTCATTTTCAGAGATAGGTGTGGGAATTGTCAAAAAATATCATTAACATTACAAGAAAGTAAAGTTTTTGAAGATAAATTAAAAAAACAGTTGTATATGTACATTGGCATGGAAGTTCAAGAAATTCTAACTTAGTTCAGATATGCAATAAGTAATAGCATTGCTGACATAAGATGGATCTTTGATGAAAGAAGATAATAACATAAAAGATGTTTACTTGTTCATTATTGACTGTTCAGAGACATTAGATTTTTGGATCATAACGAACTATAGATAGCAATGAGAAGAAGATGAAATTCAGAACACTTCATTTTGCTCCAGTGGAACACGTACACAGACCAAGAGGCAGCTGTTCTAGTAGAATAGGGGTACTGCTAGGTTTAAAACCAGGACAGGTCTGCATCAGGCTGTATGCTTTCCCCATATGTAGTCAATCTCTAGTGTGAGCAAATAATCTGAGAAGCTGAACTACATGAAGAGAAAGGTAGAATAAGCTTTGGAGTAAGGATCATTAGCAGCCTATATTAAACAGAGGGCACCGCCTTGCTTACTGAAAGTGGAAATGACCTGAAATACTGATGAAGATCAAAGAGCACTTCAATATGACTTAAAGTTCAATGTAAAGAAAACAAAATCCTCACAATTGAACAAATAGACAGCACCAGGATAAACACAAAACACTGGAGTTGTTATGAATATGATTTTTCTTGCACCTACAATCAACACTCATTTAAGAAGTAATGAAATCAAATGGTGTATTGCTAATAGGTAAATTTGATGCACAAGATTCTTTTATAGCATTAAAGAGCAAATGTATAGTTTCTGAGACTAAGATGTGCCTTATTCAATCCATGATATTTTCATTCACATCAAGTAGAAGTGAAAACTGGAAAGTAATGAGTACATTCAAATTATGGTGTTGGGGAAGAATATCGAGAGTACCATGGAATTCCTGAAGAATTAATAAATCTTCATTTGGAGAAAATGCTTCATCTTGGAGAAAGTACAACCTGAAACAAGTATGAAAAGACATTGTCTTAAGTAATTTGGACATGTTATCAGGAGGAACAATAACAACAACAAAAAAACAAACAAACCAAATGCCCTTAAATCAATTACTACTCATAGCGCCTCTATTGAGGGTTTGGAGAATACAAGTCTTTGTGCGCATGACAGCCTCCTATCTGTGTTAGTAAGCAGCTGGTGGTTTTCAGTCAATGACCTTGTAGTTAGCACAGCAATGCGAACCAGCAGCAGCAGCCCCAGAGTTCCTCGAAGGAATCAGTCCCTAGAAATAGCCTCATGCTGGGAAAATCGAGAGTCAAAGGAAAAGGCGAAGCCTCAACGAGAAAGAATGACAAAATCAGCTACAACGGACTCCGGCGTAACAACAGTGTGCGGGGAGGACGGACTATTACGGGGCAGGATTTGGTTCTGCTGGTTAGAATGAGATAGGATGGAGTATCATTGGCAAAATATTGGAGGAAGCAAGAAACATCAAAAAAGAAGATGGAAGGAAAACACATTCACTCTATCAAACAGACGTGGTTGATGCTCAACCATTTCATGTCATGAAGAACTAATGGTCTTGTAAGAATAGCTAATGTTATTTACTAGCTTCATAGAAAGCATTAGTAAACCAAAAAACCAAGATGCCATGAACTGACAGAAAACCAACTGAAAATGCTTCAAAGCAGTGATGCCATCCTGGACGCACTGAAGAAGAGTATACCTTGAAATCTGGAAGACCGCTAACACCCAACAGCAGCAACATGGGGGTATTACATGTTGACATATATGTGCTTATATATGTGCGTGTGTGTGTGTGTGTGTGTGTGTGTGTGTATTTACAGATTGCCTATACTTAAGGCTGCAGAAAACTCTGAGAGAAAAGACCATGAAATACTATAAAGATATGCACTCTTATCTCCAACACCCCCCATACTTTAATATAAAAGTTTAATGATTAGGTACCATTAAAGTGACTCCAACTCCTAGCGACCCCATGTAGAACAGAACAAAGTACTCCCCTGTCATGTACCACCCTCATAGTCATGCCATGTTTCAAACCATTGTTTCAGTCACCGTTCAATTACTTTCATTAGTGGCTTTCATTGTTTTTAAAAGACCCTGTATTTTATCAAATTGATGTCATTCTCAGAACTGATTCCTCTTGAAAGCAGGTTCAAAGTAAACAAGATGATGTACCATCTCACAGCTAGGAAACATCATTTTGCTACTTCCTCCAAGAATGATTTATTCATTCATCTAGTAGTCCTTTGTATGTACAGTATTCTTTATAATACCATACTTCATATTGCACTTATTTTCCAGTCTTCTTTTCTATTGTCCGGCACTTGTATGCATATAAGAAAATTAGTCTTCTTAGTGATAGCTTTCATTTTTAGACTGTAAAGGACTGTAGCGCAGCAGATGTGCCCACTGCAATGAACAGATGGATGTCTTGAATGCTACTTCCACGAGCTATTTACTTTAAAGGGTTGCAGCATTAGGAAGGTTGAGAACCACTGGCTTAGAGGCTAAGGACTGGAGAAAAATTTGGCTGTGGATCGAGATGGACTAATGACTGTATCCTTACTGGTTAACTGGTCCTAACCAAGGGTAAACTTGTTAACATCCTTAATAAACCCCATAATTATGGGGGGGGAAAGAAATATTTATGGCATCTCTGCCATTGCAAGCTAAGTACCAGGGACCATAGGAGATGGAGGTAGAAGGAAGTGATAAAAAAAAGATATATTTGGGATAAAAAGATAATATATATATATATATATATAATTTCCTCTGTGAAGCCGATCCATATCTGTGGCTATTGTTCCATTCACCTTTCCATCCCTGCTCAGTTTCATTGTCTATGTATCCACTTGTAGATTATTGTTATTACTGTTTCTCCCAGGTTGTACATTTATTTACTTTTGTTGCCTTTAACTCTTGTGCTCTTCCTAGGGACTAGTTTGCCTTGATCATTTTGTGTAACATCCCCAGTACCGTGTATTGCCTTTCCCTACACCCAAATTAACTCATCATTTACCCTCCGTGTCCCTCCCACTTCTGGTAAACTTCAAAAAATGATTCTTTCTTTGTGTAAACCTTTCTGTGACTTTCAACAGTAGTCATCTCTATGTGAGCCTTTTGTGATTGACTTATTTTAATCTGAAAAGTATCTCTAAGGAGCTGCGATGCAATAGTGGTTATGCTTTGGGCAGCTAACTGCAAAGTCAGCAGTTTGAAACTACCAGCCACTCAGAGAATGAACGACGGGGCTTTCTACTCTCATAAAGAGTTACAGTCTCAGAAACGCAAGTGGGGCAGTTCTATCCTATCATATAGGGCCACTATGAGTCAGCATTGACTTGATGGCAGTGAGTGGGTTTGGGTTTTTACTGTCTTCTAGTGGTCTGAGTTATGAAGTGCTTCAAATGCTTATTACTCTTTAGCATTGCCCAGTATTCAACTGTGTGTCTGTACCGCAGCTTATTTATCCATATATTATTTCCATCCTTTTGCTATTGGGAATAATGTAGTGATGAACATGAGTGTGAACAAATCTGTCTATGTACAAGGTGGAAAAAGGTATATTTGAACTAGACCTTGTGTTTCAGGGACTTGACAGTGAAGTGGAAGAAACACTTAGCTAAATACTTCTAATAGAAGGTAGGTTGTGGGGTAGGGTCTTTAGGAGGGTCTTGAACATAGGAGGGGAGAACTTTCACAATTTTAGAAAGGACTGAAGTTAAAAGGAAGGAGCCCTGTTGGCACTGCCAAGGCCACGTTAGAAGTTCAAACCCACTCACTGCTCTGAGCGAGAAATTGAGAGGCACTGCTCCTGTAAAGGTTGTCGTTGGGGCTGGATCCTTTCAAGATTGCATTGTCAGGTGCCATCGTTGTCTCTGACTTACAGTGACCCTGTGCGCAGCAGCACGATGTACTGCCTGGCCCCGTGTCATCCTTACAATTGTCCCTGTGCTGAGCCCTTGGTTGCAACCACTGTGTCAGTCTGTCTCCTTGAGAGACTGTCTCTCTTTTGGGGCCCCTTCACTTTACCAAGCATGTTGTTCTTCTCTAGGGACTGGCCTCTCCTGACAGCATGATCAAAGTGTGTAAAGATGTACACCCTTGAAAACCCTGGGCAGGGCTGATATGAGTAGAATCTACTCGATGGCACTAGATCACATGGTTAATGTTGGCGACAGTTGTTGATGCCATCAACTTGGTTCCAACTCCTAGTGACCACGTGCACATCAGAATGACACAGGCCTGGTTGTGCTTGAGCCCATTGTTATAGCCACTAACTGTGTCAGTCCATCTAGCCGAGGATCTTCCTCTTTTTTGCTGCCCCTCCACTTTACCAGGCACAAGGTCCTCCAGAAAGAATAATCTCTCTTGATAAGGTGTCCAAAGTATGTGAGATGAAGTCTTTCCTTGCTCTCAAAGAGGACTCTGACTGTACTTCTTCCAAGACAGATCTGTGTTCGTCTCTCAGTATTCTTCACCAGCACTATGATTCCACGGCAGCAATTCTTCCTCATTCTTCCTTATTGTATGTCCCCCTTTCACACATACATGAAATGACTGAAAAGACCCTGGCTTGGGTTAGGTCTACCTTGGTGGCATCCTTGCTGTTCAACACTTTGCAGCGATCCTTCTGCAGCACATTTGTCCAATGGAATATGTCTTTTGATCTCTTGACGCTTGCTTTCATGAGTATTGATAGTGGATCCAGGCAAGATGAAATCCTTCATCAGCACGTGCTTCATGGCCGCTTTTCTTTCAGCCAGCAAGGGTACGTCATCTGCATATCAAAGGAGGTTAAGTCTCCTCCCATCGGATGCCACTTTCATCTTCATGTAGTCCAGCTTCTTGCATTATTGCTCAGCATAGAGATTGAATAAGTACAGTGAGAGGATACTCCTTGATGCACACCTTCCTGATCTCAAACCTCTCCATATTCCTTCGTTCGGCTCACACAGTTGCTTCTTGATGCATGTATAGGCTCTGCATGCACACAATGAAGTGTTCTGGAATTCCCATTCTTAACTGTGCTCTCCGTAGTTTGTTATGAGCCGCACGGTCAAATGCCTCTGCAGTCAAATACAAACGGCATTCTGAAATTCTCGGCTTTTAGTCAACATTCACCTTAATATCAGCAACGATATGCCTTGTGCCACATCCTCATTTGAATCCAGCTTGAATTTCTGCCCGCTGCCTGTCAATGTATTGCTGCAACCGTTGTTGAATGATCTTTAGCAAAATTTTACTTGCATGTGATACCAACGATATTGTTACATAATTTCCACATTCTGTTGGGTCACCTTTCTTTAGAATGGAGCACAAAATTGGATCTCTTCCTGTCAGTTGATTACAGAACTGTCTTCCAGATTCCTTTTTTTTCTTCCAACAGTTTTATTGACACCTAGTCCACGTATTGTACAATACAATAATTCAATTTTTAATCATAAGAATTATACAATCGTTAATCATAATCTTTTTGGAACATCCTCCACACACACACACACACACACGATGTTTGAATTGTCTTGATAATTGAATTGTGTAACCAGAATCAGTTCTAGTGCCCCCTCCCCACTTTTCCAGATTTCTGGGCATAGACGAATGAGTGCCTCCAGTGCTTTTCCAGCTTGTGGAAACATTGCAGCTGGTATTCCCTTCCTTGCTGGAGCCGTGTTTCTAGCTAATGCCTTCCGTGCACTTTGGACTTCTCCCTTCAAGATGGTGGGTTCTTGGTCGTCTAGAAGTTATTTTTGGTACAGTGACTCTGTGTTCCTTCCATCTTTTGTTTTTGTTTTGTTTTTTATCATTTTATTGGGGCTCGTACACCTCTTACCACAATCCATACATACCGCTATTGTGTCAAGCACATTTGCACATATGTTACCATCATCAGAACATTTTCAAAACATGTTCTTTCTACTTGAGCCCTTGGTATCAGCTCATTTCCCTCCCTTCCCCATCCTCCCTCCCCCGTGAACCCTTGATAATTTATAAATTATTATTTTTTCATGTCTTAGACTGACCAATGTCTCCCTTCACCCACTTTTATGTTGCCCGTCCCCCAAGGAAGGGGTTATATGCAGATCATTGTGATCCATTCTCCCTTTTTCCCCACACCTTCCTCTTCGCGTTCTGGTATCCCTACTCTCATTATTAGTCCTTGGGGTTTATTCAATCTTCTTTTGATGTTTCCTGCATGGTTCAATATTTTGTCCATAGAATCTTTCAATATTACAAATCAAGGCATGAGTTTAACACCACCAGGGGTGATGTTAAAATACTTTTCAACCATGAATATGGGCATGCATCAGTCCAAGTGGACATTGGTCATAGACAATGAATATGTCTATCTCCCTGTGTGCTAGAAGAATATTAATTCTAACATGTGCTAGAAGAATATCAATTCTCTCTATACTATTATTAATAGTATATAACTAGATAACAGGCTGCAGACTAAAGGTTTTATATGATTATTTCATTTAATTAGTTGTTTTTTTTAAGTAGGTGTAGAAACAGGTTTACAGTTAGTTAAGAAGAATTATCTCTTTGGCAATTTTCATTTCTTTCCCACTTATGTTTTTCATTGGCTCAATCTTTCTATCAACCAGCTTATATACATAAGAAAAAATTTTTAATCTGAAACAAGAAGTATCAAAGGTCTAAGGAAAAAGATTGGATTTAAAAGAGGAATAGCAATGAAGAGGAACATATTGACAGAGGCAATTCTATACAGGGACCATAATAAAATGTCATGATAAAAATATTGTTGACTAGGAACTCGGAGGATCACATACAAACAGGAGAAGCTAGACATGAAATGGAAAATCAGGGATCGAGTGGGAGTGGCAACAGCAACAACATTCCTTTTTGGAGTCTAAGTTCCAAATGCTTGAAAAATGTGCAGTTAAAATACATAATCAGAATATGAACGCAGATTAAACTGATTGTGTAAAACCATTTGACAAAAATTGTAATATACAGCATAGGAATGCCAACAGGAAAAAGAAAAATATCCTATATAGAGAAAGTAAATATCACAAAATAAATAAAATAAAAGTAAATATATAAAATAACAAGTTGTAATATTAAAAATATAAAATATAGTTTTCCAAGTTATAAATTTAATGAAAGAAGAAAGATCTAAATACTGTATTATTGAAGAGATATTTAACAAATTGGAGAAAACCATTCAAGCTATGGTAGCACAGAAAAAAAGAGAATAAAAATATAACAGATAATCTGAAAGTATAATTAACATAGCTTATCTTTTGCTTGATACATTTTCTCCTGTCTTCTTATGAAAGGCTTTACACATAAACTAGAAGAAATTGTATTTATACAACACAAGAAGATAGTATAAAAGAGTATCAAGAGAAAGATAAATCAGATAGTTTTACAAAAGGAATCCTAATTAAGGGAAGAATAGTGAAAATAAAGCACAGTTAACATTTTCATACTGCTTGAAAAGACAAGTCTACATCGAGGAAATTATTGTTGTTGTTGTTGTTAGGTGCCATTATAATTCTGATCCATAGCTATCCTGTTCACAACAGAATGAACCGCTGCCCGGTCCAGCACCATCCTCACAATGGCTTCTGTGTTTGACCCACTATTATAGTCTCTGGATCAATCTACAGTATCTTTTTAAAGACCTTCCTCTTTTTTGCTGCCCCTCTAATTTACCAAGCATGATGCCCTTCTCCAGGGACTGGTCTTTCTTGACTATATATCCAAAGTATATAAGATGAAGTCTGACCATCCTTGCTTCTAAAAGCAATCTGGTCATACTTCTTCCAAGAGAAATTGGTTTTTCCTTTTAAAAGTCCATGGTATTTTCAGTATTCTTCACCACCATCACAATTCAAATGCACTGATTCTTCTTCAGTCTTCTTTATTCAATGTCCAACTTTCACATGCATATGAGGCTATTGAAAATACAAGGCTTAGGTCGGGCACACCTTAGTCCTCAAAGTACCATTCTTGCTTGATGAAACTCTAAAAAGGTCTTGTGCAACAGGTTTACCTAATGCAACTCATCTTTGTTCTCTTCACTGCTGCTTCCATGAGTATTGATTAGGGATCCAAGTATAACAAAATCCTTGACAACTTCAAACTTTTCTCCATTTATCATGATCCTACCTATTGGTTGAGCTGTGAGGATGGTGGTCTTCTTTCCCTGGGCTTGTACTGCAGGCTGCAATCCTTGATCTTCTTCAGAACGTGCTTAAAGGACTCCTCACTTTCAGCGAGCAAGGTTGTGTCATCTGCATATTTCCAGTTGCTGATGAGCCTTCCTCCAAACCTGATGCTACATTCCTCTCCATATAAGCCAGTTTCTCAGATGACTTGCTCATTATACAGGTTGACTAAGAACGGTGAAAGGATACAGCCTTGTAACACATCGTTCCTGATTTTCAACCAGGCAGTATTCCTTGGTTATGTTCAAACAACTGTCTCTTGATTCCTATGTAAAGCTCTGCATAAGCACAGTGAAGGGTTCTAGAATTCCCATTCTTCTCAAAGTTATCCTTTGTTTATTATTATACACACTGTCGGATGCTTTGCTATAGTCAATAAAACACAGTAATCATATTTATGGTCTTCACGGCTTTGAGTTAAGATCCATCGGACATCAGCAATGAAGCAATGATATCCTTTGTTTCATGTATGCTTCTGAATCTGGCGTGAACCTTTGGGAAGTTTGCTGTCAGTGTACTATTGAAATGTTGTTGGATGTTATTCAGCAAAATTTTACTTACATGTGAGAACATAATGCCTAATTAAATGATCAAATAAAATTTTGTAGTACATGAAAGCTATTTTAAACCTTCATAGGTTAAGAGCTATGGACACAAAAGATACTTAAAAATATCAGGTTAAAAGGACAAAAACGACTCTTGTTTTTAATCTGCATAACTCTCACCGGTCCTAACAAACTATTCCACAGAATAACTATTAACTCAAACACTCACACACACACACACACACACACACATGAGAGAGAGAGAGAGAGAGAGAGCCCCAATAAGAAGTAATGGTAGACACTAGAGAACAAACAAATTAGGCAGCTTCTGAAGACAAGTCAACAGTTAGAATTAAAAAGTTGAGAGTAGAATAGCTATCTGTATACATTTTCTAGATTTAGCATGAAGTCAAATTTGTTGTGATGAAGTCCAATTTTATGATTGGTTGGATAAAATACTAATGGAAATTATTTTACTGGCCTGAAGAAATAAGGGACAAAATGTTGGGCACCAATGTCCCCTGGAAACTGAGGATTGAATCCTTAAAAGGAAAAGCACAACATTGCACTGTAACACAATATGTTGTTTATATGTTTCCAAATGCCCGCATAAACCCTGACTTCAAAAGTCCTAGGTCAATTCTTTATTCATATAAAAGAACATAATTTAGGTTTCCATCCAAGAGATAGCATTTTCTGTTAGGTCTGCTAAGACAAGCCCTGGGAGCATAGCTGTTGAGTGTTTGACTAACCACATGTTCAGCAGTTTGAAACCACCGGACATAAAGAGCAAACAGTCTTGGAAACTCATAGAGGTGGTTCTGCCCTGTCCTATAGGATTACTATAAATCAGAATTGACATTATAGCAGTGAGTTGGGATTTTTTTTGGGGGGTGGGGTGGGGAACTAACCCCACATCAACATTTTTCACTGGGGAAAAATTGAAATCAGTCTTTATAACATAAAATGTTCAGCATTCAGGATACAACTATTAATTGTTTAGAATAAAAAGAACCAAGAAATTATGTCTTACAATAATGAACATAATGAAAGAATGTCTGTAGTTAGATAATCCAGATTAAAAATCAAAATACGTGATCAAGCTAAAGATTTATAATACATTGTGTTAGTCTGGGTTGACTAGAGAAACAAATTCAGACACTTATGAGCTTTATATAAAGAGTAATTGTATATTAAGAAAACATCCCAGACCAGTCCAGATCAAGTCCATACGTCTGGTATTAGCCCATATGTCTGATACCATTCTCCAAATTCTCCTTCGGACTCATGCAACACATACAATGACACCAAATGCAGGAGGATCATAGACCAGTGGGCAGAAAGTTTTATAGTGAAAGCATCTCAGTGCTGGTGTGGGTCTCCATGTGGTTCTTCCATCTCTAGAGCTCTGGCTTCATCAGTGTAGCTCCGTGTGGCTTGTTACCAGGAATGTCAAGCAGAGTCTGTGTCCCACCTCCAGGGAGGAAGACAGGAGTTCCTAGACTCTTCATGAGAAGGCCATGCCCACACAGAAGACTCATTGGCTATAACCTGATTGACAGACGTAGGTTCCACCCCTTCACTCTAGTTGACAGTAGATTATGAAACTGCCATATACATATTTTTAGAAACCTACTAAAAAGAATTTTTGGTAACCATATAGAACCTTAAGATCAGGAAAAGTTGACAGAATACATTCTTTTCAAATACTTCCTACTGTAATAACCATGACAAGAAAAAGAATTAAAAAAAAAATCAAACCAGACCCAATCCATTGTTATTGAAATTGCTCGATAGGGTTTTCAAAGCTATAAATATTTACAGAACCTGACTGCTGCATCTTTCTCTTACAGAATGGCTGTTGTGTTAAACCACTGACCATGCAAAGGCTTAACCATTTGTATCACAGGGGTTCCTTAGCATATGTATCAGAAGGAAAAAATGAAATTGTGTCTATTGACAGATTATTAGATTGTTCATGCAGATCACTTTCAGAAAGCTACAAAACATGGCTGGAATTAACAAATCAATCTATCAGTATCACAAAATCAGTTTTATCCAGTCATTTCAAATAAATGCAAACCATATTTAAAATCCACTGTACCATCATACAACACAAAACTCTTAGAAATATTTATATTTTTAAAGTTATTAAAGAGTTCTTGAAGGGAGCAGGTAGACAATTTAGGACTCAGAATCAGCAGGACGGCAGTGGGTTTGATGTCTATAGAGGGAGTACATACATGCTCATTTTGTTGTCCCTTTTTAAAACTATACATTGCTGTAGAAACTTTATATTTACAGCACATCTGGAATTAGTGAGATTTTTCTTCTCTCCAGGTCAAATGTATTTAAGTATCATTCGAAATTTGTACCGCATCAGGAGCACTACAGCTACTTAATAGACTCAAGAGAATAGGTCTCTATACCAACAGAATTAGTACATCTCCAACCTTCAGCAATTAAACAAAAAAAGAGCCCATCATATAGATACACTATAGAAATAATTACAGCATGACACTTTGAGCTTAAAATTCTCTAATGCACTTATATGTTATCCATATTAAAATCAAAAGATTTTATATAGCTGACATAATACAATTGATATTATGCAATTTGACACAGGCCATCATCTTCCTCCACATGCTCTATTGTTCATTATAACCTTATTTTTTT
>NW_022103898.1:46532169-46534410 GCF_000313985.2 Echinops telfairi
CTTGCCTCAAATTTCCAGTGAAATTCACTTTCACAGAATCTTTCAAGATTTGTTTGTTCCATTTTTTAGCACTTGAACATAAAAACAAAAGCTGGCATGATCTATCTTAAGAGTTTACAATGTTCATTATCAGTGTTGTTGTTTTCGATGACATAAGGTCAGTTCCTTCTCGTGGTGACCTTATGTCCAACAGAACGCAACACTCCCCATCCCGTGTCATCCTCCCAATTGTTCATATGTTTCAGCCCATCATCCCCGCCATTGTGTCAATCCACCTTGTTAATGGTCTTCTTTTTCACTGCACCCTGCTGTACCCAGCATGATGTCTTGGTCTCTCCTAACACATCCAAAGTATATGAGACAAAGTCTCACTGACCTTGCCCCTAAGGGGTGTCTTGGCTGTACTTCTTCCAAGACAGATTTATTTGTTCTTTTGGCAGCCCAAGGTACTTTCAATATTCTTCACTAACAGTACAATTAAAATGTATTGATTCTTCTTCAGTCTTCCTTACTAAATGCTCAATTTTCACATACATATAAGGGGATTGAAAATACCATGGCTCGAGGGAAGGTGCACCTTAGTTCTTAACAGTAGCAAGCATCATTTTCCCTTAGATAAATATTGGGAGTTATTTACGCTCTGATTCACTAATTCTGAAAGCTATCCCAAGTGCTTATCAGAAAACAGTCTCTTTGCTAATGATAGACCGTGATTACATGTGATTTCCATGGTTAGCCTATCTAATAGATCTCTCACCATAGAATCTCCAGAGTAGTTTTACAATGTCCTTAACTTTTGTTGCACTTCAATACAGTTTCACATTGCTGCACAAATTCCTAAGGCATTTCGCACATTGATAGTTATTGCATCTCTAAACTCTCATCTCAAGTATCACTATATTTGGGAGCCTGTGAAAATGGAATCCATCTGTATATTGACAAGATTTTGACAAAGAACAAGTGGCTGCCAAGCATTCTGTAGAATTTCACAAGTGCCAATTTGGTTTTGGCAAATATTAATGAAAATAAGGTTCTAATGAACCCTATGCCTAGAATAATATTTGATATGTATATAGTTACTCTCATCAAAATACATAGAACATGCAACAAGTAAAAATCTTGTTAACCTTGAAAAAGCCCAGGGGAAAAATAGTGGTAATATATTTCTACTCCAATTTCATGCACTTTTTCCTTCTACCTTTCCAGAGAGAGAAGCAAAGCTTTTAAATAATGACAAATAGGATGGTGCAAAATTATTTAAATCTGACTCACTAAAACATTAGATTAAAATTAAATTTTGATATGGATCTTCAGCACATTTCATACATGAGAAATACATTAGAGATTATGAAACTTATTGAAATACATTTTAAATTGATCGAATGTATTTTTGTGTGATGGTATTATACGGTACATACTTCTATTAAACAATATATTTTAAGTGTTGATTTTAATAATCTAATCACTGATTAAAAAGCAAACACAAATATGTATCAGAAATTAGTTTAGGACATCTGATCCTTTTGTCCTTACTGCTTCCTGAGTTGCCAATTATTGGACCTATTCTAGCATACCTGAGATGGAATACAAAGTGTTTTCTCAGCAATTTCTCTACATTATAGTGATTCTCAATGTGGGGTTAGTGGACCAGAAGCAACATCATCACCTGTGTATATGCTAGAAATCAGAAAGATAAAAATTTCTGGAAAGGCTATTATTCCATTTTGTTTTAGATTATGACTATTATGCTCTAAGTATGATTAGTCTGCTAGCTGCCAGGTTAGAACTTTGAAACCACAAGCCACTCTTGTGGAAGAAAAGGGAGGTTTTCTAATTCCGTAAAGATCTGTAAGCTTGGAACCCACAAGGGCAGTTCAACATTGTCCTATCGGGTCAGTGTGAGTCAGGATGGAATCAATAACAGCGAGTGAGTTATGCCCAAGAAAATTATATGACAGAAGCTTATATTAAGTTTGCCCATATAAGCAGTGTTCATAGTATCCCATCTATTAGAGTACCTAATAAAACTATTTCCCTTACTTTTGAAAATTTTCTAGGAATTTCTTAATTGTTTAATTGATCTTTTTCAAGTGATTATTAAATGACAGAAAATGTTGTTAAAAAGGAATAATCATTTGTTATGCCTTTTCATAGAGGAAAATGATCATTAGGAAATATAAAAGATTTTTTTATAATTGAGGTATATTTATATAACATATTTGGAGTTTTTGTTTTGTTTTG
>NW_022103898.1:46538692-46539834 GCF_000313985.2 Echinops telfairi
AAAGATCATGAACGTAGTACAGAACTGGGCCGCATTTTCTTCCATTTTCCCTGGCATGTGTCGGTGCTAAATCATTATCGAATGATAGGATGGACCCCGTCAGAAGAATCAAGAATAAGCAGTTAGGATGGAAAGAGACTGAAAGAAAACAGGTCTGACTTTTATCTGTGAGGCATAATTTGCTGAATAGTATGTTTTACATTTTATCTCTTACTACTGGGTATTAGTTTCCTCATTAATAACACGATGAAAACTCTATATTTCAAGCTTGAATGGAAATTTGAAAATGATCGTTAAAGGCATAATAGAGGGTATACATCTCCTAAGAGTACCCTTAAGAATCATTAATAAAGTTGCTCAATAATTTAAATATATATCAGTGAATGTGCATATATATTCTTGCTTTCCTAGATAAGCAGCAATAAACTTGAATAAATAAATACCTAAGTGAGTGAATGAATGAATAAACAAACAAACAAACAAACAAATAAATAAGGTGAAGTGTAAAGCTGTATATCAACTTGACTGGGCCGTGGTTTGCCAGATTTGATGGAACCATTGTCCATGATGAGATCTTACATGATGTAATGACCTCCATAATGAGATCAGCTATGAGTTGATCAATTGAAAGAGTTTTCTGGAGGGTGTGACCTGCACTAGTATATGTAGATAGACTATTGTGAAACTACGTTGCTTTTTGCTGGATCTGGAATGAAAGTCATAGTCTCCAGGCCTGTGAGAAAATAGTCTGCCATTGTACCTGGCGATGTATGAATTTGCCTCCGCAGCCAGCAGCCCGTGTTTGATCTGCAGATTTTGGCTTCCACATGGCTGCAGCTTCGTGAGTCTGAGAAGCTTCTAGCTGACATCTGACCCACAGACATGGAATTTACCAGGTTCTATGACTTCATGAGCCACTTTCTTGATCAACATTTCTGTATGTATGTGCATATATGTTTCCCTTCTGGCTTTGCTTCTTCAGAGAACCCAGCCTAAGACGTTTGATACCAAGAATAGTTCTCAAAAACCAAACTCATGCCAATGAATTGATTCAACTCATAACAGCCCTATAGCACAAGATAGAGCTCTGAGGATTTGTAGGAGTGTAACTCGTTACAGGAATAGAAAGCCACCTCTTTCCC
>NW_022103898.1:46541453-46544788 GCF_000313985.2 Echinops telfairi
GGAGGAGATGAGTCACTTAGGTTTCAATATAGCAATAATGAAACTAACAACCTTCCTCTAGTTCTTAAACGCTTGCTTCCCCCAACTACCATGACCCCAACTCTGCCTTGTAAACCTGGTTAGACCAGAGAATTCCATAATTCTAATGGTGTCAGAAGTTAAAGTGAGACATTGATTGGGCAAAAATGGGGACATACGGACAAATAATCAGGAAGATGGGACACTGGAATCCTTAATGCCATTTAAAACTTCAGCCACCAGACCCATTCAAAGAAATCACTCCACCTTTGCCCACAAATGGATTATCACTGAAACCATGATCCTTTCTACACACCTTTGAGATGCACCAGCTCTGCATGGTGTTGTGGCACCTGGGCAGTTTCGGGAGCATCCCCTGAGACAGATCAAGGCATGTCTGAGTATTCTTGAAAAGCAACTCAGCTCCTATTAGCTCTTCTCTACCTGTAAATACACAAAAGTCCCAGTGAGTCACAAATGACACAATACAAATGGTGTGAGCCATCCCCCCAACACTACTAGAAGTTTCCAATATATACAAAGAGAAACCTAGGGAATATGTGTGAGAATGGCTACTCAATTTGCTGCTGCCTCATAGAAACTCCCTTGAACTATACACATGAGTCCCCAAGAACTATGCACATAGGTAGAACTATACACACGAGTCCCCAAGACTGCTCTCTTTATTAGAGTAGAAAGCCTCATCTTTCTTCTGCTGAGTGGATAGTGGTTTCAAACTGCTAACCTTGTAGATCAAAGCCCAATGAGTAACCACTGCACCACCAGGGCTCCTTACACAAGATCTAATAGTCTATTTGATTGGTTCACTGAATGACAGTGTGATGGCCTGCAGAAACTCAAGTTGAAATACCAGACTTACCTAGGCACAGTATAGAAAAAGATAAACAAAGGTTCAGGAAATTTGGCATGCTAGAATGGATTTATGGCCTAGAAATAGCATGCTAGGACAGATCCATGGACTGTCCTAAGGTCATAGCTTGTACCACAACCATGAGGAACAAATTTATGAAAGGAGCCCCAACATCTCTGAGGACATTTAATTAAAATGGGTTAATTGATTCCAGTAGTGGTAAGGGTCAAGGGTCAATACTTAATCAACAGAAACAAGGTGGGAATGGTTACCACAATGGGCAGCAGATTCAAAGTTGTCATCAGAATAGCCTGACTCGTGAAGATTTATAGAATTGACTATTTAGGCTATTTTTTATAGAATTGACTATTTATAGAATTGACTGTTGGTCCCCAGAACCAATGTTCATAAACATTGCAACCTCAGACACCTTGTAGGACCGTTCTCCTCTGTCCTCTGCCGTCAATATGAGTTAGAATTAACTCGAAAGCACACATAACTATGTACATCAATGAAGATGGAAAATCCACCAAAGATTGACTTGACCTGTTCAAAAGGAAGGGCTCTAGGTCAGATGACTAGCAGTGTGACTAGAATCGCCAGAATAGGTCCTGATACTCTCAAATATCCAGACCGGAGCTCGTTTACGCACCCACAACCCTGTGAACGAAGGAGAGGCCTAGTGAGCTTTGAGGCTGACCTCACTGCACTGCCAAAATCCCTACTGCTAGTCTTTCTCAAAGCTGCCCCACTGAGGAGATATACATATATATTTAAACAAGATTAACTGTTCATGGAAGGTAAAGAAACGATCAGACATTATGGAGATTACTGGAATTGGCTCTAAATAGACAGTAATTCCAGGAAACTCAAAATACACTATGACCAACCATTCAGATTAGGGGCATTTGGAGGTCAAGGTTTTAATGGAGCCTTAGCTCAGGTCTATCTCACAGTAGATTTAGTGCGATTCTAAACCTGTCCTGTAGTGATTTTCCCAATTTCAATGCATAATTGGTATAGACATACTTCCCAACTGGCAGAATCCCAACATTGGATCTCTGACATTTTTAATACGGATTATTAAGGCAGGGAAAACCAAGTAGAGTCCATTATAACTGTCTCTTTAAGACGATACTAGACTAAAATGAACACTGCATTCCTGGATGGATTGCCGAGGTTCAGGTCATCCTCACGCACTTGAAAGATGTTAAGCTGTTGATTCCGGACACATTCTCATGTAACTTCCATACTTGGCCTCTGGAAAAAACAGATCAACCTTGGAAAATTACATTGGATATAGTAAATGTAACCAGGTGGCAATACCAATTGCAACTGTTGTTCCAGATGTGATTTTGTGCTTGAAACACATTTCCTGGTATTTGATATGCGGCTATGGATTTGAACAGTGTCTTTTTACACAATTCTGATTTTGAAGGATCACCAGGAGCAGTTTACCTTTTCGTGGCAGAGCTAACCACAGGCTTACATTAGCCTACCTCAGGGTATATAAATTTTACAGTTTTCAGCCATGATTTAGTCCACAGGAATCTTGAAGATCTTTCCCCTCCATAAAATGTCACACTAGTCAATTACATTGATGATATTACACTGATTAAGCCTAGTAAGGGAGACACACACACACACACACACACACACACATGATGCACTCCCCACCTCTGAGGAAATTCCCTTTCAAATTATTGAACTCATCCTGGTTATGATTTATACAAGATTATATATAGAATGAGGATTATTATGTCATTACAACCTCATAAAAATCATCCACCCAATCAAGTTGCCATGAAACCATTACCATTTGAACCAACATTTGAAGAAAATTGATCATTTAATAAGTACAAGGAATATTCAGAAACCTCATAGAAAATGTGTATCATGAAAAAAAGCTATGCATGGATTTTTAAAAATTGCACACAAATAAATGCAAAAGAACTTGTTATAACATAATCTGAATAGGATTTGGTTTTATCCATAATGCCATCAATCTGGAAAAAAGCCCCTAATAGATCAGCATTTCCCCATTTGTAGCTGAGACCTTTAGCCACTGTGCAAACAAGACTCTTCTACATAAAAACTGCAACCTAGAACACCCCACAGGACAGTTCTACCCCTGTCTTCTCGTGTCAATAGGAGTGAGAACTGACTCAACAACACACATAAATTCAAAGGTCAGAGATTTAGTAGGGGCTGAAAGAAGAGGGAAATAATTGACAAAATTCTCAATGAAAGATTTACAGATGCGAACCTCTCTGGACTGAAAGTGTATAGGTGGAAAAATCATTTAGGACACTATAATGATACCTGATCAATTAAGCGATATCAGGGCAAATCTTCAGTATTCATCTTGGCCTTTGGTGGTCAAGGAGGAAAGCTGGGCTTTCTAGTCCTGGAAAGAAGTCTCTCGTCTCAGAAAGGGTTCCCAGGA
>NW_022103898.1:46545333-46547765 GCF_000313985.2 Echinops telfairi
CCTATCCTGGGAATCTAAATTTTAGGAAGAACTAAGAAAAGCCTAAAGTGTGGATTTTTATTTGAAAAGATGCCTGAATCATGAAGCAGATTTTCATTTATGGGAGAATAAAAGCAATACAGGAATAGAATTTTGGTGTGTTTGAATCCTCTTAAGAAAATACTGTCTGATAAATAAGAGTTCATGTGTTATTTCTTGGCAAAAACAAAGATTTATGCACGTACCTGAGGATATTTGTGATATATCATGTCTAAACTAATAAAACTATAGGCAATCACCTTTTCCCCCAAATCTCTCAGGGATGTTCTTTGGCTTTCAGTAGTATAACATCTGAATAAGCATCCACATCCACTTTGAAAACGAGCATGCTTAGTTCACCAATATGCCTTTAAATGTATTAAATGCTAGTAGTTATTATTGATTGCTTCTGCCTTCCCAGCAATCAAGGAAATGCATGACTGCCTCATAGAAAGCAAGTGCCAAGTCTGTCTCAGTAGACAGAGTGTGGTTTAGAGCAAAACTATTCCAAAAGAAATACTGTGACAGAAATCATCAAGCTAAAGCTGAAACACTTTGTTTCATTGCACATTCCTATATGATTTCAGGCATAACCTATTATCCCTTCTCTTTAATTGTACTGCTATTAGACACAAAATTCCCAGTGGTGACCGATGTTCCCCTCTAATGGCAGTAATCATTCCTAAACATACTTTAAGGTTCCAAACAACTCAAAGGGTCACTTTGAGTTGTAATACTTTCTTTCATCCATCTTATTGATTTGATTGACTTCATAATTTCAAAATATTTTCTAATTGTTTCTGCCCTTTGTATACTCTAAACTTCATCGCACTAAATATTTTTTTGTATTCCTTGATGCTAAATAGACTCAATATTATAAATTTGCTTTGGGAGTTCCAGTTTCTTAATTGGTTTCAATATAATTATATGATATTATATTTTCAATGTTATTTTGTGGCCTAATTGGTCACTGATTTTAAATGTATACCATTAATATCTTTCTTCATTTGTCCTATATTTAGTGATGTGTGGTAGATGGAGTTATAGGAAGTGAATGGGTCTGATTTTTTTTTTGCAAAATGCATTCTTGCCTTAGTTCTTAGCATGGGTTGCTTATCTACAGAGTCAACTTTAATACAAAGTACGAGTCAGAGTGCTGTCCTCTGCAACACACGCGAGATTTTCTAAACTTAGTTTAGGTCCTGTGGTTTTTATTTACCTGTTTTACCAATCTTTGAGTCTTTTTGTGGACCCACTTTGGGTTTATAGGTGGTTTTATGGGTTAACTATCATTTCATAACATTTCAAAGCAAGTAGCCACAAAATACCTGTGGTCAACAGAAGTAATTACATATTTCTCACCCTTACATCAACCGTTTTTACAAGGGATGCTCAAAGAGACATCCCAGCACTAATTTCATTGGGGACAGAGATTCAGGGACAGGACAATGCCTGGTGCTTCCTGGGCAGCAAGGGCAAGAGCACATGTACTTTTACAAATATATGTGCACTGTAACCTTTAGCCAAAGTAAGTCCTATGGTAATTCTCAAAGACCAGGGAATAGAAAGTACACTACTTTAATCGAGAAGCCAAACACTCATGAATTCCATGGGAAAGTTTGCTCTTCCTATGAATGGTGCAGAAGAAGGGTAGTTTTGTTGTTATTGTTTAGTAGAGTTGTTTCTCATTCACACTCACCCCAGGAGACAAGAGTATAACTAACCCCACTGTGGTTTTCTTGGTAGTAATATTTACGTATAAGGAAGCCTGGTCATACAGGTTCAGTCAATAGGTCATAGTTCAAACTCCCCAGCCACCCAGTGGGAGAAAGAGAAGGCAGTCAGCCATCTGTAAGGATTACAGCCTTGGGAAAGCTCTGTGAAAGTTCTGCTCTGTCCTACAAAGCGTCTGTGGTTTGGAATCAACTGGAAATATATGCGTGGCTAACCTCATGGGAGCAGTTTGCCAGGTCTGTTACTGGACTTGTGTCTGGGTTCTAACTGTTCACCTCTGGGTAAAAGCCAGCTTTTAAATATTATGCCTTGAGTAAGTAAGGGGACAGTATTTTGGGGAAGATAGTCTAATAACATCATAGTGGAGTGTTTGCAATCTTTACAAAAGTTAAAAGTCTAACAAATGAAGCAATAGTTACTCTGAGGTCAGGGCTTCAGTGAGAAAGACACACTGATTTATTTTCCCATCAAAGTGTAATACCTAAAAAGATTAGAATCAATTTTTAAATTACATTTTGGTTAAACTGATTTGAAGACTGGCCTGAAACCAAACCACCATGAATACTGTTTCTTATGTGTTTTCCAACTCATGAAAATTCAGCTTATAAACACATTTTTAGGGGGAAAATGGTAATTTGTGGACAAATTAGATATGTTGCTTTATTTTTTTTCATAATTTT
>NW_022103898.1:46548306-46550438 GCF_000313985.2 Echinops telfairi
GCTCATTAAAGGATTCTTTTGAATTTACCAGTACTACCACTTGTCTGTCAGTCTGTCACAATACAGTGGATTGTGTGTTGCTGTGAGGATGGAAGCTATGTCATTTGGTGAATTTACCAAATTGCTGATATTTAATCAGACTCTAGCATCATGATAAAGAATGGAAATACTGACATTTTCAAAGACTTAATGATACTTGCCTCCACCATCAATTCTCATGGAAGCACCAGTTATGGAATGACGCAATATGTTATCCCATTGGAAAACTTGCTGCAAAAGATTTCTTTAAAGCATTCAAAGGCAAAAATGCCACTTTAAAGATAAATGGGTGTCTGACCAAGGCTATGGTATCTTTGCCTACCTCATCTGTGTATGAAAGATGGACAATGAGTAAGGAAGGCCAAAGATGATCGATGCACTTATATGATGGCATTGGATAAGAATACTGAACCTCAAGAAGAATGAATAACTCTGTGTTAGGAAAAGTGCAACCAGCATGGTCCTTGGGCATATGATCCCCAAGGCCCAGCCCCTGGAGAAGGACATCACATGGTCCTTGGGCATATGATCCCCAAGGCCCAGTCCCTGGGGAAGGACATCACATGGTCCTTGGGCATATGATCCCCAAGGCCCAGCCCCTGGGGAAGGACATCCCACGGCAAAGTAGAAGGTCAGATGGAAGAAGGAAGTCTCAATCAGATAGACAGACACAGTAGTTGCAACAGTGGGCTTTTTCAAAGGTTGAGGATAAAACAGGAGTATGCAATATTTTGTATTACAATAAGGTTATTTATAAGACTTCTGTGAATTCAGACTCCATAGTATCTCTCCATAGCAACAAGATCTACATAAAATAGTTTATTTCTTACAAACTCCAAGGAGTCCTGTTATCGTAGGGGTTATGAGTTGGGCTGCAATCTGCAAGGCCCACAGTTTGAAACCACCAGCCTCTCTGGGGGAGAAAGACAGGACTTTCTACTCCTATAAACAGTTACAGTCTCAAAAGCTCACAGGGGCAGTTCTACCCTGCTTATAAATAGGGTCGCTATGAGTTGGTATTGATTTGATGGCAATGAGTTTGGTTTTCTGGTTTATTATTATTGAATAGTAGGACAATAAAGACCTTAGAAAATATAATTATACATACCCATTTCTTTTAAATTCTGTGATAAGTGTCAAATATATTCTCATACTAAAATGAGGCTTATATTATAATTGTTATTGTAATTTTCTTTCTTCGAGTAGGGCGAAACAATCCTCATCTTGGCATTCCAAATTCAAGCAAAGTCACTGCCTTTGAGTCAATTCCAATTCAACGCAACCCTGTGAAACATAAAAGAACGGCCCCTTTGGGTTTTTGAGGCTCTGAATCTTTAAGGGAGCAAAACCTTCTCTCTAGCAGGGCAGCTGATGTGTTTGAACTGCTACCTTTGTGATTACCGCTCAATATACAGTCAACAACACTGCTGCAATTCCTCGGCATTATTAACCCAGGAAAAAAAAGTGTAACACATCAAGATATCTTTCATGCACAGATCTGTATGAAGTCACTAATCAATAATAAAATAACTAGAAAATAATCTGTCTTGTCGATAGGCTGTTTTATATATATAAAGATTTTATGTTTGTTATTTTCCCCCTTGGTAATTGACTGTAATATTTAATCATAGGCAAATTGTTTCATACCATGTTGGCATAATCTAAAAATTATTCAAATAATTTGTACTGCCTAGTACAGGGCAGCAAAAAACAGACAATTCTCAACAAGATGGATGGACACAGTGGCTACAGCGATAGGCTCTCACACAACACTTGGGAGGTGAGTATAGAATCAGGCTGTGATTTCTTGTTGTACATGGAGTCATTATGAGTTGGAACCAGTTTGACAGCACTTAACAACAGCAACAGCATTAAGTGGCTAATTAGTTTTGTTATTATGGCACATTAATAATTACAGAATGCAATACTATTGACATCCAAAGGAAAAACAACAGCATGATATCTGATGGCAGTTACATAATCATGTAGGCTACATTAGGGGGCACCACATTGCAAGTCCAAGCAGTGGTTATTTATATGAATATATGAATGTTATTTATATGATTATCAGTCATAACAGTAATTTTCAGACT
>NW_022103898.1:46550706-46578723 GCF_000313985.2 Echinops telfairi
CATTAGGTCCTCATTTTTCCCCTCCCTCCCCACTCCCACCTCCCTCATGAGCCCTTGATAATTTATAAATTGTTATTCCGTCTGTTTTTTCCCATTTATTGGTAGAAATTTATGGAAAATCATTCAGTGGTATAGCTACTTGGACTCAGATATATTAGAATTCAACACATTTAAAACATGTTTTTTCTAAATTTAAAATTTGACAAAATGCTTGCTATTTTTGAAAAACCTCTCATCCTTTTCAGTGTTGAATTTTAACTTTCTAAACTCTCAATGTATTCACAGACATAACAATGGGTCCATGACTTAGGGAAAAAAAACAACAACGAACTCTCAGCAGGTTGATTTTGACTCAGGGTGGCCTTGTAGGACAGGGTAGAACTTGCGCTGTGGGTTTCCAGGACTGTAACTCTTTACGGGAATGGAGAACCTCATCTTTCTTAGGAAGAGCGCCTGGTGATTTTGAACTTATGAACTCGCAGTTAGCAGCCCAATGCGTAACTCCTCCTCCTCCAGGGAATAGATAATCCATAAAGAATAGTAAGTCAGGAATTTTCAATTCAAAGTAGAATCTACAAGGTCATACTAAAATCAGGTGTGTTTCAGAAATAGGGCTGTGGTCTTAGGTCTCAGGCACCTTGAAGATGCTCAATCCCTAAACATCTTGGTCCACTTATCAGTAACTTTAGGGGAACCATGATGGGGTAGTGGTTATGTGTTGGGCTACTCTCCATAGGGTTGGCAACTCGAAACCACCAACAACTCTGCAGGAGAAATACTGGGATTTCTACTCCTTTCAACCCTTACAGTTTCCGAAACCCACAGTGGGATCACGGTGCTTCAACATGGACTCAATGGCAGTGAGATTTTGGTATTGGTAATGGTAAGAATCACTACTTCATTTGGAAGGAAAGATTTACTTTTTGCCAATTTGTTAATAGATGAGAAATTAATTGACTTAATATTTTAAATATATTCCAGTGATTTTTATCACCCTTGTATACTGGTGTTAGGCACCTGCTCATCTGACCTACGTCTTCAGGAAGGACAGCTTGAAACAACAGCTGGCAGAGCAGACAGCTCTCTCTCTCTGTATACAGACAACTATGCTCACAATGACTCTGATTCTTCCCCTTCATAATTCAGCAATTGTGAAACATCAGAGGACTTAAATTTGTCTTTTATCCACCACGGTCAGGTCTGAACCTATTTGCATAACCAGCCCTGTTGCCCCAATCTCTGCATTAAGTTCTGCACATCTTCCAAGCAGGAGGAATATACATCAAAATCAAGATTTTTCAGTGTTGTCTTGTATCAGCCCTTTTCTTACCCCATCTACCTCCAACTTACTCTCATAGTCAATATGTCAGTGTTCATTTTTAACGTTGCAATAATTATAATTTCATAGGAAGTTACAGTTATTACAAAGAGAATGAATGTACACTTCAACCAGTTTCTACCTACATTACATCTTATAAAATTATAGCACAATATCAAAACCAGACATTTTGCGTTGGAAAATATGGATACATGTTGTTGTCAGGTGCCAGCTCACCAGTTCTGAGTCCTAGCCACAAAATGAAACACCACCCAATTCTGTGCTATGTTCATAGTTACTGTGATATTTCAAACTACTGCTGTTTGAGCCACTGTGTGACGCCTGCTTGTCAGGGACTTCCTCTTTTTTGTAACCATCTACTTGACCAAGCATGATGAGCGTCTCCAGAGACTCTTCTCTCCTGACAACATGATCAAAGTACAGAAGAAAAAAATCTTACAATTCTTAATTCTAAGAAGCATTTTGGCTGTACTCCTTTCAAGACAGATTTGTTTATTATTTTGGCATATACATGAAGCAAGTGAAGATAACATGGTTTAGGTGAGATGCCTATTCATCGTCAAAGTAACATCCGTGCTTTTTAACCCTTTACAGAGACTTTGTGCCACAGACATCCCAATGCAGTGCATTATTTGACTTCTTCACTGCAGCTTCCATGAGCATTGGTTGTGGATCCAATAAGATGACATCAATCTCTTCTCCAGTTGATTTCTCCAGTTGCAAGGACTTTGGATTTCTTTACATTGACTTTGTTTTTTATTAAATAACAATTTTATTAGGGGCCCCTACTCGATCGCTAAGGACAAAGGGGTGCATTAGCAAAAGTGGTGAAGAAAGCAGATGGTGCCCAGCTATCAAATGATACAGCATCTGGGGTCTTAAAGGCTTGAAGACAAACAGGTGGCCATCTAGCTAAGAGACAACAAGACCCACAAGGAAGATGCACACCAGCCTACCCACACACGAATGCTGAAGACAAAGCGGGTACATAAGCAAATGTGGTGAAGAAAGCTGATGGTGCCAAGCTGTCAAATTACACAGAATATGGGGTCCCACATGCTGGAAGATAAACAAGGGGCCATCTAACTAAGAAACAACAATGCCCACATGGAAGAAGCACACCAGCCTGTAAGGTGACAAGGCATCAAGACCAAAAAAAAAAACCAACATTGATTTTTAATCCAAGTTGCAATCCTTGATCTTCATCAGCAAGAGCTTCAAGTCCTCCTCAATTTCAGCAAGCAGAGTTGTGTCATCTGCATCTCATAGGTTGCTAATAAACCTTTTTCCAAACCCGAAGCCACATTTGTCTATAATATAATCCAAGTTCTGTGATAATTTTCTCAGCATACATATTGAATAAGTATAGTGAAAAGATACAACCTTGACATGCACCTTGCCTGATTTTAAAGCAAGCAGTATTTCCTTTTTTTCCCTTTCATTTGCACATCTTCCTCTTGATCCATGTGCAAGTTCCACATAAGCACAATGAACTGTTCTGGAATTCCTGTTATTTTCAAAGCTACTTATAGTTTGCTATGGACCACAGAGTTGAATGCCTTTGCCGAGTCAATCAAACACAAGTAAACATCATTCTGGTATTCTCGGCTTCAGGTAAAGAGCCACCTGACCTCAACAATAATATCCTTTGTTCCATGTCCTCTTCTGAATCCAGCTTCCTCTCATTATAGTGCTGCACCTGCTGTTGAATGATCATCAGCAGTGTTACTTGCATGTAAAATCAAAGATATTGTTCTACAATTTGCCCATTCTGTTGTGGTTCTTTCTTTGGAATGTATACAAATCTGAATCTCTTCCAATTAGTTGCCCAAATAGATGTTGGGCAAATTTCCCGGTGTAGAGAAGTGAGTGCTTCCAGTGCTTCATCAGCCTGTCGACACATATCATTTGGTAATCTATTAATTTATGAAGCCTTGTTTTTGACTAATACTTTCAGGGCAGCTTGAACTTCAGCACCGTTGTTCTTGCTCCTATGCTACCTCCTGAAATGTTTGATTGTCAACGAGCTCTTTTTGGTAAAGTGACTGTGTGCATTCTTTCCATCTTGTTTGATGCCACGGCATTGTTCACTATTTTCCCCGTAGAAACTTTCAATATGACAAATGAGTCTCACATTTTTTCTTTCGTTCTTTCTGTTCAAGGTAAACGAAACATGTTTTGCCTTTTTGGTATTCTCTAAACCAATAAGGCAAACATAATTACTGAAGCTACATAGTAAGTCCCGGGAAAAAGGTGAAGTAAATCCTTACAGCTTATTATCTTTTCCAAAACAGTTATTCAAGATTTTCCTGTCTTTTGTCATATAAATTTAGAGTAATTACTATAACTACAAAAATATTGCTGCAATATATTAACAGGAATTATGCCAAATCTGTATAAACATAGTTGAGAAGAATTGACATCATACAATATTTATAATATGCTATCCAATGAACATAGTAAGTCCCTTTATTTACTTAGATTTTTAATTTTTTACTGCTTTCATCAGAAATTTATAATGTTCAACAGATAGATCCTATATGAGTCATCTTAAGTGTATACAGAAGAATTTTATTTCTTCAGCATATTTAGAAACTGATTATTTTTCATTTCACTTTGTGTATTGTTCATTGTTAGCATGTAGGAAAGCAATTAATTTATATATATGTATATATGGACATATATTCGAAAATCCTTCTTAAATAATTGATTCATTAAAGGACTTTTTGTAGCTTACATGACATTGTGTAGGAGATAATTTTTATTTTCTCCAAATAGACACAACTTTTCTTTTCTTTCTGATTTGTGCAAATTTTATTTTAATGTTTTGCCCTATTGCCATATCTGGAGTTTTAAAGATAATATTATATAGAGGTTAAGGTGTAGTACAGTGGATTATTCCTTTAGCCATAGTCTTTTTAAGCCCCCAAACATCAGCCTGATAGATTTGAAATGAGCCAACCCTGAAGCATCAATGGAGAATCTCACTACTATCAAAATAGAAGAGTCAGAAGTGCAGCACATCATTTGAACACTGAGATTACTGCACATGTAGCCTCCTTGGTCCAAAAGCCAGAACTTTGACACCATAACCAGAGCAAGAGGGGAGAAAAGTAGCATTAGAGGCAAAGGTATGAAGACTAGAGAATATATTGATCATTTATACAGATCATCATGCCCATCGTGTCCAGTCACTTAAGAATTTAATCTGCACAAGTCAACAATTCATGTATTGCAGTCTGAAGCCAACTTATACTTGGATAATTTCCTTTTCTCATCAGAGTTTAAATTCTACATCATTAGCTAAATTAATGACACCACCAATGCCCAAGGAGAATTATATACTAATGTTCTCTATCATAAAAAGATGATAATATAGCTAAAGTGAACAAGGGACATATATAAACCATAGATGTCTGATTTGATTTGGGGCTTGCACTTAATTCTAGCCTTAATCTAAGAATAATTAAATCTCTAATGACATGACTCCACTAGAGATCACTGAAGAGGTCACTGAAGACACAGGTTTCATAGCAAAGTATGATGATAAAAAATAAATGATACCCAGCTATCAGAAAGAGTAGCATCTGGGCTTGCTTAAAGCAAGCATCCATCTAAATGAGGTATCTGCTAAATCCAGAGAGAAACGCACCAGCCTGTGCAATATAAGGATTGTAAATAATAAAATCCAAATCCAAAAGGAGAGTAGTGTCAAAACTTAAATTGTGAACACCTGGTTGCAAGAAGGATGACAGTGGAAGCCCAACAGCCAATTGCAGGGCCCCACATGGATAAAGCTTCCAGTCAGTCCACTCTGAATATAGTCTCAACACGTGAATATCCTTGCTATGATCCAGAGAGCATTGCAAACTCAAGTATAGCACATGCAGTTAGGTTAAAATGTAATACCTTATTATTTGATCTCCCTTTTGACTCATTTTAAAGTTTTTAATAAGGTTGACTCATTTTTAATATTTTCTGCTTTCTTTTTGATTGAGATATTTCTATAGTTTATCCAGTATCACCACCCCCCTCTTTGTGCTTTGTGCAATATTCTGTATATGAAATCTAGGATAAGAAAATCAATAGAGATAGTACCTGGGTTAATAATTACCTTGGGGAATGTCAGGGGAAGATGTAGGGAAATTCAGAAACTTTGGGAACTAACAACAATGAGTATGAGCATAAAATATTCTGAAATTGATTGTGGTGATGAGTGTACATTTCTTCTTAGTATAATTGAATGATTAAAGTATATGCCAATAAAATTATTGTTTTGAAAAAAGAACAAAGAGTAGAGCAGTAGGCTTCCTGGTTCATGGAATAAATGAAATTGAATGCCTTTGAGCAAGGGACTTGTTGGAAGAGTGGATCATCCCTGGCATTGAATCTGAGGAGGTAGGGTGTAGTGGCATGCCCTTAGTACATTTATCGGTAGTCATAATGAAATCTTGCAGCCCTTTGCCTTCACATGAGAGAGAAAAAGACCACAAAGCTGAGAAGCTGAGGACCAGGTAGAGACATGCTTGCACATGCATGACTGGGAGGAACCATCCTGTTTGGAGAAATGCTGTATCCTGAGTATTTCTGAGCTTGTAATCTGGTAGCTTCCCTCATAAAACCTCACAGTTGTATGTGTTTTCTATGAATTCTGTGTGCCCACAGTAATAAATAGATTTTTTCTTTTGGGAGTCCATGGAACTTTCAATATTCATTGTCAGTACCATAATTCAAATGTAAATATTCATACCCCAAAACCCCAGTTGCATTTCTACTCCATCCTATAAGATCATGACGAGTCAGAATTGAAGCGATGGCTCTGAGTTTGGTTTTCCTTGGAAAGGTGGGATCTCTTTGGAAAGGAATTAGAGTTGAAGACAACAGTAAAAAAAATATGTTTATCAATATGAATAAACAGGTTATAAACATAAATATGTGCATGTATAACATTTGTCCTTCCATTGAGAAAGCCTAGAGAAATGCTGTCATTGACAATCATTACACTTATCACCAAGATACTGATTTTGAATATCAATCTACAATAAAAAAGAGTTGGGATTTACTAGGTAATAGGTTAATTTTAAGAGAAAAATAATTCTAAATTTGAAACATTAAAAATAATTCTTAGCATTTTGTAGTATCATAAAAGAGGAAAAATGCTATAAAGAAATCATATTGGTAGAATTATGCTTATAGAATATTGAAGTCAATTTTAAAAATGCTTAATGGACAAAGCTTGAACATGGTAGAGCACTAAAATAAGAAAAATACAATGTTACTGGATTTAGATTGCATTGTAATCCAACATATAAAATATACACAAGTTCAAATTCAAATAGGAAAGAATAGAATAAACTAATAAATGAAGTAGCGACAAGTTTTCCAGGTGTAAGAATTCAAATAAGAAGGGAGTACGGTGCTCGCTTTGGCAGCACATATACTAAAATTGGACCGACACAGAGATTGTTAGCATGGCTCCTGTGCAAGGATGACATGCAAATTCGTGAAGTGTTCCATATTTAAAAGAAAAAAAAAAAGAAGGGAGCATATTTCTTCTGAGCTGCTCACAATAACTTCCTTCAAAGTGTATAGTATGGAAAGGCGAATGGGGCCATTCCTGCCGTGTAAACATCTAACAATTACTCCTTTATCCAGGTCATCAAGGCAAATATCAGTAGTCATAGACATGTTGATGGTCTGTATCCTTTATATGATGTGATGAAAATGCCACTTAACCTATGTGATCCTCCACCCGAAAATAAATCCACGCAGTTGAATCATGAGAAAATAAAACATGAGACAAATTCCAGCAGAGAGGAATATTATACTGTAGCTGGATCCCCACTCACCTCACTGTCATTCCTTTAATTCTGCCTGATATGTGGCCAGTACCCTGCAAAATTATCAAGAAAGTTTGAGAAATTGTCCCAGCTAAGCAGAACGTAAGGACACATGACATGAGGAAGGTCCTGTAGCAGGTAAAAGGCATCAGATAAAAACTAAGGAATGCTAAATAAACTATGAATAAAAATATAACAATATTAGGTGAAGAATCATAACAAATTCACCATAAAATATATTATTAGAGGAGGAAATAAGTACTAGAGTAAAAGGAAGGCCTTCAGTAGTAAGTGCTCAAATTTTTTGCAAATATAAAAACTGTCCTAAAATTATATTAATAAATAAAATAAGTTCATAATAAAATTTTCCCTTGTTGATTGTATTTATTTGGATAATTATAGATAATTTCCCCCTGCCTCAGTGATAAGGTATGTGTTTGTGTGTATGTATTTATGCCCAAAAACCTGGAATTGTGCTGGGAAGAGCGGAGCTTTCATAGTAAACAATCCTCCTACTAGGCGAGAATCAATCAACTTGCTCTGACTTACTGCACCCAGTGGTGTCCACTGCAAAAGTTCTCTCTGGTAACAGTGAATTTTTTCATACAAGCAATTGTGCTCAAAATTTTATTTTTGTGATGGCCAATTTAAGAGAACAGCGTGAAACTGTTACATTTTGTTTTCTCCTTCAAAAAAAAATTCCACAGAAACAGTTGTGATGTTGAACACAGCGTACAAGGCCAGCACTAAGGGAAAAACTCATTTTGTGAATGGTATTCTCATTTTAAATAAGGTGAAATGTCAATTGATGGCAAATCTCATTCTGGACATCCGTCAACTTCCTGAATGGAAGGAAATGTCAACTCGTAGTACATTTGGAGTTCGTTCCACCAGGTTGAGCTGTTCATCAAGTCTTCCATGTAGAGTTTCTGAAAATATAGTGTAACTGTGCAACAAAAAAGGCCTGATTTATGGCAGACGGGCTACTGGTTTTGCCACCACGACAATGCACCTGCTCACATGGCTATTTCAGTGTGTCTGTTTTTGGCAAAAAGCAGCATGCCTCTCTTGCTCCACACATTTTACTCACCTGACCTGGCTCCGTGCAACTTCTTTTTGTTTCCGTGAATGAAAAGGGATATGAAAGGACAGTTATTTGGTGACATAGAAGGGATGAAGGAAAAAAATGAGGGAGGTGCTGTCAGCCATCCAAAGAGATGAGTTTGAAACATGTTTCCAAGAATGGAATAACAGATTTGACAAATGTATTAAGAGTAATGGAGAGTATTTTGAAGGTGATGGGGTTGTTTTTAAAAATATTCAAATATATAGCTTTGAAAAAAATAAGTTTTTTTCCCGATACTGATATATATACACACACACATATACACACACATATACACACTGCTGTTGTTATTGTTAGGTGTCATCAAGTGGGTGTCAATTAATAGTGATGGCATGAGCAACATAATTAAAAATTACCTGGTCTTGCTTTAACCTTATAATGATTATGTTTGAGCCCTTGTTGCAGCCACTGTGTCAATCCATCATATTGATTGTCTTCTTTTTCATTGTGAAGCATGATGTCATTTTCCAGGAGTGTTCTCTTTTGATAATTTGTACAAAGTGCACACACACACACACACACAATTACTCTAGCACAATTTATGGCCAGGTCTTTCAAACTAACCCAGAAAATGAAAGGTAATTGGTGTTCTTTTGAAAATGTTCTCTGAAAAAGAACTAAGGAAATCATTGCCTAACAGTTAAAAGTAATGAACTATCTAAATTGCTGTCAAGGGAGTTTGTGGAATCTTCTCTGCAGGTGTTTATAAATACAATCATCTTATATGTAATCTAATCAGGGGACAGAGTGATGGATGAGATGACTTCTTAGATTTGCTTCTTCTGATAAATTTAATATAACAAAAACATCTTTCCATCCACAAGAAGGTAATTGAATGTTGGAAAATGATGAATACTAGGAAGGGATGACATAGATGGAGTGGAGGTATATGTACACTTGGTACTATTAACATAATGAAAAGTGTGCAATTTTAGTACTGCTCAGGCATTTGTGTTTCTAGGGGAATGGACATTTGCAGGTCCAAATATGGCTGCGGTTTTACTTCCTGCTAGTTCAATTTGTATGTCAATTTTTGAAACATTTGTTAGAGTGGTCTTACAGTCCAGGTTCTTGGCACGAGGCTACCTCTGTTCACCAGAGCTGTAAAAGCTCTTACCATTCTAGAAAGGGGCATAGAGACTTACATTTGGCCCTGCTACCACCCAAGGTTCTGCCTCTGCAAGTCATCCCTTAACTAACACGCCTATATTACCCTCGTGCCATTCCTAACCTCCATTTTTGGTCTCTTAACACCTTCAGGCAAATTTCAAGTAACTGCTTTCTGCCCAGACAATTGGTAAATAACTAAGAGGCTGAAGATATTCCTGATAAGGGCTGGTATCCTCCTTTGGAACATCAGGACTGATGGGTTCAGTTTAGTTCACGTGGAGTGGTCAAATCCATCTGCCAGTTCACAGACCTCCGTTTGGAGAGATCTCCCCATGTAGATTTTATGGTGGTATCTCAAAAATGCCAAGAGTCATGCCATTATTGTGGGAAAGTAGACACCTCCATAGAGGTTCAAGAGGAGCTGAGTGACAACCAGAGCAGTGGCCATCACTCTAGGCAGTTTGGATAGCCAGTTACCCTGTTTTCCTGAAAGTGAGATATCCCCCGAAAATGAGACCTACATACAGTTTTGCCTCTTGCCAAAATATCAGGCATCCCCCTGAAAATAAGACCTCCCTGAAAATAAGGCCCCCCAAAGCTACCATAACTCTGGACAGTAGCTGTGGGTGCCCCCGCACAGCTCACTGTTGGCTGCAGCGCAGCCAGAGAAGGCAGGAAGTTTGAGGTCTCTTTTAATAAAACAATAAACAATAAATGTGTACCATATTCTTCTTCATGGAAAGATAAGACATCCCCTGAAAATAAGACCTACCGCATCTTTGGCAGCAAAAAGTAATATAAGACACTGTCTTATTTTCGGGGAAACAGGGTAGTTATCACAGCGTACATAAGAGCACTAGACAAGGAACTACGAAGTTAGAAAGGGATGGGTGAGTGTTCACAGTTGCATATATGGCTATACTCGGCATTTTGAATCGCCAACTCCACAAAATGATAATCAGCTAAGTTGCAAAAATGGAGGTGGAAGAAACAGTGCTTTGGAGAGAGCGAATGCCAAGTTGGAGTGTGGTGCCTGAGTTGGGATTGCAGCCTCATCCGCAGCTGCCACTCCCCTCTGCTTAAGCAAGTGCTCAGGGCAGGGCGCAGCTTAGAGTCCAGACCTGCTCCCTTGTTCATTCTGTGAGGGCAGTAGCACAAGTAGTGGGGAAAGGACAGGGAATGCCAGGAAGATGCAACTGAACCAGGAAAGTGCCCATTCCCTTCCCTTCCCTTTCCTCCCTAGCTCACCAAACAGTACCATGTTCTGTAGTACCATGCACCCACAGCAACAGTCAGTCAAAATAAATAAATACAAATAAGAGCTTAGCTCCCCCCTAAAAAGAGGCCAGAGCATAAATTCTATGCTGGAGAAATCAAAACAAAGTTCTTATCGGTGTCCCTACACTCTGACAACACTTATAAACAGTTTGCAACTGGAAGCACCAGCCTAGAACCAGCCTGCTCAGCTGAAAGAGCTAAAGAAAAAAGGGTATGTAAACAATGGGGGGCGGGGGGGAACAGAGGGTGGTACAGGGAGGGGCACTGAATTAAATTCTAGGTTCACCAACTGAAAGCCCCTTGTGAATCTCGTTAGTAAAGAGTTCAGTGGTTGCCAGAGGGAACAATAAAAGGATAATAACTTTTCCAAGAATCTGAAGTCGAGCATCAATAACTGCCCTTTGGGCCCTCTAACACACTACCATGAGGAAATGTTTCTTGCTGCCAGGGAGACCCTGCCAGTTGCTAGAAATGACAGGTGTTGGCTGAGGTTACCCTCGAGTCCAAATGCTGCCAATGGACTTGAAGGTCCCATGCAAAAGTCACACTGTATTGCTCAAGAACAAGCTAACTTTGGTCAATACAGGTAAGAATACCCTGATCTTTGGAAACCTTGAGCTCCTCCTCCTTCTCCTCTTGGCAATTGATATTCTAAGGGTGGATTCTTTGTGAGAAAATTGCAATTGCAGGTAAAGAGAGCAAAACTCATCCTAACTGTAACATACCTGTTCAAAACGCTGGCTATAGACCAGGGTAGACATCATGCTGTGCTATGCCTGGCTACTGTGTTCTTTAGCATCCCTCTAGCCCACGTGTTCTAGAAACAACCTGGGAAGTGCTACATGCCAAGATGACATCCCCACCCACCCCCACCTCCCCCATCCCAGCTAAGGAGGGGAGGGCCCATTGCCAGAAGATGCCAAGTAGATGGATAGTTCTAGTTAAAATATATTATACTGTCTCTGGGAAAATCAATGAGCCAAAATAAAGGCAGCATGGATAGTCATCATGCATGTGTCCTGCTCCTTACGCCTTGGTACAGACAGGCCATAGTTTGTGGCTTAAATATATAGATGAGTGATTGGCATAAAAAGCACAGGGAAAATAATATCTGGCATTGCATCCAAACCTCAACCCCCCAAATCTGTTTTCTTTTTTAAGATAACAGCTCATTTACCTCCTTTCCCTTTGAGGGATCAAGAATCAAGAAATTAATCTCATAACACAAGTTAAAGTGGTGCATGCAGAAAGAGAAACTACTTACCATAAAGTAAGACCTCCAGTTAGAAAATAAGGAAAGAGGCAAGTCTATCAGTAGAATACACTGCTTTGATGCCTGCTCTACAGAATTATCTTATGCATTCCCAGCAATTCCCAGGAGGTTTTCCCCACAGTGCTAAAGAGATATATAAGGATGTCAACTAGTGATGGACTGATGAATTATTAGGAAAAACTTCACTCATATACAGAGAAAATGCCCCAGGGAGGAATTACCAAGCAATGCACACCTTTAGACAATAACTGCTCTACCTCAGGCAAAGATCTAGGAGAAATGGTGGATGTATCTCTACCATGCCAGCAAAGGGCTAGAGGAGAGGGAAACTTTCATTAAGAGAATAAAAATTGAGAGAAATTATTTGTACTAAATAAAAATAATATTGAGTTTTTCTGGTCTTTCCTATAAAAATTAATATTTACATATCATAAAGAATTCAAATAATTTTATTCATGAAAGTAATGATAGAGAAGCAAAGGAAAAACAAAGCTATGGTAGTAGGCTTTATGTAGAAGTTGGTTCTCAATTCTTCAATTTTTACTTTGTCCATCAAACTTACTACCCCACAACAACACTTTAATGCTTATCAGACTGTAAAGATCTTTATCATAGTAATGAAATTGAAATTACTAGACATAAACAATCATAACTTCGTAGCCACTCCTCATCGTTTTGTACCATCTGGCATGTTATCTAAAATAGTCTTTCTCCCATGGTTTTAGGGAAAGAAGTCTCTTTCCACTCAATCAGTAGTGAATTAAAGAGTACTTGCACTGGGGCAAAGTGGTTTGGTGGGGGCAATGGATTGGGGTTTGAGTTGAAATCTGCAAGGTTGTTCGGTGCTGTTGGGGCACTCTCGAATCCTAACCACTCTCTGTCCAGCAGAGTGAACTGGTCCACAGGGACAATGATGAGGTGTTCTACTCCGATAAAGAGTTACATACTCTGAAACTTGCAGGGGCAGCTCTACAATATATGGGGTCATATAGGCTCACTATAAGTCCTTAACCACAGGTATAATTATAAGTCAAGCAATGTTATTTTCCCATTGTCCTTCTATGTCCTAACTCATTCTTCTAAGATTTCTATTTCACTCCCATCAAAATATTTGGTCATCTATAATTTTTATAATTTATTGAGGCCTTCAAAATATTTCAAGTTTTGATCTCCCCCTACCCTGTTCTCCCCTCTTTCTTCTGTCCCCTTCCTTATAGTGAATTTCCTGTAAGTAAGGGATCAGGGAACAGGCTACTCAAAAAGGACACGAGTAAATGCAACTCCATGCCACTTTCCATATATCTGAGTCTCAAATGCTGAAAACAACCCTCACCATGCATGTAACCTGCCGACTACACCAGGCAACAATAAATAGCTGATAAATGTACTAGTTGAATATTACTGTAAACCATTATACTGTATTTGATTCATAACTGTTCACCTTACCATAATATCTTTTACTCACTATGTAACTTTTAGACATCTCTTTTTGACACTTAATTTGGTTTATCCTAAGTTTATAGAATATTTCAATGATTCAACTTTGCTTTCAGAAAATTGAGATTTTTGTATGAGGGTATTCAAAGACTACAAAGTCTACTCTATTTTCAGCCTCTTCATCTAATTCACCTCATCTCCCAAATTATCCCCACCTTCCCAACTTTTTAAAAAAATTCACTTCGTATTCCTACTTGTAGCCCAGTTAATATTTCTTATATATCAGTACTCAATTCAGGAATCACTTTCTGAAAGAAACAACTTCTGAAACTGTAGTTTTAGCTGACTGCTCCCCTTCTGACTTCCCTGAGGTAAAATACAAACATGTCTTTCTTCCTACATTTGCTATGCATGGTGCAAAAGCAAGAAAGGCCTGTGTCGGGGTTGTGGTCTTTCGTCATATTCATTTAATCTGTGTGCTGAGCAAATAATCAGAGAGGCTGGATTATTTCAAGAAGAAGGCAGCATCAGCATCGGAAGAAGGCTTATGAACAGCCTGCAAGATGGCGATGGCACAACCTTCCTGGCTGAAAGCGAGGGGACATGAAGCTTGTTGATAAAGGTCAAGGATTTCAGCCCTCTGTGTGGATTACAACCCAATGTAAACAAAACAAAAGTCCTCGCAACTGGACCAATAGGTAAGATCCTGATAAACAGAGAAAGACTGATGTTGTCAAGGCTTTTGTCTTACTTGGATAGACAGTCAGTGCTCATGGCAGCAGCAGTCAGGTGATCAAATGACACATTGCATTGGGCAGATCTGCTGTACAAGACGCCTTTAAAGGGTTGAAGAGCAAGAATGTTACTCTGTGCACTAAGGTGTGCTTGAATCAAGCCATGCGATTTTCAACCACCAAATATGCATGTGAAAGTTGGACACTGAATAAGGAAAACCGAAGAAGAATGAACATGTTTGATTTATGATGTTGGCAAAGATATTGAAAGTATCATCGACTGCCAAATGACCAAACAAATCTGTCTTGGAAGAAGTACTGCCAGTGTACTCCGTAGAGGCATGGATAGTCAGACTTCAACTCAAGCACTTTGGACATGTTTTGGGGAGAGACCAAAGCATGAGAAGGACATCATGCTAGCTAAAGTAGAGAAGCAGCAAAATAGAAAAGCTTTTGACAAGATGGATTGACACAGTGGCTGCAACAATGGGCTCCAACATCAGAACACTTGTAAGGATGGTGCAGGGCCAAGCAGTGTTTCGTTCTGTTGTACCCAGGTCACTATGAGGTGGAGCTGACTTGATGGCACATGAAAAGAGTAACAACATACTGTCATCTGGAGGTACTCTACTCTAGAGTGGAAAAGAAGTTCTCCCTGTTTAGCAATATACATGGCACAAAAATATTCAAAAATGAAGGTGTATAGTATTAATTCTGGCAATGGGTTTACTTTTTCATATCTCTCTAACTGCATGTAACTAAAACTCTGCATAATTTTTTTATAAAACCAGTTATGGACCTCAAGATCAAAGATCACGATAGTGACCACCCTTAGATTTCTTTTCATTGAGATTCGAGCTTTGTAAAGGATCCCAAGGGACAGCAATATGCTAACAACTAACCACTTCCACACCCACTCCCCCTAAAAATTGCTTTCTACAACAAAAGGATCAAGAAAGGAACAGTGAAGCATTACAGCCCACTTGTAGGCAATAACTCTCCTCCCCCGGCCAAAGAGCGAGGAAAACATCTCTGTCCTAATAAAAGCTGAGTGGAGAGGGAGCACCAACATTCTTGCTTCCAATAAGCTTTCTGCTTCTTTGTTCTACTTTCCTACCAGAGTCGCTGCTTCTGACTCAGAGCAATTCTGTTTCAAGCTTCCAAGACTCTTAATCTTTACAGGAGCAGATGGCCTCATCTGGCCCTCGGCAAAAGAATTATATAAATGTCATCAAAAAGTGGTGCGATGAGGGTTCCCTTTTAAACATATAATGCGTTTCAGTGTGTCCCTCTGTGATCAATGGATGGCTGCAGGCAACGTCTCTCAGTAATTTAGTGCTCTCATCAGGGCACCTTCATAAACAAAAAACACTTCCACCGGAACTGTGGTGTCAATTCAGAGAGTTATGGCCACTGTTCCGGAGATCCTAAAGATCCCAAAGGTGTGATGCTGATAATGTCCTAGAGCAGTGGTTCTCAACCTTCCTCATGCCGCGACCCATTCATGCAGTTGCTCATGTGGTGGTGAACCCCCAACCATACAATTAGTTTCATTGCGACTTCATAACTGTCATTTTGCTACTATTATGAATGGGGCAACACTTGTGAAGGGGTTGTTCGACCCCCAAAGGGGTCACGACCCACAGGTTGAGAACCGCTGTCCTAGAAGGACCAGGAATAATTAGGGTGGTTAATTAGGGGGAAGTTGTAAGAAAATAGTAAGCTGCCTTGCTGACAAAGAGGAGATATTAAGAGAAAATCACAATTCACGTGCTCATACTTTAGGGTCACAAGAGTTGTCCTATAAGCGTTTTCTTGGTAAACTTTACCCCACACCCCCTTCAATCATGCCCTCGCTCCTTCAGACTTGCTGTTGTTCTCAAGGGGATGCTAAGAGGAAGACATCTTGAGTCCCTTAAGAATATTAAAGCAGTCTTTTGACTTTGAGGAAGATTAGAGAATAGGAACATTGCTTTCAGAAATGCATACATCTACAGAAGATATGCATATGCCAAGAACAAAAACGTCGTATTTTTATATTTTCACTCCCTGAAATGTTCTGTGGTTTTGTGGTGCTCCGATCCATAAGGTTTTCAGTGGATATTCTCTAAGAAGTGAATCGTCTACTCCTTCTTGCTTGCTGAAATAGAGGGAAGTTTGAAGTAATTTGTCATGAAGTTTTAGGACTGCCACCTTCTGTAGGAATTAATTGGAATTCAATGTAAAGAAAACAATATCCTCAAAAGTGGACTGATAGGTAACATGTTTATATGTGTAGAAAAGATTGATGTTAAAGATTTTGTCCTGCTTGGGTCCACAATAAGTACTTATGGAGGCATCAGTCAAGAAAGCAGAGTGTTGAAGAGCAATGTTTTCACTTTGAAGACTAAGGTGTGCCCGACCCAAGCCATGGTTATTTTCAGTCATCTCATTTGAATGTAAATATTGAATAAGCAAGAATGAAGACCTGATGTATTTGAACTATGGTGGTTGCAAAAAAAGTATTGAAAGCATGACATAATTCCAGAAGAATAAATAAATCAATTTTGGAAGAAGTGCAATCAGTACGGTCCTTAAAAAGCCAGGATGGAGAGACCTTATCTCCTCTGAAGGTTTTATCAGGACAGGCCAGTCTCTGGTAAAGGACGTTATGTGTGGTAAATAGAGGGTCAGGGAAAGTGGGAGAGTGCCAGTAAGTGGCATCGGCGCCATGACTGCAGCAATGAACTCAAACATAACAGCTATGGTGATGCAAGACCGAGCAGTGTCTCATTCTGATGGGAACAGGGACTCCAAGACAAACCAGAACCATAACTGGCAGCAACAACAATCTTTTTTTTGCAGCAGTTTTACTTACTTTAGTTTGCAAAGATCTAATTCATGGTGAAAATATTTAATTATGGAGTTTTAGTCTATCATTGTGTCCTTAATGAGCTATCGTTTCCTTTAAAACTTTATATCTTTGTATCTACTTAAAATACTTTTCACAACAAATACAACACAACACGTTAAACTTGCAAGAGTTAAAATCTATTCTTCAGCAGAGTTGTAGGTACTGTAAAGTTTCAAGTAGCTTTTTCTAAAAAAAATTTGTTCACCTCTTCTTTGTTTGAAACTTAATTATTATATTTATTTGGAGATCCTTAGAATCACTTATTGGTATATTTATTATTATTTTACACATACAAATTTTCATCAGAAATGTCATCTCTCTTGCTAGAGGTTTGGAAGATAACTTTAAAATGCGAAACAGGTCTCATTATATTAACTTTAGAAAAGAAACCATTTCATCAGACTCATAAATAGAGATGCATAGAGATGTCTCTTTTTAATTTAATCATGTAGAACTGTTTTCTTTATTAAATTCTTTGTGGTAATGATAGGTTATTTATTAAATGTCTAAAATTTCATTAGGGTTTATTTTCTCTAAAGAGAATTTTTAAAATATCATCATTATAAGCATTAAAATGTTTTATATATCATCAGAGATTATTTTATGCTAGTAACCATAATTTACATGAGCCTCAAGATACATTTTTAAAAATAATTGAGTCAATGGAACTTTATTTACCTCATTATATCATCATTCTTTGCCCAGAGTTTTTTTCTTTACACATATACCAAAACCCAAAGCCAAGCTCACAATTCTGTTTCATAACAACCCTATAAGGCAGTGTAGAACTGACTCTGTGGGTTTCTGAGCTTGCAAGTATTTGCTGGAGAAGAAAGATTCTTTTTTTCCTCCCAATGGCTGATGGATTTGAATAGCTCACTTGCAGTTAGTTAATGGCTCAACTTGTAAACTACTATATCACCAGGGCTTCTCTATCATTTACCAAATATAATGCTTGTTTAAAACACAATAAATTACCTTTATTTATTTTCCTTGTCTTTTCTACTAATGATGGTTCTTGATTGTAGTATACCTCTTGAAATGGACAAATATCAATCGTTTTTTTTTGGTCCAGTTATTCTATATATTCCTTCTGTCTTCTTTTGATGCATCCAGCATCATTTAATATTTTGCTGCCAGAATCCTTCAATATTGCAAATCAATGATTGATTTTATTTTTTCTTTAGCTCTTGCTGTTTGGGAAATTCTGTAAGTGTTCTACCCTTTTTCCTTCTCTGACTTCAGATATTTGCACATTTTATTGTAGTGAATGACTCTCTCAGTAGAGTACCCTCTGGACTTTCTATTCAATTCTTTTACCTTATCATTACTTCCAGTTGCTCTAATTTGTCTACATTCAAAAACAAGTCTCAGAAACTCTTCTGATACGCATACTTCGCCTATTCTCTTTTTTTGGTCTTTTTTATAAACGGTTTTATTAGGGCACAATACAAATATCATACACAGCTATAGCTAAATCATATCAAGAAGAGTTGTGCTATCACTACCATAATCAATTTTAGAACATGTTCTTCTTTCTTGTACTCCTTATTATTAACTGTCCATTTCCATTGCCTCCCCTCAACCCCCACCCTCCACCCAACCCTTCTTGCCTTACCCCCAAGGACCAGTAATCCAATTAATGTCCCCATAGACTCACCCATCTGGATTTCATATACTGAAAAACAGCACAACACCAGAACACTAACAAAATAAAATAGAGAAAAGCCATAACTCAAGACAAAATAGAAAATATTAAAAACTAAAACAATTTTTAAATGGATTAAAAGGGAAATCAGATGATAAGGTGTTAGATTTTAACCGAACTACATCTGCATTATCCACATTTCAATGCACTCTGTATGACAGTGAGGTTATTCGCACTTCTACTTTCATAGGGTGTGCACCAGAGGCTTACATATGTTCCCTTCACTTTGATTGAAAACCGATATAAGCTTTAAATACATCAAAAGGGGCATATTATTGGATGTTATATTTAAACTTGGCTACGTCTACTATCCATGTCTCTATAACACTCTCTGTCTTGTCTTGTAAGTGACCTTGTCTCCTGTATGATGTCCTTGATGTCATCCGATGACCCATCTGTGTTTGTTGGTGGTGGTGGTGGTGTTTGTTTACTTTGTTTCATTAGTATTCAATTTGTCATATATAAGCTTGAGATGACCTCTAAATTCTGGTGGCATATACTCAAAATTACATTTTAGCTGTGGTGGACTTATTTTAATTTTCTTCAACTTCAATTTGAAATTCATATTATCCATCATCAACTACTGACCTTATTCTGATGAATTATATTGAGCTTCTCTATCATCACTTACCATAATTTGATTCCGGCTTATTTATGCATCACATTTTGGACGACTTCCTGTTTCCTGGTTTCAGACTTTATACATTTCACATTCCAATTACTAATGAATGTTTGGAGCTGTTCCTTTCATTTTGACTCATGAGACCTCCACCGATGAAGGTCCTGAATCTTTGCTCCTGCACATCCTGAAGTCAACTCCACGTTAAGAAGGCAGCTCTCCCTAGTGAGAGCCTCCCAACCTCTGAGGCTCATTTTCCACCTGATATCAGATAACGCTCCCTCTTCTTCAGAAGTTTCCAATGGCTAATTTGTCAGAAGTGGTCCGCCACTTTCTTCTTCCTACTCAATCTTCGTCTGGAAGTTTCGCTCCAACCTATCGACCGTGGGTGACCCACTGTAAAATGACATACTTTGTCTTAACACAGTAACACTGGACTCACTACACTATGACAGACAGACAGCTTGGCAATTCACTTGATTGCATGTATTTCTTTTTTAGCTCATGCTCTAGCTAAAACACTGCTATATGTCAGAAGCACATGGCTCTCAATAATTGAGAAAATTGTCCCCAACAAATGCGAACATCCAAAGATACAATACTGTAATTAGGAATATAACTACTAAAAACTACTTTAAGCCCAGCGTAGTGTCAATAAATGTGTCTCATAATCAAACACAAGAAACACAGGCTTATTTATCTTCTAAAATACCACTGCCACCCAGTTGATGTCAACTCGTAGCAACCATGTAGGACAGAGTGGAACTACCCATATGGTTCCAAGACTGCAAATCCCCAGGGAAGTGGACCATCACCTGTTTCTTCTGTGGGTGGCTGGTGGGGTTAAGCCACTGACCTCTTGCGTAGCAGCAACACTTAACTACTGAAACGATGCTTCAGTTGGAGAGACAAAAATTTATTGAGGGAAAAGAGAAAGCTAGACAAATTGATTATATAGGGCAATATATTTATTCTAACTTACTCCTTTTGTTTGTTTGCTCATTTATATTTTTGATGCAAAATCTGAGAAAGGAAATTTCTAGTTTCCTTGATTACAATCACATACTGAAGAATAAATAAATAAGTAAATAAATAACAATTGTAAATGTCTAGATATCTCATTTTGACTTTATTTAACACACATTGAATAACATAGTTCCTTACCTATAAAAAGAAAGGGTTTCCTAAATTTAGTTAACCTTATTAATATTTTAGCTTTCCTTATGTTCCTATGAAGAGTTATCCTTCTTTCCCATAGGATGATCTAAAGTTACCAAAACATTGTATATTCTTCTAGTTTAAACAAGTGCAGTGCTAATAAATATGCATCAAGTTTTGTATCAAATTGCCAGTGTCAAAATCAAATGTTCTGCTGAAATATTAATAGATTGTGTTCCTATGAGCCTAATAAATTACCTAGAGAGGTGATCAGTCTCATATCATTTGACAGTCAACTCAACCAGTTAGAAAAGGGAAGCAATACTGTAAAATTCCTCAGAAATGTTCATTTGTCTTGACAATGGAGTATGGTTTATATGCATTTTCTGTAGGAAATACTTTCATGCAAAAACACATCTCTGTAGTGTGTTTCTGTTTCCACAGCTCAGTGATAATATAATCCACACAATAAAATGATTCTTTCTAGAACTTTTTAAATATCTAGAAATCTTATGCAGTATCATGGTGTGTAAATGATGAAGTTTTCAATGTTATTATTAAACCATTAAATCAATAATGTTATAGTAACATAGCTATCCTTTTAAGAAAGTAGCATTTTCCTATGGAGTCTCACAATAATTTTAGCTAATCAATTCTATAGATACATGATGATTATTTTCTTAGCCTGGCTGCCTTCAGATTATCTTCAGAAATCATTGGCTAGTCCTGTAAAAAACAGTGAATGAGCTTTAGAAAACAGTGCCCACCACAATTTCATACGGAAATTACTATTCATTCAATAATCTTTGTGTCTGTGTGTGAGGAAGTGAGAGACATGTTTAGCAAAAAAACCTGACAAAATATACATGATATTTATTATTTATCTATATTCTATATCATTTTTTATCCTCATATAGTTTTCCTCACTATCTGAAAATAAAGCATGTCTATAAAATCTCCCATAAGATGAACTGGTGTAAAGTTAAGGCATAATTACCATTAAATTACTTAGGCAAAAATGTTATTCCCATAACCCCCAAATAATCTACAAATTATACCAAATATCACATAAAAATTATAATAACACTAACATAAGGTGTTCATAATATGTGAGTCTAAAATCTGAAGAATTTGGTGTGTATAAATAGGGCAGCCATAACCCCATCTTCAAGTTTAAACACAAGACTAGCTTCTATCTCAAATTTTAAAACTGCCTTTTCTCGTGCTATTTTCTCAAATGTTCATCCTGACATAGCCATCTTCCCTAAAGAAGATTTTCTTTGCAGTCAGACAGATCCAGTATGTTACAGCCTACTCCCATGGAGTTTGGTGAAACAAACACTGAATGTGCCCAAAGGTTCTTGACTTATGGCACGAATGATAAATCTTCTTTACAATGGACTACCACGGAGGGAGGGGGGAGCACATTTGAGAACCAGATTTAATAACTTGTTCCCAGAAAAACATGTTCTGCCATTGTCCTGTAACTTGTAAATAATTGTAAAGGACACATATTTTCAGTTATGTACCCTTAACAAATCCTGTAACTTCACTGAATTCCTCCTCTCAGATAACCTGCCTTCAATTACCCGTGAATTCGTGGCTTTCGATCCTACTTTAGCTGTCTAAGAATGCTTGCTTCTGCATTGTATGTGGCGAGCATATTTTCACGTTTATGTCCCACCACACAATTGTGTAGAATGAATGGAAAATCTTTGTCACGTGGACATCATTTATGAAAAATGCCCCTTTCCAATGATGATTTAATTTTGTTTCTGGGTAATTTTTTTCTTAATTTTGATTTCACCAGCTTGCATTACCAAGAGGGATACACTGTCACTAATTCTACAGAATTCTTAGAAAGTAGCCCTTTCCTTCGCATAGCAAACTGAATTGTTGATGCTCACAAGGGCTTGCACTCTGGCTTCTGGTGGTTGATAAATAACTCTATCAATTCAATGAAGGCTTTTTCAATTACCCATAATTATAGATTTCTGTTAAGCAGAGAGGGTCCTCACATCTTCAGGAACAAAAACAAAATATGGATCGAAAGGTAAACCTCCCAGGAGTCCTTCCTTTACCCTCTGAGATTGCTGTCGTAGAAGTCCAGGCTTCTTAACCTAAAGACGTTCATCCAACATCAAACCGAAGGAAATAACAGCTGACTCACCTGCAAAAGGCTGCTTTTCAAGAGCCAACCACCTTTTGGTTCCAAGTTCATTTGAATAATAAAAGGGGGAATTATAAGACTCCTATACATGATGATATAGTAAGTGATGGAATACACCCCCAAGTAGCCTTAAAGTTTTCAAACACTCATCAAAATAAGGCATCTAAATCTGAAATTCAAGTGAGGAAAGACATGAGTTGCAAGCAAGACACAATCAATATTTTATTATGTAAACCTCAGGGCAAGATGGTATTGCTATATTTTACTGTATGGCTTTATTACTAACCAAGTTCATCATATCCTCACTAAAATTTGGAAAACTTGATCACTCATAGGCAGTAGTACTGGTGGGCTGAATTAACTGAGGCAGTCAGTCCATCACACCATAGCCTCTTGTCTCCTGTATTCATCCTTCTTGCTTCATTAATTTTAATCACAATGGCCATGAGGCACCGCCTCACTGACAAGTCTATAAAAGAACCATACAGAATCGTTTGTTTCTAATTTCCAGACTCAATGGTCCTTATCTACAGCAGCACACTGACAAATCTCCATAAAAAAGGAACCTTCATGGTTCGAGTCTGATCAGTCAATGTACTTCGAGTTATTTAAAAGTTCCTTTAAATTTCATTCATATAATGGAAGCCTTCATTGGACTGATAATTTAAAACTTTTATGGGGAAAAAAAAGAAGAAATATATGTTGAAAAGATGAGCAGGACCAACAAAATAGGAATTCCTTAAAAGGGAATCCTCGCCTAGGGTACTTTTTTTTAAGAGCTTCCCTTATTGGGATAGACTTACTTTCTGCTGATGACGCAGGACCAGGCAGCATAGCATTCTGTTGCACGTAGCTTCTTTCTGAGTCAGAGCCAACCCGACAGCACCCAACACCACGTAACATATATTGCCATTGTAATTAAAGTAAGGGTTATATGTAAATTTATTCCCAATGCTTTCATTGAGAGAACCAACATATTTCCCATGGAATAACTCGTATCTAATAGGTACATCTATCCCGTTAATAGACTAAGCTTGCTTGAATGTCCTCCTAATACATGACAACCAAGTAGTCCTTCCAATGGAGCCTGATCCAAGGCTCCCCTTTTTCAAAAAGATCACTACAGACTACATGCTCAATTCAGGCATACTTAATACAGCAGATGAGATAGCAGTTCCAAAAAAAAAGAAAATATATCAGTACATTAAAAGACACAAGCTAAGGCAAATGAGTTTATGGCGGTTAATTTCAATGGAGTTTCCCATGCAGAGGAAATCATGACCTCTTGGTCATGAGCCAAGATAGTTGAACAAAAGGAGGAAAAATGAATGCATGAGTGTAAAATCCAAGTCACTTGGTGTGTGTGAATAGAGCAAGCTGAAAGCAGAGCCTTAACTCCATCAGAAAGTCCTAATGTTCATCTATAATGCAAATTGAATTGACTTTTACATCAGCAGATGCTCTGACCTAACAAGATACCCTAAAGGAAACCTTCAGGATGGGTCAGCCTCATCCCAGGGAGCCTTTCCTCTTTGGCTGATAATAACCTGTCCCTGAAGGTTGCTGACTCACGGCCTGATAGGTACATTTTCTTTGTTATGGGCTCTCTGAAAAAAGACATTCTTAAGAGAGCAGATTTACTAGCAGTTTTCCAGAAAGAGATGTCCTACTATTGTCCTGTGACTATCCTTTCATTAACTGAAAGACCCAGCTCCTTGCAATTAGACACCCTTTACTGAATCATACAATCCCATGGCACTCTCTTTTCACTGCCTGCCGGTTGATTCAGACGTATAGTGAACCTCAAAGACATGATAAAACAATTTTTGCGATTTCCAAGATTGCAACTCTTTACAAGTGTAGAAAGTCTCTCTTCCAAGCAGTTTGTGGTGTCGAATTGTTGGCCTCGTAGTTAGCAACCCAACCCATAACCACTGTGCTACCAGGGCCCACTGCGTGCCTGAGCCCACAAATCCTGTGTTCCCTGATCTCACATTACTGTGCTGATTCTCTTTCAGTCAATTATGATTTTGTAGCTTTAGTTCACACTTCAAATATATGGGAATGTTTGTTGCTTTATTGTCCATCAAAACAGACAGTTTCTTTCCCTAAATTAGGAATTTTTAAAATTCAGACAAGTCTCTGGGATTTTAATACATCTCTTAATTCTACTTTTACAGTGCTTGTGTTTTCACAATCGAGACCTTTCAAAGCTATGGCACTTGACGCTGAGAGTCTAAGTGTAGTTCCTGTGGAAGGGGCCGGCAGGGTCAATCTCCCTGTTCCGCATGCACACTCCTTTATTTATCACGGATCACTGCACAACAAACCCTAAGTGCGAACATCACTTTCACCTTTTCTCTTCAGAGCAAAATTTCTCTTTACATTTCACTTTTGTTAGTGAAAATCGATATTGCTACAGGCCTTTTGTAAAAGCAAGGTGCCAAAAGTTGATCTTTAAAAAAAGAGGATGACTGTAGTTGACTAGATTATGCTCACATAGTATGAAAATAAATCCTTTGTCATATATGCTTAATATATCTCCCAGGTTATTTTTTTCTTTTAACTTTTAGTAGGATATTTATTGTTGTAAAGAGATTTTAATTTTTATACTATGAACTCTGATTAAGTTTTCCTATATTCCTTCTAAATTTGTCACAGATTAAGGTTTCTTTCTATCCCAATATTATAGCTATCCATAATTTTCTGTGTTATTTAAAATTTTAAATCTTTGATATGTATGCATCTGAAATTTGTGATTGATATCAGGAAGGTATGTAATTCATTTTCAAATAATAAGTGAATTTTCCAAATAATTTAAAAGATTACATATTTTCTCATAGATCTGGATTTCCATTTTTACAAGATACCAATTTTCTCTAAACATTTCCCTTACTACTCAATTTTGTTGACATATTTTTCTGAATACCTAACCCCCCAAAAATGTCCTACTACTTCTACAATAGTTGAAATTCATCTTTCTTCCCACTCCCACCACTCTTAACCAAATTACTATGATCTCTTAATTCTATTGCACTAATGGCTACATAAAGTGTTCCAGTTTCACTCTTGTCCTTACTCACATGTATTTTTCCAGTGTGTGCTGAATGAGCCATTTAAAAAACCTCCTATTTCCTACTGAAATTCCTTCTGTGTTGCACCTTACAATCCCAAGAACACTCAACTCATTAGCATGACTTAAGAGGCACTAACATCCATCCCCACCTTCCTCTTCTGATTGATCTGAAAACAATATTCTCATTCATTGTGGTTCTTCAAGCAACTCCAGTATTTTCATTCTCAGCATAGGCTTCCCTGGACATTAAGGCAATTTTCTTTAAACTCCCATAGAGTATGCCCTAGTTGTATTTCTGGTTTCATTTCAAATGCCCTTCTTTGATACCCCTATTCAAATTAATCAGTGTTGCAAAATACAAATTCTACTGATAAATAGGGTGGGGTGTAAAGGAGTAATAATCACAAGGATCTACATATAACCTCCTCCCTGGGGGACAGACAACAGTAAAGTGGGTGAAGAGAGAAGTCGGACAGTATAAGATATGACACAATAATAATTTACAAATTATCAAGGGTTCATGAGGGAGGAGGGAGTGGGAAGGGAGGGGGGGGAAATGAGGAGCTGATGCCAGGGGCTTAAGTGGAGAGCAAATGTTTTGAGAATGATGAGGGCAATGAATGTACAAATGTGCTTTACACAATTGATGTATGTATGGACTGTGATAATTGTATTTAAATTTTCAAGTCCTTTCAGAATAATTTTGTAGACAAATTTGCTGTTTCTCTGTAATTGAACATTCTTGTTTAATAAATGGTTTGCCTCTGGGTCTCAGAGTAATGGTTACAGTGTTTACAATGTAGTACATTATCTACTGAATTATGTATACTTCAATGGGAACAAGTATACAGTCAGCATAGGTATGTATATGTAAAGGTCTCTGGGTTGCACTTCTCAGTTGTACCTAGAGTTTGATAGTTCTAACTCACCAAGTGACAACAGAAAAGAGAGGCCTGGTAATCTGCTTCTGCCAAGAAAAATCTATGGAACAGTTCTACTCTATAACATGAATCATAGTTGACTTGATAAAAACATAATTAATGTATCTGTACTATATTAACTATGTATATATACATATGTAATAGTACATGGCAAATCTCTACATGAAATCTGTGGAAACTGAAATGAGGAGATTACCTTGTTTTCCTGGGTCTTGTAATTGTTTTGCCTTTCAGTCTGTAGTCTTACCACTGTTCTGTGGGAACAGAAAGATTTCTCCCAAGTTGTGTCCCCCAGATATATGTTAGACTTAGGACACTGCTTGCAACTAAAGGTAAATACTTCTCAAGTTACCTCTTTGAAGGCAGTCAGTTGCCAGACTACTGTCTGGTCCCACCACAAGCAGGGCCCACTCCCTGCTGTTACGGACAATGGGCTACTTCTCCCTAAAGGCTTGTGGCCATCAGTTTGGTCCCTGTAGATGAGGTTTACACCCTACTGATAATGGTTTCTATAGTGAGTCAGAGAAAAGGCAAACCTGCTCAGTGACATCCAAAGTTAGGCCTCCATCATGAATCCCGGGTCCACCCATCTTGTCACATGTATACCCTTATTCCCTCTTCTACCAATAGCATATGAATCCCTAGATCACTCCCCTCCTATACCTATAGCACAGCCCTTTCCTGTGACGTTTAAGGTCTACTAATGACTAAGAGTACACAGAAATTAGAATCTTCTAGTACCTGATCAATGCTGTCACCCAAATATCCCCTATGCAGGAAGTGAGATGAGTTTGTGTGTAATCTAGAATGTTATGAGGCAATAGGACAGCAATGCGATCTTATAAATGGAAAAGGGCTGAACCACCTATGTGGAAGCAGCCTCAGCAATGATCTGAAGACTGAAGTGGAAGATTGACAGAGCCAAAGGATGCCTCCGGGACAGTAAGAGGAAGGGGACATGCTAGCAACAAGGTCAAGCGTGAATCAAAAGGACAGTTCAATGCAAAAGCATAGAACACTAAGGACACCAGTTCATTTTAATTGTGCTTAAAACTAATTGTGTGGCTTATTTTTTAACAGAGGCAATACCAAATTTGGCATTTGAAATGTCACCAATTCCAAAGGGTGTGAATGCAGAGTAAATGGGCATTATTATTATTGTTACTATAAAAATTAATATTCCCTTGGTCAAAGTAACTAGGAGGAATTACTGAAGCCAGAATGAAGGCTGAACATGGTAATGGGACAGGAGGAAAGTGTAAGGAAATAGAGGAAAGAAGTAGGAGGCAAAGGGCATACATAGAAGCCTAAATAC
>NW_022103898.1:46580016-46583730 GCF_000313985.2 Echinops telfairi
AAAAAATTAATATTCCCAATATGTATGAGGAATTATTCACTCAAATCAAAAGTTACATAAGAAAACATAGAATAATGGGATGTAGAGATTGTTAGAGTTTATGTTCTGATAATAAAAATAGACTGACTTAATTTGGTTAATAACTTATGTTGCAATATTTATTGGTGAGGATTTTACTACAGTCAAATAATCTAGTTGGATGAGACAGCATAAAATGTTGTAGAGGTAAATGTACAAATGTGCTTGACACAATGGATGGATGGATGGATGGATGGATGGATGGATGGATGGATGGATGGGTTGTGATAAGGTTTGTAGGAGCCCCCAATACAATGATTTAAAAAAATGATGTAGAGGTCTGTTTTCTTTTCTAATTTTAAAAGGAAAGTTGAGATTGAAAATAGAAAAATAGTCCCTTTGTAGCAAGTGGAAATGTAATGTTTTATTTTTAAAGGACTATTATCAGTAAGATTTTCTGGAATTCTAATCTTTTAGCCAAGATCTACCATATCTAACATTGGCAATGATATTACTTGTACCATATTTTCTTCTAAATCTGGTATTAATTTCTTAGTTTTCTGTTCTGTCATAACCAATTTTGAATTATTTCAAACAAAATTTTACTTACTTGCATGTGACATTAATAATATTATTTGATACATTCTTCATTGTAGTGGATCACATTTCTTTGGAATGGGTACAAATAGGAATCGCTTGCAGTTGGATGGCTAAATAATTATCATGCACAACTTTTAGCATAGACGTGAGTACTTTCAATGTTGCATCTGTTTGCTGAAACATCTCAGTTGGTATGCCATCCGTTCTGGGAACCATGTTCACGTATCAGTGCCGTAGGACCTCTTGGACTTCTTTCTGACATATCATCAGTTCTTGATCATATGCCACCTACTGAACATTGGCCAATTGTTTTCCGTACATTGACTTTTGTACTGTGTCCATCTTCTTGGCTGCATCATGCACCATTCAATTTTTTGCCTATGTTGTTCATTTTGACTCATAGACACCCTATGTGCAACACAACCAAACTGTCTCCATGTCTGTGCCGTTGTCACAATCATAACCACGTGGAACCATTACCACAGCCATGGTAGCAACACATCTTGTTAAGGTCCTCCTCTTTGTCAGTGACACTTCACTTTTCCAGGTGTGATGTCCTTCTCCAGACTGGTCCTTCCAGGTAGCTTGTCCAAAGTACATGAGATTCGGCGTTACCATCCTCAAAGACAAATTTCTTCACTATTCTATCAGCTTATGATATATTCAATATTCTTTACCAGTACCAGTATTTACATACATACATTCTTCAGTCTCCTTATTCATTGTCCAGTGTTTGCCTGCCTACAAAGTGACTGAAAATGTCATGGTTCAGGTTAGGCCCACCCTAGTCTTCAAAGTGGAGTCCGTGCTCTCTAACAACTGCAGACTGTCTCTGCTTTGCCCGAGTGCTGCCTCCACAGGTGTTGATTGTGGTTCTGATTTAGAAAAAAAAGATTTTTCCCCTCTCCTCAGTTTTTCATTACATTGTTTACTGGTCCCATTGTGAGGATATTTGTTTCCTTTTTAATGAGTTGTAAATCTATATATGTAGTCTTTGATCTACATCTGTAAGTGCCTCAAGTCCTGTCTGCTTTCAGCAAGCAAGGCTGTGTTGTCTGCTTATTGCTAGTTGTTAATGAGCTTTCCTCCAACTGATGCTGTGTCCTTTTTAATTTAGTCCAGCTTCTTGTAATATTTGCTCAATGTACACATTAAATACGTGAATGTCCACGCCTCTGACATACAAATTTCTTGACTTTAAATCACTCAATATCCTCATTCTCTTTGAATGAGTGCTTCCTTCTGAGTTTCTGTTCAGGTTCTGCATGGGACCAATGGTGCTCTGGAATTCCCTTTTTTTTCACAATGTTATTCATAGTTTGTTATGGTCCACATAGTTGAACATCTTTGTATATTCAATAAAAAATGGGTAAAAAATCTTTCTGATATACACTTTTTCCAGTCAAGAGCAGTATGATATCAGTAATGATCTCTCTAGTTCTATATCATCTTCTGAATCAGGTTTGACTTTCTAGCAGTATCTTGGCTATTCAACTGATTTTGAATTATCTTCAGCACTACTTCAATCAATGTGTCACTGATGTATTCTTGTTAAATAGCATGGAAATAGAAGTTTAAAATCAAACAATATGTGGCATTGGGGGAAATCCCATAATACATTTTTAAATAATCAAAGCAGTTTAAAAACACTTTAAGCTACAAACACTGTTCAAAATATTTCAAAAACAAAGATATCATGAGGATAAGGTTCACCTGATCCAAGCTAGTATATTTTCAATTACTTGGTATGCAGGCACAAAGTGGAACGTGTGGTCCCAATAAAATGATTTTTGGGGAAAAAAGTAGAAAACAAATAATGAAAACGAGAAGAATTGATACAATTGAATTTTGGTGTTGGCAGAAATATCAAGTCCACCATGGACTGTCAGGAGAACTAGCAAATATGTTTGGAAAGAAATATAGCTTCGATAGCTTCGATACTCCTAAGAAGCCTGCACAGTGAGACTTCATCGCAAACCACTATGGATATGCTATAGGATGGAGCAGTCTCTGGAGAAATGCTTAGGAGTGTTAGAAAGAGAGGGTCAATGTGAAAGAGGAAACCCATCAAGGTCATTGATCTACAACGTGGCTGCAACAATGAGTTCAAGCATGACAATGAGGATGATGACGATGGCACAGCTGCAGACAGGGCCTCCTTCTGATGTACACAGGGTCACTGTGAGTGGGAATTGACTCAGGGGCACCTAATGACAATCACCACATGAGGAAATGGAAAGTGGTTGGGCTTTCACAGACTAGACTATAGTTCTGGACGTTGAGAAGTGGAGGGAAAAGAAGATTATACCTTGAGAACAGAGAAGGAAAATTCAGTTTTCCTCGAATGGCAAAGGCCCAGAAAATAAATAACTAGATATTTTTGAGTAGTAGTATAGATTGCTTAATAAGTATCAAAATCTTAAGAATAAAATCAAGGACAAGGGAAAAGTTCAAGGATTTTTAGGTCCCAAAGTTTATAAAAGTTAAGTGAGAGAAGCATATATATATGTATATATAACTATATATACACCTAAATCAACTTTATTCCTCCAATGCCTTATAGCACACAGACACATGTGGGGGAGAAACTGTGAAGATAAAGATATCAGTCATTATTATTTTCAGCAAATATATCCTTGAAAATAAAATTTTATGAATATAAATGTAAATATTTGTGTATATATACACATATGTAAAATAAAACCAAATGAATACATTTCTAGAACTTATCTCTCTCAAGATCTTGAAAGGGCCACACACATATGAGGGTCCCTGAAGCTTATACTTTTTGGTGTCATTGAAAATGCTTGTGAGATCACGAGGCATCCAAGGGGTCAGGTATCAGGCATCAAAGACCAAAAAAATCACACCATTGTGACTGAGGGGGAGTGCGGAGTGGAGACTGAGGGCCCATCTGTCAGCAGTTGGACATCTCCTTGCAGAAGGGTCCGTGGGGAGGAGACAAGCCAGTCAGGGTGCAGTGTAGCAATCCCCCCACTATAATGATCCCAATTCTACCTTGCAAATCCGGCTGGACCGGAGGATTTAAACTGGTACAGATAGGAACTGGAAACACAGGGAATCCAGGACAGATGA
>NW_022103898.1:46584509-46589995 GCF_000313985.2 Echinops telfairi
GAGCAGCTGGTGGATTTGAACCCCCAAACTAGCAGTTAGCAGCACAACAATGCAGTCCAAGAGTTTATTCACAGCACCAGTCGGATTCCTTTCCATGCATACTATATCCATGGAAACGCTATGAGGTAATTCCATTCTGTGTTATAAGAATTATATGTATCTGAATTGATTTGATAATAATTGGTAAATTAGAAGTCTCGTAATGATAAAAATAGAAGAATTCTAGTCAGCTAACCAAAAGGCTGGAATCTTGAGTCCACTCAACTGATCTTTAGAAGAAAGGCCAGAATATATGTCTTTGAAAATATGCTGTTGAAAACTACTATGCTACACACATGATGATTGGTTTATATGAAGTCAAGCCAGTCACTTCAAGCAGTGGAAGCAAGCCTACTGGTGCTCCCTGGCTGCCTGCCTGCTTTGAAGTGGCATGCCCATGAACCTGGGCAATAGAAGCAGAACTAGGGAAAAGCACCAACACCTCAGCTATTTTTACCTAAAATATAGTTGTTTCCTTAAATATATACTTCTCAGCTTGTTCAATAGCATCACGTACAGTGAGTCAGAAGCATTGTTTCTCATGTTATGCTCATCTTCATTGCTGTTTATTTGAGATTTTTTTTACCCTCACTCTATCATGCCAGAGGTAAATCTCATTTTCATACAATATTTCTTTCGCAATATATCTAAAATATTTTTGATATTCAAAATATTAAGAAGGAAGAATATTTCCTTTGTTTTATTTTCCTGTATCAGTAAATATTTAGTAATCAGAACAATTATGTGTTGATTTTGTTAAAATAGGAAAAAAATACAGAAATGTATTCAAATAATGGGACATATTTTGTAGGCAATTTTTTTAATTACTCCAAAATCATTGGTTATATTAGTTCATACAGGTGTTTAGCTTTTGTCCTACCCAAACCAAACCAAACCAACCTCACTGCCATTAAATCCATGCCAATTTATAGTGACGCTATAGGGCAGGGTAGAACTGCCCCTGTGAATTTATGAGACCGCAACTCTTCACCGGAGTAGAAATCCCCGCCTCCTCCCACCGAGCGTCTGGGGGCTTTGAACTGATGACTTGGCAGTTAGCCGTCCACAGCACAACCATATTCCACCAGCCTTTTATGTTTCACTGGGTTTTAACTTGTTTACTAGACCTTTTTGGTTGAGTTACATCCCTATCTCAGTGGTATATTTCATTACAATAAACCCATTGTCTACTTGTCTTTAAAGAATAGCTTATTTCTGATGTAGTCAAGGTGTTATAGAGATGAGAGAGAGATAGATCTTAAATATTGATAAAATGATGTCAATATAGATAGAGGTGTAAGTACAAGCACAGGAACAGTTATCGATAGATAATAATGCGATTCTAAGATGTCCTCACTATAGAAATGAAATATTAGTGTGATTATCAGGAAATTATAAGTATTTGAGTGAAAGTCAGTAAGATATCTCTTGGTTAATATTCTAGTAAGATTGTATTTCCGCGAGGGTCTGATTGACCGATATTGACTTGGTGGGAAACTAAAAATTGTGTCCCAATATCAAGAAAGATTTTTTAAAATGATGGCATCACTCAAGCAGAAATATGTTTATGAAAGTTTCTATTTTAATGTAACTAAAATGTGGACATGTAGACATTTATAGTATAAATTACAGCATGAACTTTAAAATGAACAAAATGTATTTTCTGAAACCTATTGCAGAGTACACGTTTATAGGGCGTCGTTGTATGGCTGTGGCTAAAGAACCATGGTGAGCTCAGAGCCTGGTGGAAAGAGGGTGTATGGAGGATAAGAAAGCATGTGCATAACTACACATTTGAAGTGCATCCTAGACACCATCAGAGATACAACAGCAAATGGTGCTGTCTGTATTCAAAACAGGAAAAAAATACAAAAATTTCAGTAAGAAAAAAATGTACTATAAGAGTCTCATAGAAAATTACAATGTGCACCAAAGGAGATGAGGAGACAAATGATTGAGATCATGTTGTTACATTGTTAGATGCCTCCAAGTCTACTCCAATTCACAGTGACCCAGGTTCAAATGGAACACTGCCTATTCCTGCACTGGGCTCACCATCGTTCTTATGTTTCCGCCCCTAGTGGCCATCTGTCAGTCAATCTGGTCAAGGTTCTTCCTCTTTTTCCCTTCCCTGCAACTCTACTTCAACAAGCATGATGCCCTTCTATAGACTTGACTCTCCTGACAACATGTTCCAAGAATATGAGACAAAGTCTCTCCATCCTTACCCGTAAGGAGAGGCAGTTTTTGTTCCAAAATGGATTTTTTCCCTGTTCTTTTGGCAGTCCCTGGTGCTTGCAATTTTCATCACCAGCACCATCGTTCAAGTGCATAGTCTTCAGTCTTCCTTAATCAATGTCCAACTTTCATATGTATATAAGGCAATTGAAAATACCATAGTTTGGGTCAGGCACAACTTAGTTCTCAAAGTAATATCCTTGCTTTTAAGTACTTGAAAGAGGTCTTGTGCAGCAGATTTAGCCAATGCAATGAGTCCTTTCAACTCTTGACTCTTCATTCATGAGCACTGATTATGGATCCAAGCAAGATGAAATGCTTGATAACTTCAATCTTTTCTCCAGTTCCATGATCTATTGGTCTAGTTGTGAGGATTTTGATCTTCTTTATGTTTTAATCCATACTGAAAGCTGAAATCCTTGATCTTCATGAGTAAGTCCTTCAAGTGGTCCTTTCAACTCTTGACTCTTCATTCATGAGCACTGATTATGGATCCAAGCAAGATGAAATGCTTGATAACTTCAATCTTTTCTCCAGTTCCATGATCTATTGGTCTAGTTGTGAGGATTTTGATCTTCTTTACGTTTTAATCCATACTGAAAGCTGAAATCCTTGATCTTCATGAGTAAGTCCTTCAAGTGCTGCTCACTTTCAGCTAGCAAGGTTGTGTCTTCTGTATATCACAGGTTGTTAATAAACCTTCCTACAATCCCAATACCATATTCTTCTTCATATAATCCAGATTATATGATTATTGGCTCAACATAAAGATTTAATAAATATGGTGTTAAGGTGTACAATAAATAAAGTGATAAGGTGTACAACATTTCTGATTTTAAACCATGTAGCATCCCTTGTTCTGTCTGCACAACTGTTTCTTGATCCCTGCACAAGTTCCATTTGAGAAAAATTATGCGTTCTGGAATTTCAATTCTTCTTAATATTATCCATAGTTTATTATGATTCACACAATAGAATCTCTTTGCACAGTAAATAAAACACAAATAGTTTTCTGGTATTCCCTGATTTCAGCCAAGATCCATCTGACATCAGCAATGATATCCCTTGTTCCACCTCCTCTTCTGAATCTGACCTGATCCACTGACAATTACCTCCCAATATTTTGCTTCAATGATTTTTGGATGATAGTAAGGAAAGTTTTACTTGCATGTGATATTCTTCTATATTTTGAGCATTACATTGGTTCACCATTCTTCAGAATGGCTACAACTATGGATCTCTTTCAGTCAGTTGGCCAAAGAGTTGTCTTCCAAATCTCCTGGCATACACAAGTGAGGGAGTGCTTCCACGGCTTCATCATCTTGTTGAAACATTTCTATTGGTTTTCCATCAATTCCTGGAGCCCTTTTTTTAGCTAATGCTTCCAGTGCAGCTGGAGCTTCTTCCTTCAGTATTATTGGTTCTTGCTTATGTGTCCTCCTAAAATGGTGGAATGTTGACTTGTTCTTTTTAATAGAGTGACTCAGTGTATTTTTTTATCTACTTTTGGTGCTTCTTGCATCATTCGATATTTTGCTCATAGAATCATCCACTATTGCAACTAGAGGCTTGACTTTTCTTTGGAGCTTTTTAAATTGAAGATATGCTGAATTTGTTCTTTTTTTGTTTGTTTTTCTAACTCTAGGCCTTTCATATTTCATTATAATATTTTACTTTGTCTTTCTGAGGTGCTGTTTGAAATTTTCAGTTCTTTGACTTCATCATTTCTTTCGTTTGCCTTGGCTACTCTACCATTAGCAAGTCTCCGATGCTGCCATATAACATGGTACTATGGTCACCTCGAATCAACAGACATTTCTACAAGAGTGATAAACCTCACTGGAAATTCAAGTCATGATGGGAGAGGGAAGTATGTGTCTCAGGGAAAGTGATTACACTTCTATTAGTGGGTAAACTCAGTGGAACACACCCATTGAGGACATTTGTTCAACAGCACTTCTGTAGAAACCAAGAGGAGAATATACCCCGTACTCTATTTCTAATTGGACACTTTTGTCTAGTTTCTCTCCAGCCCTTTGGACCCAGGCTATGTGCTACAGACTACCAAGACTATAGACTCTGTCTGTTTGAGGTATACAACCTCCTTCATAGGCCACACCTGAAAGATTTAATGTAAAAACCCCAGAAAACAAACTGGGATTTACCTCAAGCTCACCTGTAGCATATTTAAGGAAGTATAACCCCTTGGATTTAAGGCTGAAATACCCTCATGAGATGAAGCAAAAGAATGCTATCCCAAGATTGTGGAATTGGTCCTCATTGGCCTTTGGTTTGGATCTCTTGCTTGAAAGTCCCCAGGAATGATGGCCCGAAACAACTATATAGTTACTATTTTAGTGTCCTCCTTGCTTTATTATGACATCTATTAATCTGGTAGACAAGGTTCTGCTTATGTGAATGAGAATTAATTGAAAGTTTTGTGATACCATCAACCCCCATTTCTTGTGTATGTAGTGTCCAGCCACTTAAGAGTTTTTAGAAGTCAACAATTCAAGTATTGTGGTTTGAAGCAGCCTATATCTTTATAATTTCCTTTTCTCAGCAGCGTTTTAAATTATATCTATAGTATTGGCTACATTAATGCTATCGATAGCAGTACCTTATGCCTCAGGGGGATGATTTATATTATGCTCTTTCATAAAACAATAATGAGGTCTTCAAGGTTAACCAGAGACATATAAGCCATAGATATATAAATGGATTTTTGTGCTTTCACTTAATTGTAACTCCAATCTAAAAACAATTAGTTTTCATGATATGGCCCTTCTCTATATTTACCCACTTGAAGAGATCACTGAAGATAAGAATGTTTTAGCAAAGTGTGGTGAAGAAAGAAACCAGATGTTGCCTGGCTATCAGAACCAATAGCAGCCATCTAAGGGAGACATCAACTAAAGCCACATAGAAGAAGCACACCAACCTGTACGACCAAAGGATTCTGAGTAATAACATGCAAATCTGAAAGAGGCAATGGTATCAGAGCTTAAATTGTGAATACCTATGTTGCAGAAGGCTATGGATGCCAGTGGAAGCCCAATTTCCTTTGACAAGGTTTCCACATGGATTAAGCTTCCAGACATAGTCAAGAGATAGGACTAGCCTTACTGTCAGACAGAGAGCATTGTAAGTCAATTATGGTAGAAGTAATTATGCTAAAATGTAATGCCTTATCATGTTATCTCACTTTT
>NW_022103898.1:46591184-46592661 GCF_000313985.2 Echinops telfairi
TAAGTTAGGTTGTTTTATTAAGCCATCCTCAAACATTATTAAAACTAAAGTTCATATTTTTACTGATAAAATCACCTTCCCAACTCATGAACATTTATACTACTTTGCAGTTATATTATTCTCCTATTATTTGTGCAGTTTTAAAGCTTCTCAGTAGAAAATAAGCTCAGGATGAAGATCATATCACTCATTTATGTATCTTAAGAGAATCTTATTTGGTATCTTAACCAAATAAAGCATTGGTAATTATTTTTTGCCATGTTATATATCCTATAATTGCATATAATGCTACAAATAAAATGGCCTGATGTATTTTTTTGTTCATTGAGTTGGCATGATTTACTACTTTTTAGCAAGAAGTTATTTAGAGAAGAGGTTTTTTAAATGTTATTTCTAATTCTTTGTTCTCATTAAAGTATCATTGAGGTTCCCGTAAATGACACTGGTTAAAGAATATTGAAGACCATACTAGATTTACTGGAGTATTTTTTTGCCAAACTCCATTAGTACACTTACTTTAGACATTAAAGCAATTCTACCAAAGTCTACATCCAAATGAAAACCTTCTGCATGCTGCAACTTCTATAAAGTTAATTACAGGAAAGTCAAGACAGTCAGTGACTGCAGTGCCATATATCAGTTCCGATGAAGTACAAAGATACTGGATTATTGAATTTCAAGGACTCACTAGCACGTCCGGGAAGATATAAATCAATGATGTGGGAAATAAACTTTCTAGCTAGCCCCTGTTGCTTCTGCTCGTCAGTTTTCTTGTCCCAGATCCTAGGGTCTGAACGCAGGCAAAACAATACTACTGAATCATTGGAAGAATAATACTAAATTACTTAAAAGGTTCTTCTCAATATAAGTCAAGCTAATTGAGTTACATGCAAGACAGATTGTGCTAAATACATTTGAAAAATGTAGAAGATTTTATGAGGGGGTTAATGCTATTTTCTTCCAGGTTTGTAAACATGATTGACATATAAGTCTCTAGTGTGGGTTTCAACTACTTGGGCATCACGCGGTAGTATTTTATAACTTTGCAGGTCCATAAACCTTTGCTCCTTGCTCTTTGAGTCAATGTGGGAATGCAAAATAAATGTCCTTTAATAAAATAGGTTGCTTAAGTGACCATTTGTTAGTTAGAAAATGATTTCCACCCAATAGTAGTTTCTGAAAAGAAAACAACAGCAGTTGGCATCTTTCTCTGTCAAAGGATTACTTAATATTAGTGAGACCATCTTGAAAGGAATAGCTTTTGGAAAGGGTTGAAAACATAATAAATGAATTGTTGAAGACAAGTATATGCTATTGTGTTTCTTTCACAATAACTGAAGTAAACAACATTCCTCTTTAAATTATAAAAATCTGCCACAATGTTAGGTGGTCTAAGGAAACATGATTAGTTTCCAAATATTTATTTTTCTTAAAGCCCCAGGCAGTCGAGCTCTTCTTCCTTACTTCCTCCTTATTT
>NW_022103898.1:46593344-46594448 GCF_000313985.2 Echinops telfairi
ATTCCCAATATATTTCTTTGGTTCTACATGAAATGCAAATGAAAAGTAAATGTGACTTACCACAAATCCAACAATTGTCTATGTGGTAAGAAATGTTTCAATAGCAGTAATTCTAATAAATCATTGTTTATACACAGGATTATTTACTACACAGACAAAGAACAGGTGATTCACTTCTAAGGAATTAGCTGCTTGAAACATTGTGAATCACACTGACTGTTGGCCAGTGCAACAGCAAAAGATGGACCTCTCCCATTGAAAGGGCCACAAAATATGACTGGAGACACGGCTGCTGCTCCTCGCAGTGATGATCATTGTAAGGCCCCGGGGAATCTATTCTGACCCAGAGCTACCCTGTGTCACACCGCCCGGTCCTGGGCCATCCTCAGAATCGCTGTGTTTGAGACCACTGTTGCTGCCATTGTGTCGGTCCTTCTCATCATGGTCCTTCCTCTTCTTTCCTGTCCTTCTGTGCCATCCGCATGCTATCCTGCTCTCTCCTAATAACAGGTCCAAAGCATTGTGAGACAACGTCTTGACATCCTAACTTACAAGGCAAATTCTGCCTGTCATTTTTCCAGGACAGATGTTTCTTCTGGAAGTAATGATGCATGCAATATCTTCATGAGTACCACCTTCCCTTGCACCGACACCTCTTGGGTCTTCCTTATACAATGCCCAAGTTTCGTTTATATTTGTTTATTTTTTATGTCCAATTGTCACAAGCTTATGAGATAATTGAAAATATGATGGCTTCGGTCAAAGTTATCGTACTCCTCAGAATAACATCCTAGCTATGCAGCACTTGATGAGGTATTGAGCTTCAGATTTAACCAATGCAATGTGTCGTTTGATCTCTTGGCTCTGATTTCATGAGCACTGATTGTGGATCCAACAAAATGAAATTCTTGAGAACTGCATTATCTTTCAGTGATGTTACATATTGGTCACATTGAGGAGATTTGGGTTTTCTTACACTGAATTATGATCTACACTGAGGCTGAAGCCCTTGATTTTCATCAGCAAGTACTTCTATTCTTCCTTGCTTCAGTAAGCAAAGTAGACCCAAAATAGAGTTGATATTAATGATTGGGATGGAATAAT
>NW_022103898.1:46595041-46600850 GCF_000313985.2 Echinops telfairi
GATGAAGATCAATGAGTTCAGCCTCCAGAATGGATTCCAACTCTTGTAAAGAAAACCAAAATCTTCACAATTTTACCGATAGGTCACATCAAGATCAACAGGAGGGGGGGGGGGACTGAAGTTGTCAAAGCTTTCACCTTCCCTGGATCCACAGCCAATGTCGTGGATGCATCAGTCAAGTTATCAAAAGAAACGCTGTGCCAGATACATCTGCTGCTCTTTAAAGTGCTGAAAGCAAGGATGTTACTTTGAGGGCTAAGGAACAGGATGGAAGCCATGCTATTTTTAGTTGCCTCATTTGCATCTGAAGTTGGGCTTTGATGAGGGACGACCAAGATTGATGCATTAGAATTATGATGCTGGTGAAGAATATTGAAATTATCATGGACTTCTCAAAGAACAAATGAATCTGTTAGGAAGAAGTATAGCTAGATTGCTACTTAGAGGAAGGCATTCCTCTCCCATACTTTGGACGTGTTATGAGGAGAGACCAGTCCCTGGAGAAAGACATAATCCTTGGTCAAGTAGAAAGGTAGTGATAAAGAGGACTCTTGACAAGATGGATTGAAACATTGGTTGCATCAATGGCTCAGAGATCTAAACAATTGTGAGGTTGATGCAGGACCAGGCAGCATTTTGTGCACAGGGCACTGAGATTAGAACTGACGAGGTGACCCCTAGAAAGCAACAAGAACAAAGAAGACTAGTTAATGAAACTGTGAAGCAATTTTACCCACCAAACACTAAAGCCAGTGATAAAGAAAGTGAATTACACTACATTTTTAGACTACATTTTAAGTCTGAAATTGTTCAAACAAGCTATCAAGATGTGTTGAAAATTACAAGAGATTGCCTGATTGAATTTCACAGCATCAATAACTTCTTTGTTAATACTTATTTTGACAATATTTGACCTACTTACATGGACCTCACCAGACAGAATCAAATTAACTATAACTTGGAAGAGATGATGGAAAAACTCAACATCATAAACCAAAATAAGAATGAGGCTGATTGTGGAACGGACGATCAATTGCTCATATGCAAGTTCAGGTTGAAGCTGAGGGAAATTAAAACAAGTCCTCAAAAGCCAAAATAGGTCCTTGAGTACATTCTTATGAATTTAGAGACTATTTCAGAAATAGATTTGACACTTGGGGGACTAGTTATTAAAAATCAGACAAGTTCTAGAATTAAATCAAGAACATATATGAAGAAAACAAAAAGCTATTTTAAAAACAGGAAGGAAAGAAATGACTAATGTGGATGTGTAAGATCAGACTTTACCACTTCTTTTTAGATATAGAATAGCTAAGCAAATGGAAGAAATAATAGAATAAAAGAACTGCACACAACATTTCAAAGGACACATTGAAAGAAGAAAGCAGAGTGTTAAACTGAAATATGCAAAGACTGGGCCTTAGAAAGCTAGGAAGCAAGAATACCCTCAGCATAGCTCGAGGAAGAACTGAAGAAAAAATTCAAGTCTCTGGTTGAAAGATTGAAGGATCCTATGAGTCAAGTAAGATCCCTGCTGACATAGTAGGGTCCACATTGAGTTGCTGGCTGTGAGATGACCAGTTCAGCTCCATCTGTGATTCTAGGGGAGAACAATGAGACACTGTGATGTACTAGATTCACAGCACCCAAAACTCAAGGGAGAAGTTGTACCCTGTCCCATAGTTTAAATGTGTCATATTCAGTTTGATAGCGGTGACTTTTTGTGTTTTGGTTTTTTATGGACAAAATAGTGAGTGTTGCAGAAAGCAAAAAAAAAAAAGGAATATATAGTCACTGTACCAAAAGGAATTGATTGACATTGAACCATTTCAAAAGACTTTATTTATATTGTAAATAACAGATGATATTGAAGAAGTTCAAGCTGCACTGAAAGTCTTAGTGAGAACGGGCCTCTATTAATTGATGGAATACCAAGTAAAATGTTTCAATAAGCTGATGAAGAACCAGAAGACATGAATTTTGGAAGACAGTTACCTGACCAGCTGATTGGAATAGGTTCATTTTTTTGACCATTTCAATGAAAGATGACTCAACAGAATGAAGAAATTATAGGTCAATCATGGAAGTAAAATTTTGCTAACGACATTTTAAAGATTGCTGCAGCAGTACATAAGCAGTAAGTTTCCAGAAATCCAATCTGGTGTCAGAAGAGGATATACAAAAAGAGATCTCTTTACTGGATCTTGGCTGAAAGCGGAGAATAACAGAAAGATGTTTATTTGTGTTTTATTTACTGTGCAGTCTTTCAACTGTGTCTATATTCTCCAAACTACGGGTACTAGTGCTAAGAATGGGGGTTCCAGAACACTTCATTGTGCTTAGAGGAAACTTGCATATAGACCAAGAAGCAGTCATTCAAAAGAACAAGGAAATACTTCGTGGTTTTGAATCCAGAAAGGTGTGAATCAGGTTGTATTTTCAACATACATATTCAATTTTAATGTGCACAAATAATCCTAGAAGTTGGGATATGCAAACAACATGACATAAGGATGGGGTAAAAGCTCTTAATAATAGTGATATGCATAAGACAAAGCCTTACCTGATATACAATAAGAGGATTTGAAGCACTTACTGATGAAGACCAAATATCACAGGATTTGGTATGAATTACTGTTTCATGTAGACAAAATAATAGTCCTCCCAACTGAATCAGTAGATAACAATAAGATGAATGGGGGGAAAATTGAAGTTTTCAAAAATTTTCATTTACTTTGATCTATAATTAACATTCACGAAAGCAGCAAATGGCAGATTACATCATGCAAATCTGCACAATACCTATTTAAAATGCTAAAGAACAAGATGTCTTTTCAATAACTGCTGTGCACATGACCCAAGTGATGCTATTTTTAATAGCCCATACATATGTGAAATCCGAACAATGAATAAGGAAGACTTCTGAAAAATTGATGCCTTTAAGTTATGATGTTAGCAAACATGAATTTGAATTATGGTGTTAGCAAACAATGAAGGTACCATGAGCTGTCAAAAAATATAAACAAACATGTATTGGAATAAGTACAGCCAAAATCCCATAGAAGAGAAGATGAGAGATTTTCTTACGTATTTTGGACACATTGTCAGAAGAGACTGCTCCCTGGAGAAGGACGTAATGCTTGGTAAAGGGGATGGTCAGCTAACAAGTAGAAGACCCTTGGTGCATCAGATGAACACAGCGAATCTAGCAATAGGCTCAAATATCATTGGAAGGATGGCAATGGACCAGGCAGTGCTTCATTTTCTGGCACACAGGGTCACTATCAGACCTTGGTCCTCCGAGTGACGTCGTTGCTCTTCAAGCTTTCACAGAGGTTTCATGCAGTAGATGTGCCCAATGTGATACGTGTTATCATTTCTTCACTGTTCTTTTATTGCGTTTGGAGCCGACAAAATGAAATCCTTGACAACTTTCATCTTTTCTCATTTTTTCATGATGTCGTCCATTGGTCCTGTAGTGTGGATGTGGGTTTTATTTAAATTCAGTTGTAATATACACTGAAGGCTGCAGTGCTTCATATATTTCCTAAGACATAAATTTCTATTTCCTACCTATGTATTGTTTAAATGTTTTTGAGGAGTTCATTTAATGGTGAATTCAGATTTCTTTCTAAATTCTAATTATCTTTTTCTATTGTTATTCTCATTGTTAAAGTATAAAGTCCTGAGGATATCAATTAAATGTAACTGATTAATTCCCTATATTTGACTTTTTGTCCCTCAAAAAAACACTAAAATATTTTATTGAGGCATAAATTAGATTTAAATCCATGAGGAAAAAAGAAAGCTGAGGAATCATATAGAGACTACAAGTTATAAGTGTTTCTTTTATTTGGTTTTGTTTTCAACATTGATTCTAAATGCAAGATTTCTTTCTGGAGGACAAAATATAGCAACGTATTTTGTATAATGATACAACATAATTTTTAAAATCACACATTGAATGCCTTTTTTGAAGAAAATTAAAGGAATCCGATAGCATGAATCTTGACATACATAAAAACGGATCAGTTACTATAAAAGCCAGAACTATAGATGCTATGAGAGGGATGTTGGAAGACAATTTGAAATTTCAAAAATTTGATAGTTAAAAGACATTTTAAGAATAATTTGGTAGTGATATTAATTACTCTTATAACTGAATAATGAAATGTGGCAACATTTGGAAGATGTACATAATTCAGTGATCAGCATTTCTCAAAACATACAAGAGTAAAGAATCTATTCCAAGTGTGAGATACACCGATGGATTTTAATGGAGTTTAATAATTATCCTTGTTATGGGTCCATTATTCACAATGAAAATTACACATACCACATTGAAATTTTGTTCAAAGAAGCATATCCAAAATCCTGTGAAAATTATGTAACTGTGAAAGGCTATATTTTCTTCATATATTTCTAGCAAAACAACAAGTTTCAAGAGATTAAAGTACCAAAGAGATCATGATGGTACATTAAACCAGATATCTTAGAGGTTTTGTATAATAAAAACAATGCCACTTTTCTAAATATTTTGGATTTGTAAAAGTTAATAATGTTTCATTAAAGTTACCTGTGTTAACATACAAATATTTAAAATTAGCTAAACATATATATATATATATAAATCAGTTTTAAACTTAATATGCTAAGGATCAATTGATGTAATCCATATGAAAAGAATTCTCTCTGAGAACCTCAATATAAAATTGACATACACAATTTTACTAGCTTATAATGGTCTGGACATCAGAAAGTTTGACAACTATTAAAGTAAAGCAATAGAATAATGCTATCCATGATACACAGGAACTGAAATTATTCTGTTACTGCAAAGCCATGTTTTCTGTACCAACAAGCTATTTATTCCCTCAATTCCTATGAAAATAAGAAAATATGGATTTTTAAATTCTTACATCACCATATAAATAAAGAATAAAATATGTTGAAACAGACTAATTGCTATGTGCATTTTCAGCGTCTGAAGAATCAGGACTGTATGCACTTTTTTGTCCTTAAGATTTTTTTAATGTTTATGGCTTTATTAATGGTCTTAATTAATTATAAATAAACAAGGAAAGTATAATGTTCCAATTATCTGTTTTAAAAGTTATATTGCATCCCCTTTGTGCAGACCATTAGAATGTGAGTTTATCAAATGGGATATCCACCACTGTGTTAACTACCTTATCACAAGTACCCAGGAAAGCTTTTGAATCCATAAGGTAAAAAAATATAGTAAGATCATGTACCAAAACCCACTGCCATCGATTTGATTTTTACTCATAGAATAAATAGGGTTTCTAAGAGAGTAAATTATTATGTGGGAAATAGATCTATGTGCATAGATTTATAGGTTTACTAGTAGGGTGGACATTGGGCCTCCACTCACATACTCCCTCAATACAAGAACACTTTGCTCAACTAAATGGTCATTCCACGATAGCCACCTTCCCGACACGATCGCTGAAGACAAACGTGTGAATAAGCAAATGTGGTTAACAAAATTGATGGTGCCCGGCTATCAAAAGATATAGTGTCTGGGGCCTTAAAGGCTTGAAGGTAAACAAGCGACCATCTAACTCAGAAGCAACAAAGCCCACAGGCAAGAAACAAACCAGCCTATGTGACCACGAGGTGTTGACGGGATCAGATAGCAGACACCAAAGAATAAAAACCATCATTGTGTACTCACCTTTCCCAAATAAACGCTGAAGACAAATGTGTGCATAAGTAAGTTTGGGGAAGAAGGCTGATGGTGCCCGGATATTGAGAGATATAGCATCTGGGGTCTTAAAGATTTGAA
>NW_022103898.1:46601591-46626347 GCF_000313985.2 Echinops telfairi
AAAATGATTTTTTAAGTAAATATTGGTTTGAACCACTGATGTTGCAGTTAGCAGGCCAATGTCTAACCGACAGCACTGTAAGGCTCCTTAAAACTATATAGAAGAGACATTATAGAAAGAATCACAGATAAGGTGGCACTATTCTACCCATTCTTGGATATTTCTCTCAGTACTTAACTCATCCCTCAAAATTTAATTCTTTACTTTTGCCCTTGTCACTTGTAATGTAACTTTCCTTTTCTTCATTGGTTTTCTCTGTCTTCAATTCTAGAATCCTCGAGCTTTCTTAGAGGAGGCTTAGTAATGCAAGGTTAATTAATCTGTTGATAACTAAAAGGTCAACAGAACCTGTAGCTGCATGAGAGAGACCTGGTGATGTGTTCTTCAATAAATTATGGCCCATCAAACACTCCGGGTCAGTTTTATGCTATCATGTTGGGTCACTGTGAATTAGAATTGATATCAAGGCACACAAAAACAAGTTTTGCTAACCCAATGAATAAGGAGAGAACAGAATTCATTAAAATGATTATAATATATTTAGTAGTTTTTCAAAGCCTTTCTAAATTAGACTTGAGTTTCAGGAAAATACATAAATATAGTTGTTCTAGTTGGAAGAATATAGAAAAAGTCAGAGACTTTTCTTGAAAAATCCTGTGTCATTTTCTTATGTATAAGATTTTACTATTAGAAATGAGGAACTCATCAACATTTTAAAGAAAAGATTTGTTATTGTATTTTGTGTCTTCTTTAGTTGCCAATTGTTGGATCAAAGAGAATGAAGAAAATTCACAAATAACTGGAGTAACAAGCTCACATACTGAAAGAACAAAAGTCAAGATAATATCTACAGAGAAAAGTCATATGTGCAGGAAGTAAAAATCAATTTAGAAATCTCGACAGTTAGTGCCTCGGATACGATGAGGCAAAGATGTTTCCACCGCATTTAGAAGTATCTGGTTATGGCATTTAGGAGCATGGCCATAGTTATGAAAATATATTTGACAACCACCTAATCTGGAGGGAAACAAGAGCCAAAAAAGCACAAAGTTATCTACCAGTGGCAGAGGAAAAATGCAAAATAGCTAATGAGCAGTAACTGGGGCAAAATGCTCTCAAATAGTTTGAGTAATTTAAATAAAATAAATATTTTTTTTGTGCAATTAGGTGTGGGATGATTTCTTTTCAAAATCATTGTATTGGGTGCTCATACAAGTCTTCTCACAACCCACCCATCATTGAATCAGGCGTGTTTCTGCCTACGCTGCCCTCACGCCCTTCCAGATTCCAGACAGTTACTTCCTATGGAGCCCGTGGTACCAGCTCTTTTTTGCCCTCTTGCCTTTTCCCCACCACCCTCATAGCCCCCTGATAGATTGTACATTATTATTTTCATCTCTCACACCAACTGCTGTATTTTAAAGACAAAAAATGCAAATGGATATTGTTTATCTTCTTATCTAATATACAAATCAATATGTGGCATGCCAAACTCAGAACAAACAGAATCATAAAATGACTATATCCTATTTAACCCTAAAGACAACGAGTCTAATTTTAGACAAAATATAAAAATTTAAACATAGGCATGTACTAGATGGCTAAAATGGAACCAATATAGGAAGATCAGCAGCATATAAACAAATACTGTGAAACAGCAGAAGAGATAATATCAATCCATATCATTAAATCACATTCAAGTAAAATTTACTGAAAGTAATTTTAAAATGTTGCAGAGGGAACCACAAGAAGGCCATGACATCGAATGGATCTGGATATCAAATGGTTGGAAGCAGGAATACCGGACAGAGGTGTATCAGTATTTTATTGCTTATGCATAGGTATTTGACTGTATGGTTAATAGCAAACTATTGACCATTACAAAGGATAAGAATTTAAAAGACACTTGTGCATATGAAAGCTGGAAATTGACTAAGGATGTATACGAAGGATCAATACATTTGAATTATGGTGTTTACAAAGAATATTGAAATTACTACAGACTGCCAAAAGCACAAACAAATCTATCTGGGGAGAAGTACAGCTAGACTGTTTCTTGGAAGCAAGGATGGTGAGACTTCCTCTCACATACTTTGGACATGTTGTCAGGGGATACCAATTCCTGGAAGCAGACATCATGCTTATTAAAGCAGAAGGGCCTCCCACAGGAGGAAGACCTTTGAGGTTCTTTTGTTGGTGACCCCAACGGCTGCAGCCATGGGCTCCACCTTGAGAACAATTGTGAGAATAGGCCAGGACTGGGCAGGCAGTGTTTCATTCTGCTGAATTGACTCAAGGTTACCTAACAACTTATTCTCATGTATAACATACATAGACAAAGACAAAGTGATTTGTTTGACACAACAAGGAGGTATGGTTTAAAACTAGGAAAAGGTGTATGTTGGAGCTGTATAATTTCTCCAGTTTTATTCAATCTTTATGTTGATTAAGGATCATAAAAGCTGAATGATATGAAGAACAGGGCATCAGAACGGAGGCAGCGTCATTAACAACCTCTGACATGCAGTTGATACAACTGTGTTTCCAGAAAATGAAGACACTCAAAACACATACTGCTGATGATCAAAGACTCCATTATTTAGTATGGATTATTCCTCAACAGAAAGAAAATCAATATTTTTTACAACTGGACCAAAAATCAGCATCACAAGTGATGGAGTAAAGATTGATTTTGTCAATAATTTCATTATAGTTAGATCCACAGTAGATGTGCTTGGACGCAGCAGTTAATATATATATATTTCATTTGGCAAATCTCTTTAAAGAGGACTACTGAGGACTACAGTGCACCTTACCCAAGCCAGGCTATTTTCAGTAACCTCATTTGCATATGCATGGAAAATCTGAACAAGCAAAAATAAACATGGTGGGGGACGTGGGGGCATCAGGGGAGCTGATCTCAAGGAGTTCAAGAATGAAGAAAATACTTTAAGACTGATTGTGGTAGTGATTGTATAACACTTTGATATGATTGAACTATGGAATGAGATGATGGCTGGATTAACTCCTAACAAAATGATTTGGAAAGAAGAAAAAAAAAAGGAAGACCAAGGGAGTACTGACCCTTTCTGATTATAATTTGCATGAAGAATAGTAACAATTGACTAATGACTGCCAGATAATTTTGTCTTGAAAAAAGAATAGAAGTGAGGATTGTGAGATTTCATTTTATGTACCTTAGTTATATTATCAGAAGAAACCAATCCCCAGAGAAGGATGTCATCTTTAGTCATGTAGATCATTGAAAAGCTGAAGCTCTTCAATGCAGTGAATTAATACAGTGTGGGATGCAGAAGGGTTTTTCCCCTGGTTGTCGCCCCCAAATATAGGCCAAACCTAAGACGCAGCATGTAACACATGGTAAATGACTGTACACTTGGAGGTCAATGTCAGCTGCTTAAAGGTTATTTCCATGAGGGCATTCAGCCATCTAGAGCAGCGGTTCTCAACCTGTGGGTCCAGACCCCCTTGGAGGTCGAACGACCCTTTCACAGGTGTCGCCTAAGACCATCGGAAAACACATATTCTAATGGTCTTAGGAACAGATACACCACTCCTCTCTCCATCCCTGGCGGGTCTCCCTGCATGCAGATACACCCACATATGAGTACCTGGCATGAAGACTATTACCCATGTTAAACCATGCTTCCAGACAAAATTTCATTGATTTGTAATTAGAGATAAATATTTCACAATATACAATTACATATTATTTTGTGATTAATCACTATGCTTTAATTATGTTCAGTTTGTAACAACAAAAATACATCCTGTATATCAGATATTTACATGATGATTAGTAGTAAAATTACAGTTACAAAAATAATTTTATGGTTGGGGTCACCACAACATGAGGAACTATATTAAAGGGTCATGGCATTTGCAAGGTTGAGAAACACTGATCAAGAACAATCAGACTCTATAGTCTGTCCCACCCTAAGTAAGACCCATTCTCTTCTGATAAGGATAGTGGGTTGTCTCCCTGCAGGAGAGCACAGAGACAAGGTCAAGTCAACTCAAGGAGGACAAGGTTAGGCTGCCATCTTGAATCTAGGTCTTGTCACATGTGTATTCTTAGTGCTGCCCCTTCTGATTACGTGTACACCCTGAGCTCATCCTCTTCCTGTGACACATATGCCTATTGTAAAGCCCCTTCCTGTTGCATATGTGGCTACCTGTAATAAGTGGGGCTTACATGCCCCCTAACTATATATAAGCTCTGATTGGAAATATATTCTCTCTCTCTGCACGGACATGGCTGCTGAGACCATGGCCATCCCAGAGGTGAGCAATTGCATGCCTTACGTTGTGTGATGTCTCTTTAATTTTATCCCTCAATTACACAACAGCCCCTTAGACCGGTTTGATTGCGGGGGCTGGTATCCCACAATGCAGTGGCTGCAGAAATGGGCTTACTCCATAAAGATGGTGAGAATAGGGCAGAACCAGGCATTATTTTGTCCCATGGTAACTAGAAGCACATACTTTGGATCTAGTGTCAGAAGAGACGAGTCCCTAGAAAGGACATCACGTTTAGTAACACGGAGGGGCAGCAAAAAAGGAGAAGGTACTTTGACAAGATGCATTGCACAGTGGTTGAGTCAATGGGCTCAGGCATAGGAAAAATTATTAAGGATGCTGAGGACAGGGCAGGGTTTCATTCTGTTGTACAGAGGATTGCTATGGACAGACACTGAGTCAATGACACCTAACCACAACAACAACTGGAGTTGTGATGAGTTAGAAATGACTCAAAAGACACCCAACAACAAATACAAGACGAGGCAATCTTTCAATTTAGGCCTATTGATCAGATTGCCTAGATTTGAATATATACTTTTACAGTATTTCTCAATTTTGTATTTTTTTTATTTCTAATTGTCAAAACTTCATTTAACTGTTCTGTAAAATAATTATGAGCAATCACGTTATATCCCTCTGCATGAAGTGGTGATTAAATATGTGATGAAGTTCTAAGTGTCAGTCATATTATGAGTAACATACACATTCCTGCACCTTGAACATGTTATCAGTTTCTGTGTACAAATCACAACTTACCCAACTGGTTGTTGGGGAAATTGACCAGCAATAAAGCTAGATAGTTATTGGCATATGTTTAGGATTCAAGAGTCTTTATATGAGTGTTCTCAAATTTTTACTTATTATTGTAAAAATATCATCGTTACATTTTACCTTTAATTTTATATAGAAATACGTACTGACATAAAAATGTTAATAGAAAATAGAAAGATAGCCAAGAACCAATGTCAACATGGGCTACCTTCACTTCCAATGAGAGACCATTACATTTTTCTTATTTTTGTGTAAGTCTAACCCGAAATAAAAGGATAAACTGGTAAAGTAAGGGCAGTGAATTGACACTGTAGCTACAACAGTGGTCTCACACATAACAATTGAAAGGAGAGCACAAGACAGGGCAGTGGTTCATGCTGTTCTACACAGGGTTGCTATGAGTCAGCACCTACGTGGAGGTACTTAACAACAACATCCCCAAATAGCACATTATAAAATATATAGTGTGTTTCCTTTTATGATGCAGTGCTGTGATATTTAAGCGAACTTTGTGTGTATGTGACATACTTTCTTTAACGTGGGAGATCACACATCATTTATTTTTATAATCTTGACATTTGTGTGCATGATATTGCCTTCAATGTTTATGACTTTTATGGTAGGAAGTAAACACATTGCACCTCAAAAATGAGAAGGAATCTCAGGAAAAATGCAATGCAGAAGTTATAGAATCATAAGGTCAAGTAATAGAGCTTCTCTCAATTTTCACACTCGCATTAAAAAGAAAGACAGAAACAACGGAGAAATGTCAATGCTTCCTCCTGATTTATTCATCGTTGCACATTATAAACTATGTCCCTCAGAAACTGGGAAGTGAAACAAAAAACAGTGTACGATACAAACATTTGTGAATAAGAAAAATGACTTTAAAATTATATATATACTTTTTCTAATATGTACTATTATGCTTTTCTTAACAAAATAAGGTACCCTTCTGATCCACTCCACATCTCACATAACAGCTTCCTCTGTGCAGTAGCAGAGATCCAACAAGCTTCTGAAGACTGAAAAGAAATATGATTATATCAGAGGATACATTTCTTTGGAAATGTAATTTCCAAAATCAAATATACATATCAATTTTCTCTTACAATCCTAAGATATTATTTTATTTATCACAATTATTTCAAATATTCAAATAATAGCACAGCACCTGCCCCAAGCCATGTTATTTTCAATTGCCACATATGCACATACAAGTATAACCAGGACCCTCTTTAGAGGCAAGGATGGTGACATTGGTCTCGTGTACTTTGGACATGTGGTGAGGAGAGACCAGTCCCTGGAGACGGAGCTCATATTTGAGAGAGGGAAGGGGCAGCCAGAAGGAGGAAGGCCCTCGGCAAGGTGGATTGACATCTGGCTGCAGCAGTGGACGGCGCAAGGCCAGGCAGGGTTTTGTTCTGGCGTTCCTCGGGTCACTGTGAGTAGGAACCAACTGGACCAAACAGAACAGAATTTTTCCTCATGAGCAGGTCGCAAAAAATCAAGAGGAAAATATTATATAGTGTTTAAGGCCGTGAAACCCAAAACCGAAACATTATCTTTACATTGAATGCTGCCACTTGTTAATTGTGTGACATTAGACAAACATATCCCCACCTCTCTATTCTTAGTTTCCTATTTGTGAAATGAAAGTAATTATAAGGAACATTTCAAGAGGTAGTATATGGTCAGGAACCAATGGTTCTGACAGGAATTCAGTATGCACTGAAAGCATCGCGAAAAACAAGAGTCTAGTAATTTACTGTATACCGACTGAGATGCTTCAAGGAATTAACGCAAGGTTAAAATATATACACATCTATGTTAAGAAATTTAGATGATGGTGACCTGGCTTCCTGACTGGAAGGGATCCATATCTGTTTCTATTTCAAATGCATTCAATCATTTAGAATGTAGAAACCATATTATAATATCATTAATAATAAAACACCAGTCAAAGTTTATTGAAGATCACTAAAAGTAACTGCATTCATATATTGCAACTAGCAAAAGTTCAAGCAAAATTCAGAATAAGACATGGAAAAGGGACATCATTTCTTATGGCTGATGGCTAACAGCAGAGAACGAACATCAGAATGATTTTTACCTGTGCTTAATTTGTTTAAGCCTTCATATAATTTATCAAGGCTTCAACTGTGTAAATTATAATGAATTATTCATAATATTATAACAAAGAATAGAAATTCCAGAATACCTAACTGTTTTCATGTGTTACCTATATATAGACTGAGAGTCTGTCCTTTTAAGACAATGAGGGGATACTAATTGGTTGGAATTTGGAAAATGAGTGTATCAGAATTGTATCCTATCACCATGATTATTCAATCTGCATAAGGAACTAATAATTTGAGAAACTGGACTATCTTAAAAAACATTACGTTTTGAGGAACACTAATGAACAACTTGTGATATCCTGATTGTACAGCCTTTAGTTTGTGAAAATGAAGAGGACTTGAAGTGTTTATTAAATAAGGGTAAAAAAAACCCCCAAAGCCTTCATTGTAGATTATTAAGGAAAACAAAAATATTCAAAACCAGACCCAAAGTCATGAAAAATAGTTAAAAATTTAAAGTTGCAAACGATTTAATTTTACTTGGTTTAGCCATCAAAAGTAAAGTAAGAAGCTGTCAAGAAATCAAGGGACATATTGCATTGAATCAATGTACTACAATGACCTCTATAAAGTTGTAAAGAGAAAAGATGTCACTTTGATGACTAGGCCACATCTTACCCCAGCTATGCTGTTTTCTTCAGTTAACTCATATAAAATTGTCTTCAAAGGACAATGAAGAAAGACAGAAGAGGAATTATTTGTGAATTTCAATGTTGCCTAAGGGTTTTAATATACTGTGGATTTCTAGGAGAACAAATCAATCGTAGAAGAACTATAACTGGAATGCTCATTAGAAACCAGTCTCATAAGACTTCAGTCTGCTTACTTTGGACTTGTCATCAGGCAAGACCAACCATTACAAATACATATCATGTTGGGTATAGGGTCAGAAAAACTGAGGAAAATTCTTAATGAGATGGACTGGCAATGTTAGCTACGAGAGTGAACTCAGCTATGTCATGCAGAGGGTTTAGGACTGGGCAACATTTCTTTCTGCTTCTTTGAGATCAGTTTGAATTGCAGTCAAAACTATTGATAACTCGCAATGATGATTTTGCTCAGTACTACTTTATTATCAAGTAATTTTCAGAAAATGTGCACTTATATTTTACTATAAATTTAAATGCTTATAAGAAAGAAATGTGGTCAAATCACCTCTACCCTACCTCTCCACATTCTAAGAGATATTATTGAAACTGTTTGACATATTTTATTCCAGAATATTTTTACTTCATTTATATTTTAACAAGTAGAGGCAAAGTGAAACAGAAAAAGTTCAATAGAGGGCAATGGATGCTTACAAAGTGATTGCATTAAATCATGGAATGTTATTAGCACCCTACTTTCCTGCTTCCTCCAAAGGTGTGAAGCAAATGCAGAAATCACATGAAACTTCAGAATATAATCACACCTCCATACAATAACCTGGTATGTTAGACAAAGGAAAATACGCAGGAGTGAATGCAAAATATGTGTCTCTGAAAGGCCAAGCATTTCCAGTAATATCTGAAGGAAAGATAAGTTATCCTTTTGCTTCATCTCCTCCTATCTTGTTCACATCCCCAAATTTTCTCATTCTCCCAGTTATTCAAACCAAAATCTAAAAGGCATTAAAGACTGTCCTCTCCATCAAAATTTTTACTGCAACTTGAAGCCCTGCTTATGTTCATTGAAAACAGACCTTACATGTCCATCTCTGTGCTTGCCTCAATTCATCCGAACCCTCTGGTCCTGTAGCAGTCTACACTCTTTCCTCCGAGTTATTCTGCACGTGAGAATCCGACCTCTTACTGTTAGCATAAAAAGAGGCGCATCCACTGCATTAAGGTAATGCTAACATTTTATTGGTGAAAAATTGGGCATAATACATGGTGAGCTAAATTTTATCAGACATATAACAGCTATGATTTTATACATTCTCCATTTAGGGAGTAGACTGATTAAAGATGTCAGGTAAGATGGCAGGTAATTAGTTTGTATGTCTGGATGATTGATCAGGAATTGAAATTTCAAAAAATGGAAATCTATACATTTATGTTTTTCTAAAATGACTTCCCTAATGTGGATAAGCTCCTCAATACACATTAAAAAATTTTGTAGATCAGGCATTAGAAAGTAAGACCGCGGTTAGTTCTTAAACTAGATCACAATAAAGCTTGTACAGGTGCACGAACACGAGCAGCAGCAGGATGGTGTAAAAAGACAAAAGCATCAAGGAAGCAAGGATTTCTTCCAACTTGAGTCAGATGCTTGTGACCAGTCTCGAACTTCAAGCAATGACATTCATTTTAAATACACCCCCATACTAATAAGTTCTCGCCTGTCTTCTTCGACTTTACCATTTAGATGTTAATGATAGACCATAAAAACACTCGTGTGTATATGCATCTCACACACACAAGTATGCAGACCTTGATGGCGTGTGTCATCATCAAGTTCTAAAATTTGGTCATTGAATGCATGGAGGTGACTCCAAATCATAGCAACCCTGCGTACAGCAAAATAAAACGCCAAGAGCGCCTTCAAAAACCATTCTCAAGATTTCTGTTCCATCGTGTAGCCAGTGTCCACCCACCTCCCTGAAGGTCTTCCTTTTGTTTGTTTGTTTTTTTGGTATGTCTTATTGTTCTTTTTTTTTAAATTGTTTTACCCTGTTTCCCAGAAAATAAGACAGACTTACATTAATTTTGCTCCCAAAGATGCACTAGGTCTTATTTTCAGGGGATATCTTATTTTTCCATGAAGAAGAATATGGTACACATTTATTGTTGAACAACAAAAAAAGGAAATTTATTACCTGTATACGGTACGGTAGTAGTTGTCATCACAAACCAGCATAACCAGACAAACTGAGAATCCTACAGTATCAAGAATTTCTTGTTACTACCATTATTTCCATCTACCACAATGTAGGGTACATTTACTCGCACTTCCTGCCTGCTCCGGCTGCACTGCGGCCAACAGTGAGCTGTGCGGTGGCGGCGCCTGCCGTTAGGGTCCAGAGTCCAGAGTTACAGTAGCTTCAGGGGGGCTTATTTTTGGGGAGGTCTTATTTGGGGGGATGCCTTATATTTCAGTGAGAGGCAAAACCGTAAGTAGGTCTTATTTTCGGGGGATGTCTTACTTTCAGGGAAACATGGTACTAGGGGCTCATACAACTTTTATCACAATCCATACATATATCAATTGTGTAAAGCACATTTGTGAAGGTCTTCCTTTTTTACCCCAACTTCTACTTTACCAAGCACAATGTCATTCTCTAGGGACTACTCTCACTGATAACAAGTCCAAAGCTTATGTGATACTCTTTCCCATCCTTTCCTGTAAGGAGTAGTCTGAGAATACGTACCCCAAGACAATGAAATCCATAGCACTTTCGATATTCTTTATCAACACCATAATTCCAATGTATCAATTGGTTTTTCTGTGGCCTTCCTTATACTTTGCTCACCTTTCATATGCATATAAGGCTACTGAAAATACCATGATTTGGGTCAGATGCACCTTAGTTCTCAAAGTGACCTCTTTGCTCTTCAACACTTTAAATAGGTTTTATTTTGTGCAGCAGATTCACCAGTCCAATCAATACCCTGATTGACTTTCTGATGACTACTTCCGTGAACAATAATTGTGATTCAAGCAAAGGGAAATCCTGGAAAACCTCATCTTTTCCTCATTTAGCATGATGTCACCTACTAGTCCAGTGTTGGGACTTTTGTTTTCTTACAATGAGTTGCAATCAGGACCATAAAGGCTGAAGCCACTGATCTTCATCAGTAAGTACTTAATGTCCTCCTGATTTTTCAGCAAGAAAGATTGTGTCATTTGCATATTGCAATTTATTAATGATACATCCTTCTATCCTGATACAGTGATCTTTGTCACTGTGTCCAGCTTCTTGGATTATTTGTTCAGCACACAGATATGCATATGTATGATGAGAAGATAGAATCTTGAGCCATGTTTTTCCTGATTTTAAACATGTAGTACTTTCATATTCTGTGTGAGTGGCTGCCTCTTGGTCTGTGTACCAGTTCTTCACGAGCACAAATGAGTGTTCTGTAATTTGCAAAGGTATCTTTAGTTTTTATTCACATATCTGAACACCTTTGCATAGTCAATTAAACACAAGAAATGCACAATATCTTTCTGATATTCTCTGTTTTCAGCCAAAACCCATCTGGCCATCATCAATCATATCCCTTATTCTAAGTCCTTTTTGAATCTGGCATGAATTTGTGGCAGTTCCCTATTGATGTACTATATACATTAATTTTAAATAAGAGTTATCAGATATGTTTTATTTTCCCAACAGTATAATTTTATTATACTGCATATTTCTCTGTTCTTTGACTATTTGAACAGGAATTATAATGACTCGATTGAGTAACATGTGAACTTATTAATAATAAGCTGCATATAACAATACAAGTGAAATGATATGAAAGGCACACTTGTTGCAAAAAATATGCTGATCTAAATGTCATAGTACTGTCATTTTCCATTCTGTTTCAAAATAGTTCTCTCTCTCTCTTTCTTTCTTTCTCTCTTCACAGGAGCAGTCTTTCAAATTTCTCATCTAATGCTTCTGTTTAAGGTGAAAAGCTGTTATTTTTTTCTTAGGTCTCTGGTGTTTTTGTATTATTTAAAGGAACAAAACATTCAACTTAACATATCAAATGAAATTATGTATAAATTAATTCTTTCAGTTCCCTGAGTCTATTTTATTTAACTAGGAACACTTGTTACCACACAATAACAAAAATCTGAAAATTGTTAACTGACAAACACCTGGTACTTATTTTAAAAGATCTATACCTTATCGTAATATTAAATGCATTTTTTAGGTTATAATTTTATTTCAAAGAAACTTCTCATGTGTATAAAATAAAATTGTTATAACAAACAAATTTTTAAAATAATTATTTAAGAAATCATAATATTTGCATTTTATACATTGGGTTTTATTTTCTTCTTTATTCCACTTTTCTTGAACCTATGTTTTCTATGGGTCAGAATCAACTTCATGGAAAAGTTTTGTTGTTTTTTTTGTCTTTTTGTGTGTCTTCATTTTACCAGGAAAAATTGCCTTTAATTCATCAACAAGGCTGACAATTTTTCCTGCCCATTACAACCAACCATTATATATCCAAAGTAATCTAGGAGTAAATAAGTCACCTACCAATATGATATATAGATCATATTGGTGAATGTGTAAAATATCTTCTATCAAAAGCCAATAAAACAGAAAACACAACAGAGATAAAGCAATGTGCTTTTGGGGCTCCTTTTATCAAATTTTTTATTAATTGGGATTATTATACATATCAAATCATTCTCTAGTTCAATCACATCCAGCACAATTGTACATTTGTTACCACAATCAGTTTCCAAACAATCTTTTTCTATACAGACCCCTTGATGTCATCGCCCCTTCACCCCACACCCCCTCTGTCAGTCGTCTAGCCAGTAGGGAAGTTACCCATGTCACTAAATTACAAGCAGTTAAATGGCTGCTTGGTCTAAATTTGTTGAAGTGCAATCAGTACTAGAAAAAACAAACGGATCTGAAGTAGAGGAAGAACATTGGTTTTCCCAATAGCATCTAATTCACACGAATATCCCATGGCAGTTCTGAGTTTTCAAAGATGTCATGCCTTTGGCTTTAACCATCTTAAGATTGATATCTCTGAGTTCACGGGATCAGCATAAATGTAGGACAGACTATAGTTAAATATATACTCAGCAATCTAAATTGAGGTCAACAGGCAAGTTTTGTGCAAAAAAAGTGAAGGGGATAAAAAAGAATAAATTTTTCCTGCTCTAATTAGATATAAAAATACTCTTACATATTTATCTCTTAGAATATTTTCATTTGCCTCTAAGAGATGACATTATGCTCGGTTACTTTTAATACAGGTGTGTGTCAATTAGCATCGACAATACATTCTGTGAAATAAGATGTTATGTGATTTGGACCTTGTGTGAATGCAGCTTTATTATATACAGGACATCCAGGTTCAATTCATTGTTAATTCCCTGTAGAGGCTATTCATTATGGGAGCCCACCAAACAATGCCCCAGGAGCTGTATTCAATGATCACAGGAGCGAGCCTTGCTATGAGAGACGTTGGGCGGGGTGGAGGTTGTGCCTGCATCCTGCTGGGAACATCAGTCATGTCTGCAGGTTGGATGGCTACAGTGGCTGCATCCATGGGCTCAGGCATAGGAACAGCTGACAAGATGGCACAGAACAATGCAGAGTTTCATTCTGTTTTTCATATGGTTGCTAGCAGCTGGATGGCATCTAGCGGCAACAACAGCAGGCTCGGGGAGAGGGGTGCAGTGGGTAGGGTCAGGAACAGAGAGACAGCCTCAGGGACTGGTGTATGGATGTGGAGACTAGCTGGCCATTGATGTAGCAGATTTCTGATTCTGCAAAAAGACCTTACAGGATCATGAATATAGACGTGATTGGGCATTGCATGACATTAAGAGATGCATACCCATATTTACAAGTTAACCATCTAAAGACTACTTTATGGAAAACAAACACAGAGTGATCAAGTTGATCCTCATTCATAGCTGCCCTACGGGGTAGAATAGTTTTATTTCCTAGAGTTACTAAGGCTGCAACTATTTATGGGAGGAAGCTTCTCCATTCTCCTTCAGAGTGGCTGCTTATTTCAAATAGCTGACCTAGCTATTAACAGCCCAATGTGTAAGCCACTTTGCTAACCAAACTCAAATACCAAACTCCCTGCCATTGAATTAATATTGACTCCTAGTGATCCTATAGGACAGGGAAGAACTGCCCCATGTAAGTTTCCAAGACTGTTACTGTTTACTGGATTAGAAAGCCTGTTTTTCCTCCCAAAGAACCACTGGTGGTTTGGAACTGCCAACCTTGCAGTTTTTAGTCAAACACATAACCTCTAGGCCACCAAGGCTCCGTTAATCAGCAGTTCTAAATTCTACACCTATTTGTATTTATCACTCAGAATATCATTAATAAAATTACTTTTAAAATAACCCATTATCTTCAAATATCATCCAATACCTATGAACTTGATAAACCACCACAGCATTCTGTCCCTCAATAGAATACTGTTGAGATGGTAGTCTACACACTTCATCTTCCGAACAACTGCAAATCGAATCCATTGTGTGATATGGAAAAATAATTAGGAAAATAAGAACAAGAAAATTCAGAAATTTTGCTTTTAATAGCAATTACGAAAGTGCCTACTTTCACATATGAACTTAACACATTAGGATATCAAAACAAAAGTAGAAAATACATACACACTTAAAATACGAATATATTTAACTTTAATAAGCCTTGTTTGTCAAATGTTATTATAGCATAGGCATCATGTGATGAATTTCAGCAAACATTGATACTTCTTAAACATAAGAATGCACCACTTAGAATTTTTGAATGCTACACTTGTTTAAATAATGCAAGTCATCAAAGTGAGCTCACAAGAGAAGAAAGATTTTTTATTACATACTTCCACAGAAATATCAACAACAGTCCTCCATTCATGTAAAGGTCACATGCAGGTTATTATGAATTATGCGCCTGTAGCTTTATGAGTAAAATAACCTTTGACCTTCACATTTCCAGATGTTACTGTTTGCTGTTTAATAGTCAAAACAGAGCTCTAACCCACACTGTGAACTGGCAGAAAATCATAGTACAGTAGATCTGACTATTTATTTTATATACCAGCAGAGTTTGGGAATGTCACTAGTCAGTATATGTTCTTAAATCACTGTTGAATATGTATTTTGTAAAAGTTATTTAAAATTAATGGCTATGTGTTGTTCTCTTTTTTTTTCCTTTTGCCATTGTCGCTGGGAGTACATTTCTCCAAATACAATAGCGGAAAATTCACCTTGCTTCATGTCATTAAAACAGATTGAGGGACACAATTAATATTCATTTTTCCACCTATTTGTTGAACACTCAACACTGTAGGTATAGAGCATACTTAGTAAATGTGAAAGAGCACATTTAAAAAAAACATTTAATTGTGAATTAGGTGACTATCATACAAATTTACAGTGAAGATCGTCAACTTTATATTCATGTACATTTTGTTCATCTCTTGATTGGCCATCATCTCAAAGCACCATCATTTATCCCATTCCTTCCCCGTGTTTCCGGTTTCTATTCCTCCTGTTTTAACCTTTCAGTACTTTATCATTGGTGAATACCTTTGATCATAAATGGTGGGTTATTTAAGGTAAGTGGACCCCACCGGTGTTACTTTTGCCCTTTTTAGTCATGCTTATTGTGTGGTTGCGAATCGAGTCTTCTGGGTGAGTCCAACTCGCATATGCCGGTCCCTTGGTTTCTATACCTTGCACTTCTGCCACAATTTCATTGCCACTCAATTCTACTGTGAGTGCTGCCATGTCTCTCGGCTTTTAGTGTGTGCTAGAGCTTAACATCCAACCACTCTCACTTGCAAAGGACAATGGATGCATGGAAGAGGCCAAAATCCTTTTGTAGAGTACCTACATCAATTGAGCCTCCATTGAATTATTTCTGATCTTTAACCAAGGAAGTGGATAATTTTACCCTCAGGCGGAATGCCTTGGAAAGTGGATTGCCTCCCCCTTCCTCTGGCCAACGATGTTTATTTGAGGACTAAGGTGTGCCTGACCCATGCCAAGGTATTTTCATTTGCTTCCTGTGAAAGTTGGACACTGACTACAGAAGACATAAGCGAATCGGTGCGTTTGAGCTGCAATGCTGGGAAGACTATTGAAAGTACCACGGACTGCTAAAGGGACAAACTGATCAGTCTTGGAGAAGCGTGCTCAGTGTGCTCCTTAGAGGCCAGGACAGGGAGACCTCATCTTCCATACTTTGGATATGTTAGGAGAGGCCAGTCTCTGGAAAAGGACATCACATTTGGGAAAATGGAAGAACAGTGAAGGAGAGGAAATGGATTGACACAGTGGCTGAAACAACGGGCTCAAGCTTATAGGCACAATCGTGAGGATGGTCCAAGTCCAGGTACAATTTCCTTCTGTTGTGCATAAGGTCACTATGGGTGTGAACTGAATTGCTTGCACCTAACAATGAAAACAACAATTTTCTAGCCAGCCCAGGGAGAGGCAGTCTCTCTTAGAAGCTTATCCGGCGTATCCTTGATAGCATCACTGCACTGGGGACAATAAGGGGGGGGGGGTGTCACATAGTTTTGAATTATTCCCTTATCAGTCTGGCCTTAAGTGCTTTGATTAGAAGGCCTTGGACCAATATTGTAAACCCTTCTATTTAAGCAATGTATTGTTTCCCAATAATAGCCCAGTTCCTGCTTCTGTTGTCACACCTGGATATATGATGTTCTGATCTGCCATCCATCATAAATTTGTGACAGTTCCCTTTGTTCTCTGGGTTATTTATCTGGTTTCCACTGTTTGATTTCTTCGATGCCATTTTGACCTTGCCCTATGGCCTCCTTCATCCAGATTATGTGTGTGTGTTTTTGTCCCTTTTAAGACTTAATAAGTGTTCTCCTGAAATTATATTTGGAGTTTGGGTCTCTTTTTATCCTAAAACATGTGTGATCTGCTTAGTTCACCCAACTCAGTTTACAGTGTTTCAGATATAAAAGTTGCTCAGTGGAGACAGTCTGGATTCAAATGATTCTTTCCTAAGCAAATTCTTATTAATCATGAAGTCCAAAACACCCTCTGTTAGAGTGGCTGATTCTAGAGAGAAACTCGTTGTCAAATTGAAGGTGTGACTTTCATAAGTCTGCCAGACCCTTAAATATCATATACTGACCAGTTCTATTGGGTGGTTATCAAGCTGTTTATGTGGATAGCAAACCAACCAATCTTTCAAAGTCAAATATGCTCATAGCAGACAACTACTGGCAGATTTACACACCTCTGAGAGTTTTCCCTTCTTTCCCTACCCTGCTTTAACAAGCCTGTTGTCTCCAGTTGCTCCTAAGCAAATTCAAGCTGAAGCTGAAGAAAATTTAAATAAGTCAAAGAAAGCCAAAATAGGACACTGAGCATATCCCATCTGAATTTAAAGACCATCTCAAAAATAAATATGATGTATTGAACACTAAATATTGAAGATCAGATGAGTTGTGGGATAATATCAAGAATATCATGGAGGGGGCGGGAGGGGGGCGGGGAGTGAGATTAAAAAGACAGAAAAGAAAAAAAAGACCAAGATGAATGTCAGAATGGACTCTGAAAGTTACTTCTGAAAGTTCACTACGTAAATTAAAGAGACTAAATGAAGGATCAATAAAGCTGAATTAACATTTCAAAGGAAAGCATTGTAATGAAACAAGCAGAGACCTGGAGTGGGAACACAAAAGGGAAGACCAAGTTAGACATATCCCACTGAAAGAAATGAAGAAAATAACTCCAGCCTCAAGTTCAAATATTGAAGGATTCAATAGGCATAATATTGAATGATGCAGACAGCATAAAAAAAAAAGATGAAGTACTGCTCTCAGTACATCAGTGGTTTTGCATTGGGTGGATCGTCAACCAACCATCCCATCCACTCCATGGGAGAAACACGAGACTTTCTATTTGCACATAGTTACAGTCTGAGAAATCCACAGGGGTGGTTCTGCACTGTCCTACAGGGTCGCCATGAGTCAGCATGGACTTGATGGCATTGCGGTTGAGCTTTTAGGGTTTCACTTTACCAAAACTATTGATCTACATTCAACCATTTTAGAAGGCCATATAAGAAAGTTCAAGAGTAAATAGCACTGAAGGGTGAAGTCTAGCTGCACCGGCAACATTGGTCAAAGCAAGTCTCCAAGAATTGACAGACTACCAATTAAGATGTTTTTATAAATCTATTGATCACAGATTATGTTTTCTTCCTTATATATTTTATTTTAAATTTCTGCTAACTGAAAGGTGGATGATTCAAGTCCAACTGTCACTCCATGTCTGCAGGATGAGGCTGTCTACTTCCATAAAGATGGACACCCTCAGGAATCCTGTGTAGGGTTGCAATGACCATGAATCCATCCCAGGGTAATAGTTCTTGCATAATACAAGCACAATTATATAGACATAGATATATACAGACCCTATCTATCTATCTATCTATCTATCTATCTATCTATCTATCTATCATCTATCTATCATCTCACCCTTCTAATCTATTAGTAGATATACTTGCATTATGATATGTTAGCACTTTAGACAAGCTTACTTTTACAGAGGGAAAGGGAAATTGCATGTCCGATATTGCTTGCCAGAACATTTTTCCATATGTTGGAAATGTCACTTTTCATCCTGCTTTTCCTGGAGAATATGCATTTTTTTCTTTTGTTATGCCAGAATAATTATTAGTAACGTCTATCTTATGTCTCAAAAACTTCACCTGTTGTCTAAATAATGTAGATAAACTAATGATGAGAAAGAACTTGAACTGTGATGGCCAACACTTAAAAAGGCAAAATGTAATTAAGTTTCTGGATCATCTTTGAAAAACATGAAGGTCCTTTTGAATATACTCTATTTATATCTTCATTTTTAATATTATCCATAGAAATTAATGATAAATTATTACTCATTTGATTACACAGTCTTTTCTGAGACCGACTGTCAAAGTAATGTGGTGGGCAGAAGCATATCTCCTCTGTCTTTACAATCATCACCGGAAATGGGCCTGGGAGTCCCAAAGACTGGATAAAGTAGCCATAAATAACTATGCCACATATCCATATAAAATGTAAGCTCTATGAGGGTAGCATTTTATTTCTCTGTGCTCTCAAAATCTAATCCATAACTTCACAAACATTATGCCTTCAGTATATATTCTTATATATTTTTAAAATTTCTGTTTAATTTGTTTTTCTCAAGTTATTCCTTTGCTTTGTTATTAACATCTTCTTGGGAGTTTTTCAAATAAGAATACATTAATGGTAAACATATTAGCTTGGAAAAATAAAAATCAAGTACTGTTTGCTTGAATAATAAGTTATCTATTTTGACTTTTAATATTTCTCAGTCCTCTCATAATTTATTTTACACTCCAGTGGGTGCTGTTTTGCAACTGGGAAGCCTATTTGCCAATCTGATTTAAAGGTAAAATGTCTTTTTAAATTTGTGTTTAGGATTATCTTTTTCACTTTCAAGACCTGTAGTCTTATCCTAAGCATAGTTTTATCCTAAGCATTCCATTAGCTATCTTGTTTTGCATATAGGACCCTGGTGCCACATGTTAAGCCGCTGACTGCAAAGCCTGCAGTTTGAAAAGACCAGCTGCTTGACAGAGACAAGAGGAGGCTTCCTGCTCCTGTGAAGAGCTATATTCGGGGAAACCTCCAAGGGCAGTGCTACTCTGCCCCAGATTTCCATGAGTTGGAATCAATTGTTTGTCTGTGAATGAATGGGTGTTTGGGACAGACGTCTTTCCTCAATGCAGTGTTTGGATGGAAGGACTCCTTTTCACTCTGCCATTAAATTGCACCTTACAGTTTCCTTTCTTATCTTCTTTAAGAATTCTTATTTGTTTTATCTAGGGGTTTTGATCACCCTTAAATTTTTCTACTATTCATTCCTTTCTGCTGCATTCTCAGTACTTTACGTTTCTGGATATTCCTTTCCAGGCCACCATTTTTGCCTTCAAATTCCAGTATTCTGAAATTAAATGTATTACATATGCTAATGTTCATGTCTAAAGATATTTTTTATGAATGTTCTCTTTGGTTTTCTTCTAAATCTTGTTCCTTCTTAGAAAGCTTTTTCTGTTCATTGTTTCCAGTTCCTTCTGTTGTTTCCTTAATCACTTTAAAATGCCATAAATGTCTCATAGTTTTAGTTTATTCATTAATTTCATGCTAGCTGTACTTTCAAACATGCAGCTCAATCTGCAAGTGTAAATTAGGCCAATCTGTTCTTTTGAGCTGCGTGTCCGTACTTGTGTGTATTGGGGAATACAATTTCCTACTATATTTTAAATCCTATCTACTCCAAAGTCATATTACCTCCATTGTACAAGGTGGTAAATAAAGAAAATGAAGGAATACAAATAGTAGCTCTTTATCACCTTGACCCTGTCCTTCAAATTTAATCAGACCCCATAAGCTAGAATTTAATTGCGTAACTACAGCTACCAACAAGGGACATTGGAAGTTGAATGGAGTTATGTCATAATCTAAGAGACACTGGGAATTGTATAAAGAGTAAGTATACAGTCTGTGCCGCATGGTCTTCATTAAGGGATTGAGTCTATTCTCTGCTACAGATTAATTTCATCTGTGTTGTCAGCTGCTGACCTAATCCTGATGGTTCATTTCTTTACACACACACACATACAAACACACAGACACAAGATTTGCTTTGTTGGAAATCTCCAAGGAAATATATGTATATATATCCATGGTCAAAATCAAGTACAATATTTATTTTTATTATTAATTGCAGGTAACTAAACCCCCATATCCTCATTTTTAAAAAATATATCATACAATTTAATTTTCAATCATATTAAGATTCGTACAATCAGTATTACAATCAATTACAAGCATTTTCTTCTCGTATTCATTGTTGCTATCTTCCCATTCCCCACCCCCACCCCCCTTCCCTGCCGTGCCCTTAGGCATTTATCAATCCAGTTCCAGTCTTTATAGGTTTACTTATCCTGGATTTCATATACAGATAATCATACAAAACACAAAGAGAAAGCAAACAAACATAAAACCAACAACACTGACTTGAAAGAACATTTTTAAGGAAACCTTAATCAAAAAGAAACAAAATGCAAAAACTGAGACAACTAAAATGTGTCAAAAGGAAGATCAAATAATAAGGTACTACCTTTTAACATAAATACCTGTGTTGTAATGGACTTTACAATGCTCTCTGATAGCAAGGCTGTTCACATCACGATGGATAGAGAGGGTTTATTTGTGATGTGTAGGGGGAGGAAGGGGGAGAAAGGAGGAACAGAAGATTCAACATTTCTATAAATGACCAAGCTACTTTGAAGGTCCTGGCTTCCTGCCAGTCTGTTTCTGAAATTTCCATTTTCTACTTTGACTATGTACTGATATGACCATTAACTCCCAAGTCTTTTGCTTACCACTATCAACTAATGCCAACAAACACAATTGATGTACAAGTACTGAGCGCCTTGTTTTTTTTTTCCCCCTCCATAGATTGCAATTGTTTTGGGATACTAATGTGTGATCCTAGAATTTAAGTATGTATTTACAATTATATAATTATAATGAATCTATTATATTTAATAGTATTTTTATTATGAGAGAATTTTTAAGTAACTTATCTTGAATAGTTCTAAGGCAACATTCTCAATATACCTTTCTCTTGCTTTCACATTACTTTTGAACTTTAAATGATAGTTTATTTAATGCTTACTATAAGTGGTTATAATTCTTCTACTCCCAATATATAAATAATGCTTATTATTCATTACCTCCAGTTAGTCCACTGCCTCCTGGCTTATGCACTTTTTTTGTCAAGCAGTTTGCTCTCTCCAAATTTAGTTAAGTATAAATTAAATTAGGTGGTGTGGTCATGGAGTGGGTTACATGTTGGGCTGCCAATCACAACTTAGTTATTTGAAAGTACCAGTCAATCTGCGGGAGAAAGACAGGGCTTCTGCTCCCGTACAGAGTTAAGCTCAAGAGCTCACCGGGAACTTCTACTCTATCGAATAGAGTTGCTATGAGTTGGAACCAAACTGATTGCAGGGATATATATACAATTATATATATATAAACTCATAATTGTATAACTACATATATGCATATATATTCATAATTATCTAACTACACCTAACTATAAGGGAATACATATATGTAAATTAAACTTATATTTACTTTGAATCAACTCAATGGCAGTAGGTTTTGGAATTTTTGTTTGTTTATCATTTTATTGGGGGCTCGTACAACTCTTATCACAATCCACGCATTCATCCATTGTGTTAAACACATCTGTACGTTTGTTGCCATCATCATTCTCAAGACATTTTCTTTCTACTTGAGCCCTTGGTATCATCTCCTCATATCCTCCCACCTCCCTCCATCATGAACCCTTGATAATTTATTTTTAAAAAATTTCATGTCTTACACTGACCATTGTCTCCCTTTACCCACTTTTCTGTTATCTGTTCCCCTGGGAGGGGGTTATAGGTAGATCATTGTGAACGGTTCCTCATTTCTCCCCCTACCTTCCCTTTAGCCTCCTGATATCACTACACTCAATATTGGCCCTGAGGGCATTTATCTGTCCTGGATTCCCTGTGTTTCCAGCTCTTATCTGCACCCATGTATATCCTCTGGTCTAGCCAGATTTGTAAGGTAGAATTGGGATCATGATGGTAGTGCAGAGGAAGCATTAAAGAACTAGAGGAAAGTTGTATGTTTCAACAGGTGCTATATTGCACCCTGACTGCCTTATTCCTTCCTTGTGATCCTTCTGTTAGGAGATTTCCAATTGTCTACAGATGAGCTTTGGGTTTCCATTCTGCACTATGCCTCATTCACAATGATATGATTTTTTGTTCTGGGTCTTTAATGCCTGATACCTTATCTCATCAACACATCGTGATCACATAGGCTTGTGTGTTTCGTCCATGTGGACTTTGCTGCTTCTCAGCTAGATGGCCACTTGTTTATCTTGAAACTGTTAAGAGCCCAGATACTATATATTTTTATAGCTGGGCACCATCCGCTTTCTTCACCACATTTTCTTATGCACTCATTTTGTCTTCATTGATCATGTAGGGAAGGTGATCATCATGGAATGCCAGGTTATTAGAACAAAGTGTTCTTGTATTGAGGAAGTACTTGAGTAGAGGCTCAACGTCCATGTGCTACCTTAATACTAAACCTATAAATATATGTACATAGATCTATTTCCTTATCATTATATGTAAATATGTTTCCATATGTACATGCCTGTTTTTAGATTTATATAAAGGTCCTTTGTCTCCTAGTTCTTTCCTCTATTTCATTTTGCTTTCCTCTTGTCCTATTATCATGTTTGGCCTTCATTCGGGTTTCAGTAATTCCTCTCGGTTACATTGCCCTTGATCAAGCCCTACCAGGCACCCTATGCACTCTTTGCCATCAATTTTAGATCACTTATTGGTCCCTTGTCCCTGGGTTTTTTAACACCTACTTCCATTCTCCCACCTCCCCCTTTCTTGTGTTCCCCCACAGAACCATCGGTCCCATTGTGGTATTTCTGGATTACTTATCTCCCCTATCTTATGTAGATACATATGCAGAGACAATAATAAGCAAAAAAAGACAGAGCAAAACAATACAACAACAACAAAAACCTAGGGGGGAAAAAAAGAAAAGAAAAGCCTATAAATAGTTCAAGGTCTGTTTATTGACCTTTAGGAGTGTTTTCCGGTCAAGTCTGGTGGGGTGCCATGCCCTGGCCCCGAGTCTATTTATGGTATTTCCCAGGGACTTCATTGCTTTGCTTCCCATGCTGCTCTGTTGCATATCCTTAGCATTTGGCCTCAGAGTGGTGGGGTCAGATTGGGCACAATTCCCGCACTGTGCCTCCAGTGTTATTCCTTGAAGTGTATGGGTCAGTGGGGGGCGTCATGCCTCCTGGTGGGGCTAGCTATGTGGTCCTTTCTGTTTATTGGCTACTCTGAGTAGGAATATCCTCCTCAGGGCCTGGTGGGTCAGGATGTGCTCTACTCTCTCTCCTTCCCTCTTCATTTGCTCCCATGTGCTCTAATCAGACGTGCCCCTCTCCCTGAGCTGTAGCTTCAGTGCTCAACTTTTTTTTCATTACATCTTTCATCCTGCATCTTTCTATTATATGGCTATTCATTTCTCTTGAATGGCTTAGGCCACTGGAGATTCCCTTGCAGAGGGATCTCGGGGAGGAGATGAGCCAGACAGAGTGTGATGTAGCAATGATGAAAAATACAACTTTTCTCTAGTTCCTAAATGCTTCCTCCAACCCCCACTATCATGATCCGAATTCTACCTTGCAAGTCTGGCTAGACCAGAGGGTGTACACTGGTACAGATAGGAAATGGAAACACAGGGAATCCAGGGCAGATGATCCATTCAGGACCAGTGGTGTGAGTAGCGATACTGGGAGGGTAGAGGGAGAGTGGGTTGGAAAGGGGGAACCAATTGCAAGGATATACATGTGACCTCCTCCCTGGGGAACAGACAACAGAAAAGTGGGTGAAGGGAGACGTCGGGCAGGGCAAGATATGACAAAATAATAATTTGTAAATTATCAAGAGCTTATGAGGGAGGGTGGAGGGAGGGGAAAAATGAGGACTTGATGCTGGGGGCTTAAGTGGAGAGCAAATGTTTTGAGAATGACGAGGGCAATGAATGTACAAATGTGCTTTACACAATTGATGTATGTATGGATTGTGATTAGAGTCATATGAGCCCCTAATAAAACGATCTGAAAAAAAGTTTGTTAATGTATGAGTGAAGTGTCACTCATTAGGCTGCTCTAGAAAATGTCTATTTCCACTCTAATCTTTTTTTTT
>NW_022103898.1:46627334-46645156 GCF_000313985.2 Echinops telfairi
TTCAAGCCTTTAAGACCCCAGACGCTTTATCTTTTGATAGCCGGGCACCATCAGCTTTCTTCACCACATTTGCTTATTCACCTGCTTTGTCTTCAGCGGTTGTGTCGGGAAGGTGAGCATCATAGAATGCCAATTTACTAGAAGAAAGTATTCTTGTGTTGAGGGAGCACTTGTCCACTCTAATCTTAATGACACTTTAGTTAGGTTTGAAATTCTAGACTTCTTCTAAGCACTCTGAATATATAATATTGTTATCTTTTGATGTTTTGCTGATATCTAATCAAGTATCAAGCATATTGTGCTTGTAGTTTTTGTAGGTTTTCTTGTTTGTTTGATTTATAACTCGTGTCACTTATGGGACTTCTTTGAATTTACTGTTTTCTTAAAATATTTCTAGGTAGATATTTATTTTTACTTATTCTCATTACTCCAGTTATACGTGTGGAAATTAAGGTTTTGAAATAATTTTGTACCACTTTTAGTCATTGAAACACGATATACTGCCTCTTTTCTTTCTGCAAAGAACTCTATTTGAATTTTGCACTGTCTCTTACACTAAACATGTTCTATTTCTAGTCTCTGTAGAATACATTTCTGTTAGTTCCCATAGCAGTGCGAAGCCTCTTAGTATGATTCTTCTATCCATGTTTCTATGACTCCCACCACATGATTGGGCAGGACTATGCAAATAGGGCACGTCTAGCACTAATAGAGGAGAATGATGAATGTGTTCTTCCATGTGAAAGTTAACCATTGAATAAAAAAGGGTTTAGGTCTCAAAGAATCCATGCTTTGAATTGTGGTGCTGGAGAAGAATATTGAAAGTACCATGGACTGCTAAAACGACAAATCAATGTGCATTGGCAAAAGTAAGAACAGGGTGCTCCTTAGAGGCAAAGCTGGCAAGATGCCATCATTCATATTTTGGACATATTCTCAGGAGAGGGCAAACTCTGGAGAAGGATATCATATTTGATGAAGTGGAAGGGCAGCGTAAAAGAGGAAAGACCTCAATGAAATAGGTAGACACAGAGGCTGCATCAGTATGCTCAGACAGGGGAACAATTGTGAGGATGGTGTAGAACTACGTGGTGCTATGCACTGTTGTGAATAAGGTCACTGAGCCTACTTGATGACACCTAACAACAATGGGAGCTTTTACATCAATTTTTCCTAAGACAACTCATCCTTTGATCTCTTGACTGCTGCTTCCATAAGTATTGATTGTGCATCCAAGCAAGACAAAAATCCTTGACAACTTCAATCTATTCTCCATTTATCATGGTATTAACTATCGGTCCAGTTTTGAGGATTTTAGTCTTCTTTACCTTGAGTTGTAATGCATATTGAAGGCTTCAATTTTTAATTGTCATCAGCAATTGCTTCATGTCCTCCTCACTTTCAGCAAGTAAGGTTGTGCCCTGTGCATATTTCAGGTTGTTGATAAGCCTTCTTTTAACTTTGATGCTACATTTTTCTTCATATAATCCAGGTTCTCTGATAATTTTTCAGCATACAGATTGAATAAATATGATGAGCAGATACAAACCTGTCACACACCTTTACTTTATAAATCATGCAGTATTCCCTTGTTTTCTTCTCATCACTGTCTCTTGATTAATGTACATGTTCAGCAATGAGCACAATGAAGTGTTCTCAAATTCACATTCTTCTCAAGGTTATCCATAGTTTGTTATGATCCACACACAATCAAATGACTTGGCATAATAAATAAAACACAAGTAAACATCTTTCTGGTATTTTCTGCCTTGAACCAAGATCCATCTGACATTAGCAATGTTCCTTATTCTACAACCTCTTCTAAATTAAATATGAACTTCTGGCAGCTCCTTGTCAATGTGCTGTTGCAATCATTGTTGGATTATCTTCGGCACAATTTTACTTGTATGTGATATCAATGATGCTGTTCTATAGCTTGTGCATTCTATGGGAATAGCTTTTTTGGAATGAGGACAAATATTCCAGGAATTTATGGAATGCAAATTTAAATGTTTCAACAAACTAATGAAGCACTGGAAGCATTTACTAGTATGTGCTAGGAAATTAGGAAGAGAGCGAATTGATAACTTACTAGAAAAGGTCTACATCTGTACACACACTCCTCTGCAGGTCTTATAAGGAGTCCGACAAGGAGCCTGGTCCCACCTGGTTGAGTGCTTGGAAGCTAACCAGAGGCTTATGGGTCACCCTCAACCCAGGTGCTCTGGAGGAGAAAGATGTGATGACTTGGTTCCACAAACATTACAGGCTGGAAAACCTGTGAGTCAATTCTACATTTTCACATGGATGTGTTGTAAGTCCAAGTTGATGATATATAAAAACAGCATCAAATTTTCAGGGAAATTTCCGAGCTTCCTCACCTACCCAATCACTCGGAAGAGCTACAATTTCAGCGAAGCTTCCACTCCTTGCCGGTAACAGGTGGTTTGATATTTTTGTTTAGTATGAAAAATTAGCAATATTACTTGTCTGTATATAACTTCAATCATACAAAATAATGTTAATACAATTTGTCTTAAATATCCAAATACTTATTAAAAATGTTCTTAGATTGTCAATTTGTACATATTGATATCTCTTTCTAGGAGAAATAGATAAGCATAGGAAAAATAAACATTTTGTCATAACACTTAATATATAAAAGAGCTAGATTTATAACTATCTGCTTAAATAATTTTTTTTACCAGAATGATGTTATACCAAAACAATTTAATATAAATTATTTTACTGGTATATTATTTATGTTACTGAATATAATACTAATGAAATAGTCATTATTTTATTACCTCCATAATTTTTGCTTTGGGGCTAGTATTTTTTTATATAACAATCCTAAATTAAAACAAAACACACACAACACATATAATGTATACCGTGTACATCAGAAGCAAACGTATGTGGGATTGTGTGGTTTGACAAAGAAAAACTAAATAAAAAGTTTGCCTAAAACACTATCTGAGTAAACTATGGTATAAAATTTAATTAACTAAATCCTGTAATGTTGGACAGGTATGTTAACAATTTTTCATCATTAAAAGTGGATATTAAATGAATATACACACACACAAGCACACATGGGGCCTATTGTTCGGCTTAATGTAGTCACTTGATTTATCTTCAAATAAGGTGGTTTTGCCATCTATTGAGGCATGCATCTTTGCTATGGACCTGAAATTGGATACAATTATCTTACCAGCTTGCCTGTGAAAGCCAATGGTCAGCTGTAGTCAGTGGGGAACAGAATATCTACTTCCTAAATAATCTGCAACGGCACTGTCCATTTGGCTGTGGAGAATTTGAAATCCTTCATGCTGATTAAGATCTGCTTTAAATAAAAAGCACACACTGGATTTTAAAAGGTGTGTATAAAAATGTAAACCATTACAATAATCATTTATATATTAAGATCATTTAAAATTATGCATTTATGTCATAGTACTTGTGAGAAGGACGTTAAATATACTGTTGACTACCAGAAGAACAAACCAATGCGACTTGGAGGAGTACAACCAAAATGCTCCGTAGCAGCAAGGATAGCAAGATTTCATCAAAAGACTGAGAAGAGAACGCAGAAACTGGGGTGGGGGTGGGGTGGGAATGGCAATGCTAAGTCAGATAAATGACTAATGTCTAAAATCTATGACAAACTGAAACACAATAAAAAATGCAAGTAATCTAATTTAAAATGGGCAGAAGACACAAATAGACAATACAATTGGTATCTAATCAGTGAATGATCAGTCACTGAAGAAAAGCTCTTGGCCATTAGCTATAAGAAAAACACACTTTAAAACAATAGTGAGATACCATCTCATACCAGAAGTCTTAGCAAAATTTGCAAAAAGAAAAGAAAAACCATTTCTGGAAAGGATGTGTAGATATTAAAATACTTATGCAATATCGGTTGCATTGCAGAATTGCACACCACAATGGAAATCGGTGTAGTACTCTCTTAAACAGATGGGAAGAGAAATACCAAATGGTCCTGCTATTTCTCTACTCGGTATAAACCCTAAAGAAATAAAGAACAAAGTAAAAATGGATATATGCACATTCATGTTTACCACACAATATCTACAGTAGCGAAAAACAGAAAACAATCAAAACACCCATCAGTGCAAGACTGAGTGAATAAACTTTGGTATATACATATAGTAGAATATTATTCATTCCTGAAAAAATAAATAAAATAAAACTGTCAAGTAATGACATGGAAGAATTTAGAGAAAAATATACTCGGCAAAGTTAGTCAGTCTTAGAAAGGCAAGTATTGTTGTATAACACCACAATTATAAATGAAAAGAAATCTCAGAACAATGGTTCTCCAGCAAACAAGCAGATTTTGAAGCCTATGGCAAGGCTGGAAGGAAGCGACAAGGATGAAGGCAAGAAGACAAAGGGAGGGAAAATTTTATAAAAATAGAAGGAATAAAATAGAAGCAAGTGTAGCAAGACTTTTGTGTCGCACACTTTGGCTGTGTAACAGGGAGAGACCAGTCCCTGGAAAAGGCCGTCATGCTGGGTGAAGTAGAAGGGAAGCGCAGAAGAGGACCTTCAATGAGAGATATTTGTTTCTTCTGTTGTACTAGAGTCGTTAGGAGTTAAAATTTTGTCAAAATCTACCAGTAACAACAAATGATCATGCTTAAAATTATAGGACAAGTAAAATATGTTATTAAAATTAATTTCACCTCTTTATTTTATTTGTTTGTCTTATTACTCAGGATTATATAATCTGCTTTAATATAAGAAAGTACTCATAATGTTTTGATAAGCTAAAGGGTCGTTGAAGGAGCTTTGGTGGCCCTGTCAGGCTGCTGATGGCAACGTTAGCTGTTCAAGCCCACGAGCCATTCATTCCAGGGGCGAAATCTGACTTCTGCACCAATAAACATACATAGCTACAGAAATCCTGTATCCTGTAGGAACAGACTCAACGGCCATGGATTTGGTTGTGTTTTTTGTAAGAAACATAGGTTTGGGAAGTTAGTTAATGTATAAAACACATTGATTCTTAAGGGAAGCAAGTACCCAGTTTATAAAATAAACAACTTTAGTCCTTGCCGTGCTTGCTCTCCCTGGTATTAGTGGTGGTTGCAGAGAATATGAGCCGCGATGGGGGACATGATGAATTGATCCCAGTTTTATAGCATTAAAGAGTTCTTTAATAACCACATTTACAGCTACAAAAATAGTTCTTTCAACTGTACCCCATAGATGAATCTAAAGATGGATAATTAAACTTAAAAATGATAAATGTATGAATAGGTAAAGCCATTCAGAATACAAATTGGTAATCTAATGAAACATATTTATAGTGTTTTTTATAATCTGTAAGACTTCCAAATTACCTTTTTTTATCTTATCCCAAAAGGGAATTAATTTTCTCAAACTTTTGCTAAGAATGTAAAACAAAAGCCCCCAATAAAATGATTTTTTTTTTAAAGAATTGAGTTAGTTAATTGTGCCAGCCTGGCCGATAATCACATGTGGGGCTGGTTGAAAGGCAGAGGGATAAATGGGTGGTGAGCCTCGCCTTTCTAGTTCTCGGGTCTCTTGTTTTGTGATGGTTGCACCGGGTGCAGCTGCCTTAGCAGTTCCCTGCTTCAGCTTGCAAGATTGACTTCATACAAGACATCCCCAAGGAGAAGCCACATGGACCTATCCCGATGCAGCCCTGGGTGCTGGAGCAGCCGTGTGGAGACCCCTGCTAGTGCTGAGATGCTTGTTTGTTCACTGACTCAGCTTTCCTCCTGCAGTCGGCATCATTGCCTCTGTTTTGTGAGGTGAAGGACTTTGTGGACTGGTGTTGGGTTAATGGGTTAATGTTGGACTTGTGGGCTTGGGCAGCATTGGGTTGGGATGTTTTTGTGATGCACCTTTTCTTTACATAAAACTCTGTCTTATACATGAGTCGCTGTGGATTTGTTTCTCCAAAGTACCTAGACTAATATAGAATGTAAAGCATTAAATATTTTAAACAAAATAATAAGCATTTGCCTTATTTTTTCCAAATAAACACGTTTGTTATTATAGGATAATAAGCCATTTGCTTTTGAGTCATGGTGATCCTGTATATTTCAAAGTGGAGTGGTTTTTTTATAGTGTTTTGAATGACTGATTTGTCAGAAGTAGATCACCAGCCCGTTATTCTGAGATGCTTCTGTATGGACTTGTACAACCAATTCTTCACTCAATAGCTTCACTGGTTAGCCATTTGCCCTACTGAGGGATTGTCTTATAGGATGTTATCTTCTTAAAGAGAAATGATTGAAATTAAGGATTCATTCTTTCTTGGATCCATAATCAATGCCTTTGGTAGCAGCAGTTACAAAATCAAATGACGCATTACACTGGAACAATCTCATGCATAAGATCTCTTTTTATCATTGAAGGACAAAGATATTATTATTTTAAGGTCTAAGATGCCCTGACCTCATCTGCATGTGAAAGTTGGACAAAGAATAAGGAAGACTGAAGAAGAATTCATGTATTTGCATAATGGTGCTGGCAAAGAACATTAAAAGTACCACAGACTTCGTGAGGAATGTGCTAGTCTAGGTAGACTAGAGGAACAAATTCATAGACACTTTTGTGTATAAAGCTCTTTCTTATACACACATGAGCAACTATTGAGAAAATGTCCCAGCCCAGTCCAGATCAAGTCCATAAGTCTAATATTAGCCCAAATGTTTGATACCAATCTATAAAGTTCTCTTCAGACTCATGAAACACATGCAATGATGACGAAAGTAGGAAGACTACAGGCCAGTGGGTGGAAAGTCTTGTGGATCCGGTGGCAGTAGAGGCATCTCAGCACTGGCAGGGCTCTCTATGTGGCTCCTTCAGCTCCAGGGCTTGAGCATAGCTCCATGGGTCTTGTCAGCAACCATGTCTCGCAAGGAGTGAGTTGGTGTCCCACCTCCAGTGAGCTACTTATCTCCTTAGCACCTCCAAATGAGGTCATCAAGCTGGGACCTGGCAGGATAAACTCCACCTCTTCAAATTGACAACAGATTATGGAACTACCACAAGGAGCAAACACAAGTGTGTTGAAAGTAGTAGCACCAGAATGTTTCTTAGCAGTGAGGAGATGATCTATACCACACATACTTAGGATATTATCAGGAGAGGACCTCCTAGAAAAGGACGTCATTCTTGGTAAAAGGTCAGTAAAAGAGAGGAAGACTCTCAAAAGGATAGATGGACACAGTGTGTACAACAATTGATTCACCCATAACAATATCAACTTTTACAGGCAGTGTTTTGGCCTGTTGTACACAGGGTCCTCGTGAGATGAAACCAAAGGATGGCTTCTAACAACACTCTTCCTATCCCTGCTTTATATGTTCCACGATTTTATTTTATTTTATTTGCAATTTATTTAGTCAATTATCTACTTTTGTTCTCTAATATTTGATATATGTGTATATGTTTTCTGTGAGTTCCTGCTAGGAATAGACTGTTAAGCACTTGGCTAGGACCAAAATATTGATGGTTTGAAGCTTCCTCCAGAAAGGAAGACCCTCAACACGCTAGACTGACACAGTGCCCGCAACAACAGGCTCAAAGGCAACAACGACTGTGAGAATGGGATCTGTTCTACAGAGGGTCGCTGTTGGAACAAACCTCAATGGAATAACAACAAACACCAGACGTTTGGAGGACAGGCTGATGATCAGCTATGGGGAGGTCAGTCTTTAAACACTATGCAGCTGTGCTACTGCACACACTTGGTGTTGGCATGAGCCAGAATTAACATGGCAGCAACTAAGAACAACATCAGTTTTTTTAAATAGCTCCGAGAACAATAACAAAATTCAACAAACAAATAATAAATGAAATAATAATTCTTGATGATTTGGTACATCCTATATTTAGTGAGTCAAGCTTGGATCCCAACTACCCTTCTCCCTCCTCTCATATACAGCCGTTGTTTCTAGCTGCTGTTTATCAGTTCTGACTCTTAATGACCTATATATCACAAAAGAAAACTCTGCCCGGTCCTGGGCCAGCCTCACAATCATTGTGATGTTTGAGTCCATTGGTGAAGCCACTGTGTCAATCCATCTTGTTCAGAGTCTTCCTCCTTTTCTTTGCCATCCTACTGTGCCAAGCACGATGTCCTTTGCCAAGGTCCGATCTCTCGTAATAACATATCCAAAATATTTGAAGTGAAGTCTTGTCAGTATCACTTTCATGGAGCATTTTGGTGGTATTTCAGCCTATTTGTTTGTACTTTTGGCACTCCACGATCCTTTTAATATTCTTCACCAGCACCAACTGTAGAGGCTGGAAAAGGTAGGACTCAGTGTCCTGCCCTGGGTTCTTTCATAGAACTGGCCATGTGACAGAGTTCTGGACGATGTAATAAATTCACAAAAGCCTAAAAGACGTACTTCTAAATTATTTGCTTTTTTAATAAAAGGGATAATGTATATCGAGAATCACTTTTGTTCCTCCGTCTTGACTTAAATATTCATATTTTTATTGCAGTCACGAAAGTCCATGAAAATTGCAGATACAACAGTTTTAAACTAGTGAGTTCTCTAACTATTACCACCATTCCTTCCGTGTTATTAAAAGAGGAAAAATATAATTTATTTAAGTAATTGACAAGAAAGGATTTTCTAGACAATAACCAAGAAAAATAAGATAATAGTGTACTTTGAAAGCCAGGCTGTACATATCCCTAGAATACAGTGACAGTGCACTTTCATTTTTATATCACCTTTCTTCAGTTCTGAATTCTGCTTTCAGCCTTCCTCACTAGATAATACTGACCCAATGACTGCAATATTTCTATGACCAAAAAGAGTACTTATTCTGATATACTGAGTAATACGTAGGAGTTCAAATTCTAAGTAAAGAGGTTCATGACAGTTACAGTTTTATAACGCTTAGGGAAAAATGTTCTTATTAATTTAATTTAGATAGAGTTTTAATCCATCAATGTATGATTTTCAGATAGTTGATAGTTATTTTTAGGAAAAAAATAATGATGAGGGAAATTATTTCTAAGGAGACAGTGCTTTTAATATTCTTTTTCTCTGCTATTCATAAAGAAATATAATGAAATATGAAACCTGAATGTTCATGTTAATTATTTCAGTTATTATTTTACCTTTTATGAAGGAATTTCTTATTTGTTTCTCTCCAAGGCATAATAATGGACAAAGGGTCTTCTGATATATATACTTCTAAATGCTTAGTACATAATTTGTGGGTACTTTTCTTTCTGTGTGCAGATGCCAGAAAGACTTGTCTCCAAATGGCTTTTTCAGACTGTCTTTCTGCCCATGTGTTGTAAAATCGTTCCCTTCAGGTATCTTAGCAGGTTCAGGAAGCAATTTTGCTGCCATTAGCCTTACCATGTCGGGTCAGAGGTGCTTCATAAACCTTTGCATGGCCATTTTATTTTTATGGCTTTTATTGAGAAAAAGTCATAAATTGTAAAAAGAATAAAAGATTAACATGTCTTTGCTTTACAAAGGCATATTTTCCATTATTTGAAGTATTTCAATGTCTGGACAAGTTTATTGAATACATCTTGACCCCATTTAAATTTCTGGATCATTAAAACAAGGCAAGAACAATGAAAACTTCTCACCAAACTTGCATATGAATTGACTGAGCAAATAGAATAAAGAAATAACTGTATTAGGAAAATAATTTATTTTATATTAAAATGTTAGTTGTGTAATACTGTTATATAAACTATATCAACCAAATGTAATTTATTTTGTACAAAGGATTTTTTAATATAATTAAATTCTATTTTCTGTAGTGAAGAGAGTTAACATGATTAAATAATTATGAATGAAATGCTGAATAATCAAACTGTTTCCCTAAGTGTGTAAAAGCATATAAAAAGTGATGTTTTCTTCAATTTCCAAGCTAGGAAAGGTATATAAATATGTTTTGTTGTTGTGGTTGTGGTTGTTGCTGTTACGTGCCACAGAGAAATCCACTCTCCTCGCAGTCCCGTTTGCCAAAGACTGGAACATTGCCCACTCCTGCACGATCCTCCCAGTCTCTCATCTAGTTGAGCCTATCGGTGTAGCCCCTGTGTCAGCCTGTCTCGCTGAGTGCCTTCCTCTGTTTGGAAAACCCTCTACCAAGATAAAGCATGATCTCTTTCTCAGGAGACTGATCTCTCCTGACAAGTTCAAAGGCTGTAAGGCAAAGTCACATTATCCTTGCTTCTTAGATATGGTCTATAGTTACTTCTTCCAGAGCAGACATGGTCATCCTTCTGGAAGTCTATGATATAGTTAGCATGCCTTCACCAACACCAAGAGCATGAGTCCTTGTTCGAGGTCATATTTATTCAGAAAGTTGTATGCTACCTTTTCCAGGTGCCTCGGCAGTTCCATAGTTGGACCCATCTTACGGTTTATTCCTTCTCAGATGCATTTCTTGCAAGGAAAACATGAGCATCCGATCCTTGAAACAATACATTTTCTCAGATATGTCAAGATTGTCCAATTTCTTAGGTGGTAGCTCAGAACTCGAGAGAAACTTGTCTTAAGAATAAAAACCAGGTGAAATGTGTACTGCTTTCCGTGACCTCGGCTCAGAAGTCACCTAGTGTCAATTCGGTCATATTCCATTGGTTGTAGAAGTTTAAAGGGCCCACCTAGGTTCAAGGTGAGGGGACAATATTCTACTAAAATGTAAAATAGGATATATCTTCATGTCCCCACGTTTAGAAATTGTGATCTGCCATAGGATACTAACTACTTGTTCAATATATGTCTTGGATAGAAATTGTCTGGAAAATGCAGAAGCCTGGATATAAAAACAAAAATTTCAGGAGGGATACCATGATTTAAAATTCAGGTTAATCTCCTCTCCAGGCCAAAATAATTAGACAGGTTTTCTTTGTATGTCTAATTTTTTATTCTTAAGTTTTTCGTTTTATCAGCTCTGTGGTGCCTCGTTAAGGTTGAGTTGACCATGTCAATCCCTGCTCTGTAAGATCGAATCACAAGCTCAGCATCTTACTTGTTCCCTCACATTCATTAAGACCAAATTTGATAAGTATTTTCCTTGAAGAACAGAAGAGTAGAGGCAAGATGGTAATTCGGTAGTGTTTGGGGTTTTGAAAAGCTTTTATTTTTTTTTAAGTCTAGATACTGGTTAAGCATTTAATCTTACTTTATGAAAACTAATTGACATATACACTTATAATTTGTATATTTTAAAAGAATGTGTTAACAACAACAACAAAAAACCCACAGAATGAATAATGAGAGTTTTACAAATTCTTAGGGCTGTCTCTAGTCTCATTATTTTCTTAATCACCTTTTTATTCTGCTTTTTTCCTATTTCTGTTTTGTTCTGGATTATATAAAGTATATATAAATTCAGGTTCAGTGGTACATGTAAATTTAATTTTAAAATTTCTTCTATGAATTTTAGTCTTTTGTAGTTACAGTATTTTTATTTTCTAATCTATCCCATTGCTAAAATGGAGGTTAAGGATTTTGCATACTCATATATGTAAAGTGTACCACGAAGTCTCTACTTTACTTGTCTGACACCATCATTTAGTTATATTTGTGAGTACCAGTACAGAAGTCATAACATTTTCTTTTTTTTGAAGTCATAATATTTTCAAAGGATGAATTAAACCCTAATTAGCTTAAATATAAACATTTCAAAGAATACAGTCTTTCTGTTTGTGTAGATCACAAAATAATTTCCAAGAAATTATCTGATTTTAGATTCACAGACAAGTGATATAAGATGGGATATATGATATTTTATCCCAGGTAATTTATTTGTGAAGTGGTTTGTATTATCTATAGGTGAAGGCCTTGCATTGTCCTTTTGGGATGGTCTCTCACATCTTTTTATTTATATTAATATTTAATTGCTATATTGATCATTTCACATCAGGTACATACAGAGGATTACAATGAAGCACGGAACCATCAGAACTCTGAGATCAAGCCTGCAAACATTCTACATAAGCCTGTGACATGGAAGGAGCACTCTTTTGATTCATTTGACCTGAGGCAGGTAAGGTACTAGGCTTCCCCCCAGGAGACTTTTAACTCCAGCATAGTTCATCCGTTAGCACGTTGGTGGGTTTTCCAAAGATGTAGGAAATGAAGCTAAGATCCAAGACATTTTAAAACTCCTTCAAACACTTAAACTGTGTTTTAAATTTGACTGTAGGTGAATGGCTGCTATTCATTGGACAGGACGAGGAGGCTACCCGCTCCTGTGCAGACGGATAGCCTGGGAAACCCTCTGAGTCAGAGCCAACTCCCTGCAAGGGTGAGTAGGTGAAGAACAGCAGGAAAACAAGAACACTTTGGTTTATGCAACCAGGCAAAACAAATTTAATTTTCTCTCATGAACCATTTCTCTACTTTATGAATGAATGTCCAGAAGTTGCTAGAACATAGCCATTGCTTTCCAAGAATTCATAAGGGTTTTTTCAAGTGCAGTAACATGCAGGAAAATATGGGGGGAAAGTTGTTAAAATCACATCCCTTTTTTTCCTCCATGACTGTCCTTTAATTTTTTTTCACCTTTTAAAAATAGCAGCATGCAGACAGACAGAGAGAGTGAGAAAGGGAGCGAAGGAGAGAGAGAATCAGACCATGTGTGGTTGGGACTGCGCCATTCTTTTCTTTTCTTTCCCTCTCTCCTTTGACATGAAAAATACCTGTCTCAAAACTTCATGGATAAAAACCATGTAATAAACATTGGGGGAATAAAACATACCTAAAAAGATAGAAATTCAATTAAACACTTTTTGGGAAAAACAACAACAATGCAAAGACCCTACAACTTTAACATATAGTCAACACTGAGGTCTCTTAAGAGACCGTGACATAGCCCCCCTGCAAGAGCCAAATTTAATTGTAATTCATATCTTCAAGAAAATCCTAACCTTTGACATATCTTCTTGTTTACATGACATAGTCTATCCAGTTCCCCGTAGAAGTTGTTTCTCTTAAATCACTTTTACCAGGAGAGATCCATTGTGTTAGACAGGGTTCTCTAGAGAGACAAAACCAGATTGCTAATAATTTTATAAAGATAGATAGATAGATAACACAAGAAATGAACAGTTAAATTGTATACAGATAGATATATAATACAAAAAATGAACAGTTAAATTATAAAGCAGTACAAATGGCTTAGTGCAACTCACTCCCATGAGAGAGTTGTGAGACACTGACAGTCCAAGTCTTGAGGGCAGCCTGGTAGTCTTCTGTAAAGAGAGCTAGGCTATCCCAGCACAGGCAGCAAACAGCAAGGCAGGTCACCAACCTTCAGCCAGGTCACCCACCAACCATCAGTCCCCAGCTCCAAAGGGGTACATTCCAATTCTCTGGTGAGGCAAGTCTTAAAGGGACCTCAAATTACAGTGACACAGTTCACAGGTTAGGTGTCCCACAGGTAGTGTAGCTTACAAATTGAGGCAGAGAACAAGCAAGGCAGCGGCACACTGGTCTGATGATCAAAGAGCGAGAGACAAGAAAGGCGAGGCTTGCTGAGCCATTTAGCTCTCTGCCCTTCAATTAATCCCACATGTGTTTATCGGCCAGGCTGGCACAATAAACTATCTCATCCATCATCAGACAAATGGACTGCAATTTATATTGATTTTAATTAGGAATTTAATGCAACCTCAAATATATTTTGTATATTCTAAGAAATATTTTTATTCAATTGACTCCTTGAAACATAGGTGCATCTTTTAAAAATATCTGAAATTTAAGAAAAGAGAAGCGTTTACTGATTAAAGTGATCACCTTACTAACCATATCATTTATAATTTCATCAGAGATCAAGATTGCTCTTTGCATTTTCTAGACTGATTTGTATAGTATAGGTATAAAGTCTATGTGCAAGAAGTTCACTTTATATCCAGCTCTTCCTGAAAGAAAAAGATATAGGATGCAACGCAGGATTAGTCAAAACAAGCTGCACCTTGCACTTGTGAATACCGTTCCCAAAGATGGCTCCTGCTCAATGCGAGGCCTTCTACCTAGAACCACAAGCCTTTAGCACCCCTGTCCCCGTTTCACCTACACACCTCATTCACTATTCTAAACTGTGATTTCTATCCCAGAAATGTAAAGATCTTAACATGTGCTGGATTGCTAATTTTTATTCAATATGGAACCTGCTACATATTAAACAACCAATGAAGAGGCTATAAGTTAAAAATGAAAAAACAGAGGAGTTCTTTATATGGAATGTATTCAGGAAACACTTCCATGAAAACTGCATATTATTTGCTTTCTTTAAATGAAAAATTTGAGGTTTCAAAGAATTTAAAATTCAATTAATAAAAAGCAAGAATTTTAACAACTTTCCCTGATTCATAAATAATTCAGTGTTAAAAATTATTCCTTTGAATGATTTAAAATGGTCGGAGAATACAAAACTATAAAGCAAAATTCGAATATGCTTTGATTTGATGAAAAATACCTTATAACTTTAGAGAGCAGAAATAAGTAAAAACCAAGAAATTAAGCCATGTAAACTTCACAAAGAATGAATTCCCCACAGGAATAGATCACCCAAAATTATCTCAGAAGACAGACACCTATAATTTTAGAAGCATCAGCAGAAAAAATATTGCCAGCTCAAATGGACACATAAAATCAACTTAAACATTTCAAGACGTGCACGTGGAAGCTTTGTATTTCAACAAAAAGGACTAAATATTTGTGTTAATATTCTAGACCAAAAGAAATATTGGATTTTGAACTTCCAGCCAAGAAGAAAAACTATTCCATAGAGTACATGAATATGGTATTTTTTCTTTGCTACTTGAATGTAATAATTTAGGGAAAATATATATTACATAAGGAAATTCACAATATCTCACTGAAAAATTAGTTATATGTTATTCTTAATCTTAATTTTTTTTAGTAAACTTCACTATGGTTTAAAAAACAGAATTTTGCGATTGCTGTCTACACTTCATTTATTTCTTTCCTTAGCTACTGCCTCTGTAAGTAAATCTCCAGAATACGTGACTGAAAAAATGCTGTGGGCTAGGCATTAGACTGCTAACTGCAAGGCCCCTGGTTTACACTCATCATGCGGTGCCCCTTGGCACCTCCTTAGAAAAATGTATACTCTTGGAAAGCGTATATCAGGTCATGGTGAGTCAGAATCAGCTTTGTTGTGACTGAGCTTAGTTTGAGTTGTTATCACACGCTTTTTCTCTTTTACTTTCCTCTCTGAATCAGTTGGTGTTTTTGAAATTTACATCTAATAGACACTTTTTTTGTGTTTAGTTTTTTATTTGTTGCCACATTCAGACATCCTCAGATTTGTGTAAATTACTTTAAAAAACATATGCATGAATGTTTATATCTTTAATGGGTACGCTGAAGATCCTGCCTGAAGCTATGAAATTTGCATCTTTTAACCACGTAGTGAGATTATGTTTTCTCTTGCTAAAAGAAAAATAGAATTATCCTTAAGTATCATTTGCGTGTATCTGAAGGTTCAAGTGTACCACTGAATAAAGCTACAGATTTGCCATCCATGAATATCCCCACTGGGATGGAAACATCATGCTGTTGTTGTTAGCTGCCATGTAATCATTTCTCACTCCTGGCACCCTATATACAACAGAGCAAAGCACTGCCCGGCCCCATACCAACCCCACAATTACTCTTATACTTGAGCCCACTTGGGCAGCCAGCCTGTCCATCACCTCCTTGAGAGCTTTCCTTGTCTTCACTGCCTCTCCACTTTCCTGAGCATGATGTCCTTCTCGAACATTGGTCTCTCCTGACAAGCCTGACGTGCATGAGAGGAAGTCTCACCACCTTTCCTAGAAGGAACATGCTGGATAGACTTGCCTAAAGACAGAGATGTGTGTTCTTTTGGCAGTCCATGGTGCTTTCGTATTTTCTTTGCCAGCAACATAGTAAAAGGCATCCATCCATTTTTCTTTGTTCTTCCTTATTCAAAGTCCAATTTTCACTTGGATTCAAGGCAATTGATAATACCATGACTTGGGTGGGGTTCACTTCAGTCCTTAAAGTAAAACCCTTGCTTTTCAAGGCTTTATTAAACTCCAGTGTATCGTTTTCAGAATTTGAACTATACTATTTTATTGACAGGTATAAAAAAACATGTTCATCTCCAATTATTATCTCAGGATAAATAGTTAACAGTAAGATTGCTCAATAATTATTCATCAGTTTTTATTTCAATGTTTTATTATTATATCATTTAAAACCTTTAAAAACATGTATGCATAAAATAAAGTTATCTATCATTATTTTCTATTTTAAGATATTTCTTGACAGTCTCCCCTCAAGCTTGTCTTAATAGTTCTGAACCTGTAATTAGAGTATGTCCTCGATTTACAATTTTCTAATTACCTTACATTTTATTTTCTTATGTCACTTTTTACATTTTTATGACATAAAATTTGTTGAAAGACATATTAATTGTTTGGTTACCAAGAAACCATACATCAAGCATTCACTATGTGTTTACGATAATTTTTATGTGTATGTGGCATTTTACTAGACTAAAGCTACATTTAGGAAGTTAGTTGAGCATTTGAGTTGATGTATGAGCAATTGTTTTTCAATGTTGAATAGTGAAAATTCAGACCTTCCTTAGCATGTTTCTGAAAAATGACTGGGTTTTAGGAATATGTGCCAGATGCTAAGCAGAACCTACCCCAAGCAAAGCCCAAGTCCACATCAAGTTGATTCAGACTTACAAAGACCCTATGCAATGATTCTGTGGCTTTGTAAAATATTTTGGGTGGCAGACAGCCTCTTTTTTCTCCCAAGGCAGAACATACCTCTCCCTACATCATTGAGTCACATTTCACCACACGCACTCCTTTGCGCCTGTCCCAAGCACCATCAACTTTGTTCTAAAGGAGTGATTGTTAGAGTGTGATGCTTCCAGTCTTACCCCTTGAGCATATTTCAATCAAGTACACAAAGTGATTTTTTCCATGTAAATTACTCTGCTCAAAAGCTTGCATTAGCTTCCCATTTTATGCTAGACAAAATCTAAAGTCTTGTTTGAAAGATATGGCCCCTAGAACCCACAATTTCCCAATGATGTCACCCCACTGAGATAAAGCCTTACGGTTTGCAAATCAGTAAACAACAGTGCCCTCTGAGAGGTTTCATACTTAATGTTCCTACTGTATGATTTGCTCATATATCTACAAGAAATTCTGGAAGTAAATAATTTCTTATCAAGTCTACAAAAAGTAGCAACTTTCCCCCCATATTCCATTTATCCTTTGCCTGCCTTATCCATCAGTAAAATCTATTTACCCCCTGAATACATGTGTCAGTTGTGACACCAATTTCATATTCAAATTAAAAAGCCTATGCTTGACATGCTATCAAATAATGACTCAATAATTCTCATTAAAAGAACTATTCCAGATTAAAGACATTGAAATAAAAAAGATAAATGAAATGATTAAAATTGTATCCATTTTTTAATTCACAGATTTTGTTTAAAGACTGTGAAATTTGCTTAAAATACTGACTCCTGAGACAGTCATTCTTGAGAAACACCCTGGAAGATAGTCAGGAGTAAATATGCAGGACAGGTCAGCAAAAAAACCAGACAAAATATGCAGGGCAGGTCAACTGAATGTCAGCCATTTCAGAAGCATTTAATTCTTTATTTAAAATACATAAAAGAAGGAATTCAGAATAGAAAACATCTGATAAATATGGTAAACTGTTTTTTTGTTTTGTTTTGTTCTTTAATCGTTTTATTAGGGGCTCATACAACTCTTATCACAATCCATACATACATCA
>NW_022103898.1:46645546-46647891 GCF_000313985.2 Echinops telfairi
TAATGTAAATTTAGTTGCATGGATGTTGGTCATTTCAAGATAATTTTTATTTAGTATTTTAATATTATCTGCTCTAAATTCCACAAAAGTTAATGTGTTTTTTTAAATATAAGCCAACCCTAAAAGATTAGCTACCATGTCACTTATGAAAGGACATAAAAGAAAGAATTCATTGGATGTTCATTCAGAGAAGTGAGGCATGTCAATTTTGTTTGAAATAATACTCATTATTAAGCTTCCAAATTGTTAACATTCATGGAATTTGCTTCTTGGGGCTTCATAGTCCATGATCTTCTAATGCATTGCTCCAAAGAAACGGAATCTGGGAATGTTGTTTTCATAATTAATCATAAATTATACTTGCTACTCTAAATGCAGTGATCTGTAAAAATTTAATTAAGAAATGAATAGCATCAGCTCTCAATTCTGATTCAACAGTACTTTGATTCATTTGTTCTATTGTATTTATTTAAATAAATGTCTTGGTGATTAAATGGAAATGTACCATCGTGGCTGCCTCAGAGATTTAACTCCGTCTCCTTCAGCTGCTTGGATTAAATGAGGTGATGTAATTATGAGGATCCCATATCGCCTAATAGAGGGCTTATCAAATTCTAAATGTTCCATAAAGCTCATCATGCAGCACTGGAAAATGATCCAGTCAGTCTGTGATTCTAGTTCCTTAGAGATCAGGGTTATATCTTATAGCCTTGTTTATTTGCTGTAAACTTACTATAGAAATTGATGTGTAATTAATGACTTACTAGCTGCTGACGTGTAAATCCAACTCCATGTTTCAGCTAGAGAACCATGTTCCAAAGAATTTTTAATAACTTAATTTTTGGATGTAAGTTACTACCAAACTTTTCTTTTGGGTGGACTCAAATCACCAAGCTTTTAGATAGCATCTAAGGTGTGAAACTTTACACCCTTAATGAATTAATTCATTATAATGACAAGATTGATTCATTGATCCTCATACAATGACAGTTATTTGTTTAACTGCTTTGAAGTACTTACTAGTACCAGTGTTTGGAATATAATGATAAATAATATATTTGATGAGTTCAGAGCCACTGAGCAACAGACTGATCCCTGACCTTCCCCTTGTGTTTTCACCTCACCCTGATTATTTTACCTTCTGAATATTTCTCTCAGAATTTCGTATATTGGTCCTATGATAGAGAAAATATACAATGTAAACAAACATTGCTACAGCGCTATCATAGACATTTGAGAGAATGCCGCCTTGAGGAAGCGAAGCCTGTGCTAAAATACACCAAACCAAACTCGCTGCCCTGGAGTCAATGCCGACCCATAGGATGGAGTCGAATGGTCACAGTGGGTTTCTAAGACTAGAAATCTTCATGGAGTCCGAACAGCTTGCGTGTTTCCCACAGAGTGGCTAATAGGTTTGAATTGCTGAACTTAAAGTTGGCAGCCCAATGCATGATCCACAACACCACCAGCACAGGGTGACTGAATTTTAACTAGATGTTCTGGGATGAGCAGGGACAGCAGGCATAGAAGGATGAGAAAAATTGTTAATAGTATGTTCTGAGAAGTATAAAATGTTAAGGATAGTTGCACATAGAATATAAGGAAGGGAATACTAAGAGAAAAGACAAAGAAAAAACAGGTCAGTTAAAAAATGTGTTAAACTTTTGCCCTTTAGATTCATAACAATAGGGATTTTTCAATATTATGAAGCAGGGGAGGACATGAACTGATTTACATTTTCAAAGGTAGGCTCAATATGAATAGCATTGAAGTTGGTGAGAGTGAGAGCCAAGAGACTAATCAGGAGCCACACAGGTTAGTCTGAACTTGAGATAATGGTCCTCTAATGTAAAGTGATATTAGTGGGGAAGGAAAATGTTGAATCACAAAAATAAATGATATTTAGGCAAAATACTTGACAAAACTGTACTGATAGATTCAATAAACAGCTCAAACAATTTTGGATAAAAAGATTTAGCCCCCATGCACCTTACTTGACAAGGTTCAGGAGGTAATTTATGAAACTTTATGTAAAAGTTTATGTATGAAGCTGCTAACCTCAAGGTTAGCAATGGGAAACATTCAGCCAATCCTCAGGGAAAAGCTTTCTATTATCATAAATGTTTACTGTCCTCAAATCCACAAAGGCAGGTTGATGCTCCTTGTACTAGTCTAGGTACTTTAGAGAAACAAATCCACAGCAACTCATCTATAAGAGAGAGTTTTATGTAAAGAAAATGTGCATCACTAAAACATCCCAACCCAATGCTGCCCAAGCCCACAAGTCCAACATTACCCCATTAACCCAGCACCAGTCCACAAAGTCCTCCACCTCACAAAACAGA
>NW_022103898.1:46649135-46650053 GCF_000313985.2 Echinops telfairi
CCTTCTCATAATTTAAAAAATGACACCTGGAAATATTTTAGGATGTCATTAAAACTGTATTTTCATAAACAAATCAATCAATACATTCACATATGTACGTATCAGTCTGTGTGCAGGCTTCAGTGTGCTATTTAATCAGGTAGTGTGATCTTGGTAATTTGGTAACATACCACATTATGAACTGAGGAATTGGGTGGTGGTTGTGGTTAGGTGCCCTTGAGTCTGTGATGATTCATACCAACCCATCGTACAACAGAACCAAGCCCTCTAGGATCCTACATGAGCCTCACATCTGTTATGCTTGTGCTCATTATTGTAGCCCAAGCATATATCCATCTCAGTTAGAGTGTTCCTCTTTGACTCAGTCTTCTGCTTTACCAAGCATGATGTCCTTCTCGTGGGACGGGGGACTCCTGAAAATATGTGTAAAATATATGGATGAACTCTCAACATCACCTCTAAGGAGCATTCTGGCTGTACTTCTTCCAAACAGATATGTTTTGTTCTCTTGGCAGTCCATGCGACTTTCAATATTCTTTGCCAGCACCCATAATTCAAATGCATTGATTATTCTTCAATCTTCCTTATTAAATGTCCAATTATCACATGCGTATGAGGTAATCAAATATACCATGGCTTGAGTCAGGTATACTGCAGTCCTCAAAGCGACATCCTTGCTCTTCAACACTTTAAAGACATCTTTTATAACAGATTTACCCAATACAGCATGTCCTTTGATCTATTTACTGCTGCCTCTATGAACATTGATTGTAGACACAAGCAAGATAAAATTCTTGATGACTTCAATATTTCCTCTGAAATTGTCTACTGGTCTAGTTGTGTTAATTTGGGTTTATTTGCATTGAGTTATAGTTCATATTGAAGGTTTCAATCCTTGATCTTAATTAGAAGGGTTTT
>NW_022103898.1:46655576-46656892 GCF_000313985.2 Echinops telfairi
TGGAGAAGCCTACATGTCTAGTAATCATTTATGTTTTTGAAAAAAAAATGTATTGGCAATGAATTGGTCTTGAAAAATTCTATCTTGTGGTCATCAGCTTCATTTTTATCACCAAGTCCGTATTTCCAATTTCCATTCCTTCCTATATTTTTCAACGTTCCCATTCCAATTGCCAATTGTCATCAGTGTATCTTGATTGCATGTTTGACCAATTTCAGACTGAACACATTGGTAAAATTCTTCAACTTCTTCATCACTAGTTTTAGTGATTTGTCCAGAAATTTGAATAATAGTTGCACTGACTGAAATTCCTTGTATACATATAGATATTATCTTATCACAACATTGTGCTTCAAAATTGATCTTGAAATGTGCTTTTTGACAGTGAACACAATCCTCTTTCTCTTGCATTTGTCATACCTGGCATAATAAACCATATGTCTATCTTGTTAAAAATGGCTAACAGTTCATTTTCAGCTCACTAGTGAATGCATATGAAAGCAATCTTTATAAAATCCATTTCACTTTTAAGGACTGCCAATTTTCCTAGAGTCATACTTTGTACATTCCAAACTCCAATTATCAATCAATGTTTGTAGTGTTTCTTCTTCATTGTGAGTCATATTTTGTCAACAAATGAAGGCCTCAAAGTCTTTACTACATCTATATCAAAGCGGTTGACTACTTTGGGAAAAACAGCTGTTAATCGTATTTTGAGTGCCTTCCAACTTGGGAAGCTAGTCAATCATCCAGCACTATTTCTCATAGAATTCTACTGCTGTATGACATCTTAAATATGAGACAATATTCCATGACTCCTCATAAGATTTTCAGAGGATAATTCTGTGGACAGTGTGGGGTGATAATTCTTACTCAGAAGGCGCTAACTATATGATTAACTAGTCAAGGCAAGGCACATACAAATGTGAAGTAACAATACTGGAAAATTGATTATAGATACTGAGGCTCATTATTTTTTAAATAGAATTTTATTGAATGTATATTTCACACGTAATAGAAATATTGAAACAAAATTTAATCATAACAATATCAATGCTTTCAGAGAAGTGTTGTTTTTGTTTAGGCTATTGTTTAGGTGCTCTCACGTTGTTTCCGACTCAGCAACCCAGTCCTCTGCACATCTTCCCAAATGGTGCTATGTTCAAGCCCATTTATTGCAGCCACAAGTCGGTCAATAATTGGTTTTACCACCTAACTCTGAAATCAGATAACTAACATCCCAACCCTGGAATTCAGAAGAAACTATGAACTTCACTTTTAACAATAACATTTGCATATTCAACCACTTATAATCT
>NW_022103898.1:46658152-46674853 GCF_000313985.2 Echinops telfairi
TTTTTCAGTCACTCTTTACCGAGCATGATGTCTTTCTCCAGGGATCAGTCCCTCCTGATGATATGTCCAAAGTGCATGTGATAAAATTTCACAGCCTTGCTTCTGAGGAGCATTCTCACTGTACTTCTTCCAAGTCACATGAATTTGTTCTCGCAGCCCACGGCTTTCTTCTCTGGAGTCTGCTCAATAGTCTTTGCCAAAACCGTCATTCGGATGCATTCGTTCTTCTTACATTTAATTCACTGCCCAGTTTTCACATGAAGATGGAACAATTGGGCCAGGAACAACTTATTTCTTAACATAGCATCTTTGCTTTTTAACACTTTACAGATGTATTTTGCAGCATAGTTTCCCAATGCATGGCATCCTTTGATTCCTTGAATGGTGCTTCCATAAGTCATTGATTGTGGAACCCAGTAAAATGGAATCTTTATTAACTACAGTATTTATGTTGGCATTACTAGTTGTTGTGAGGATTTTTTTTTCTTTGTGTTGAGGTGAAATCTGTATTAAAGGCTGTAGTCTTGGGTTTTCTTCAGTATGTGCTTCTAATCTTCTTCACATTCATCGAGCAAACTTGTATCATATTGTTAATGAGTTTCTCAGGAGTAAATATTTTCAACTAGGAGGTTCAACCAGTATTGAAGCCCTGGAGTATCTGTGCATATATATACAAATAAGACACCCTTATTTGAATATATAATTAATGTTTTGTAGTAAATGATATTAAACCAAAAATAAACATAACAACAATAAATAAGGAAAAGTGGGCAATACAGGCAACACAGAATGTATTGATAGCTCTAATATTGAAAACACTAGCAACATAAACATGAAAAATTTAATAGAAAAATGGACAAGTTTTTAAAACCACAAAATAACCAATTCTAATAACTTTAATTTATTTCAGATTCTGAATACTACTCTTAGTTAAGGTCAAAATACATTTTGGAGGAAATTAACAATGAAGGGAAGCATCTTTCCTATCAAGGACCATTTAGATATTTATAACATTGTTTGCAGGCCAAACAAAATGTCCCAATTGAAAATTTCGCCTGCTGTATGTGGTGGTCAAACCTTTCATTAACCCGCCCCTAATGTGAGGGCTGGAACTGCTTCTCTGTGGTGAGCTGTGTGAAGGTAGCAAGTACTGATGATTTCATGGGCCTTAGATGGCCAGAGAGCTGGATGATTCCCACTCCTGGTCTATAGGAAGGCAAAGATAACACACCATTGCAAATTGACTGACAGTAATAAGTGGAAAGAGGAACATTGATATCTTGCTAGGAGAAATTTGGATCAATACCTCTCATCCAAGTACTAGAATTTATCTCCATACCCATGAAAGAAACAATAATTAATTAAAAAATGATTATTATTTTTCTGTTCATAAACACAAGGCCATCAATCTGATACTATACTTAATGTAGCCGGTAAGAAGGGACCACTTTAATTTCAGTTTTGTAGTGTAATGATTAAGGATGTTTGGACACATATTCAAAAAACAAAAAGTGCAAGCATTCTTTCAAAAAGAAACTGACAGGAGTTTAGTAACCAGCCTGGCACTCTTTCTTGATTTCAGATGAACCAAAATAGGCTGTTTTCCAATTTATTAAAAATATCTGATGCTAGCCAAAACTTTCCAGCATTAAATGTGTTATAATTCTCAAATGTACGTCAAAGCTATATTACATAAATATTGCAGTAATCCGGTGTGACGGCCCCAGATGCATTGTGGAAGAGAAAGGGAAGCCTTTCATCAAAAGCCAGTTCCTGCTTCCTGAACAATGATACAGCTTCTGCAGTTTCCCTCTGGAGAATCAGCTTTAGTTAGTATTCCTGGAAAGGGAAGATGAGATTTCACAATGCACTCACATGCACACTTACTTTTCAATAACCTCGGTGTGCCTGTCCTTATTTTCTGTCTGAGGGTGTTCGCTTCTGTTAGTCATCCAAACATAGGTGCTTCCCGTAGAGGTCTTAAAATTTTTAAAAAATTGAGAACCTTTTTATGAAGATGTGCTACTATTTTTAATTGTTACTTTGAAGAAGGATTGTACCTTCAGCTGTTTATCTGAAATGTAATATGGATTTAGAGCAATGACCAGATGTTATGCTAATTTAATCAGGCCATCTTTAGTTCTCCATGCAAATTACTACAAATTATTTCTCAAAAAGCAAGAAATTACAGTATTCATGCTGCCCTTGGCATTAATTTTGCCTGTTATTAAATCCAGTTTTATTTCTACTAGTAGGATTATGGTTTTGAAATGATGATTCTTAAAAAGTCTTCCTGGGTGGCACACAAAGAGTTAAGTACTTGCTCATAAGAATAGAGATTTGGGATCAATCCTTCTGAAGCAAGGCTAACAAGACCTCATCCCATGTAGTCTGGACAGATTATCAGGCAAAACCAGCTCATAGAGAAAGACATCATGCTTGGTAAAGTAGAGGGGGCGCAACAAAGAGAAAGGCCCTCAACAAGGTGGATAGACACGGTGGTTGCAAGGGTGGGCTCAAACACAAGAATAATTGTGGGGATAGAGTGGAATCTTACAACGTTTCATCCGCTTGTGCATAGACTCCCTGTGAGTCAAAACCATCTGAACAGCACCTAACAACAGCAGTACTATGGTTTATGGTGCACTTACTTCCCTTTTTGTACTTTATTTTTCTTTTTTGATAATTTTTATTATTAATTTTTCCACCTCCACATTTGGAACTCATACAATTTTTAATTACTTAATATTTAATTAAATCTCAATATCCCTGCATATGATAACACTAATTTTTAAAGAGGGCCATTTAAGTCTATAAAAAAATTTAGTGTTTAACCAGAGAATATATTAATATTATTAGTTGATAGTGTCAATATTTTATCCTGCTGTTAATGTTTGTAGAGTTTTATTCAGATATTTATAATTTCTTTGTTTCTACACCTTCATGCCTCATATATCACTTTTCTTTTGCCTGAGATCTCCATTCTTTTAGAGTTTCCTTTGAAGGTAATCTATAGACATTGAACACTCAATCTTTTCCCCACTAATTCTTATTCTCATTTCATCATTTACCTATATTACATTAGTGAATGATTCTTGGAGAGCAGTTATTATATTTTTAAACTTTAAATATATCAATCCACTGTCTTATGACTTTTAATATTGCTTTTGAGAAGGCAGAAATCAGTCATAGCTTAAAAATACCTCCATCCCATTTTATTAAATAATGTAGGAACGCATCAAATGAACATGGAAGGAATATACATGGCCACTCTATCAAAAGAAATTTGTTGACATTTAAGCATTTCAAGCATTAGCATATGATCAAGAACCAAGATATAGAAGGAAAACATTGAAGCAGTGCTAAAGGCATTCTCAAAAAACAAAGTTCCAAGAACTGACAGAATAATACTTGAAAATTTTTAGCAAACTGAGACAGCATCGGAGTGGCCACTTGTCTATGCCAAGAAATTTGGAAGACAGCTACCTAGACAATTAAATGGATGAGATCCATGTATATGCCCATTCCAAAGAAATGTCAGTGTGGTAATTAGATGATTTTATGTCAACTTGAATTTTTATGAACGTGTAAGGATGGGGTCATTCAGGGTACAGATCATAATGCCTCTTTGCGAGGATGGCCTTTTGTAAGTGGAAGAAAATGGGCACCCTCCCTCTTTCTTTTCCCCTATTCCTTGTCGCTGAGACTCTGCTACCATCCCTGAAAGCTGTCAGAGCCTTGCCCATTTCCACTGACTTTGGGTTGGTGAGACTGCACTCACTGGCCTGCCATCCTCCTGCATCCTGCATCACCAGCATGTGGCTGCACGAGTCTAATGAGGGGGTTATAGACTAGCACTAGACTTACAAACTTGACTTGGACTCGGCTCAGAATGCCTTCTTGATATATAATTACTTACTGATATAAAACTATTTCTTGTACATAGATGGGTGTCACTATATTTGTTTCTCGAGACAACTAGTGTAACACAGTGACCAAATAGGATGCGTGAATTATTGTGCAATATCATTAATATCACATGAAAATGAAAGTTTGCTGAAAATAATTCAAAAACGGTTGCAGCAATACATTGAAAGGAAGTTTCCAGCAATTCAAGGCAGCTTCAGAAGAGGATATGGCACAAGGGATAACAACAACAAAAACAGATCACTGCCAGCAAGTCCATTCTGACTCCTGTTGAGCCTGTAGGAAAGGTTAGAGCTGCCCTTGTGCGTTTCTGAGACTAACTCTGTAGGGGACTGGAAAGTCGCATCTTTCTCCCTCGGAACCACTGGTGGTTTTGAACTGCTGGTACTGTAAATTTGTGGTTAGCAGCCCAGTGGGACCACTACAGCACCGGGGCTTCTTTTTATGGCACAAAGGATGTCACTGCTCAATTCAAGTCGATCTTGGTTAAACATCAAATATACTAAAAAGATGTTTCTGTTTTATTGACTTGCAAATGCAATCAACTTTGTATATCATAACAGACCGGAAATCCCAGGCAGTTAACTGTCATCTTATGACACCTGTACCATGGCTTGGGTCAGATTCTCCTTAGTCTCCAAAGTGACGTGTTCGCTCTTCGAGACTTTCAATGGGCATATTGCCCATTGAGACGCCTGGTTTCCTTTCTTGACTGCTGCTTTCCTAAGTATTGACAAGATGAAAACTGTGACAACTGGTGTCTTTCCTCTCTTTGTCAGAATAGTATCCATTGGTCCAATTGTGAGGGTTCTAGCTGCCTTTACATTGAGTTGGAATCCATACTGATGAATAAAGTACTTGATCTTCATCACTTCCTCACTTTCAATAAACAGGAATGTGTCATTTAGCTGTGGTAGGCATTTAATAAGACTTCCTCCGAGCCTAATGCTCTATTCAATTTCATTTGGCCCAGCTTATTTGATAATTTGCTCATCAGACAGATTGACTAAGTATGGTTAAAGAATACAACCGTGACGCTCGTTTCCCGATTTTAAGCCATGAGGTATTCACTTATTCTGTTCAAACTGCCTCTTAGTCGATATACAGGATCCCTCTGGGAACAAGGAAGTTTACTGGAATGACTCTTCTCAATAAGTTCCACCACTTGTTCTTATCCGCACAGTGAACGCCTTTGCGTAGTCAGTGAAGCACAAGTAAACATCTGGTATTGCCTACTTTCAGTAAGGACGCATTTACCATCAGCAATGGTGATCTTTCGCTACATCCTGATCTGAATCCATCTTGAATTTCTGGCAGCTCCCTCTCAGAGACTACTGCAACCATTGCTACATTATCTTCAGGAAAATTTTACTTGTATGTGATATTAATGGTATTTAGTATACATTTCAATTGGTATTCTACCAATCACTGGAGATTAGTTTTTCACTAATGCCTTCAATGAAACTTGCATTTTAACTTCTTGATGATTGGTTCTTGATCATATGCTACCTGTTGAATGGTTGGCTGCTGACCGGTGTTTTGTTTGTGTGTTGGTTGGTATAGTAGCTTTGTGCATTGCTTCCTATTGTTTTTTATGTTTCCTGCCTCATTCAATATTTTATCCATAGAAAAATTCAATGTTTTAACTGGAGTTTGATTTAAATTTTCAGTTCTCCCAGCTTGAGATACGCTGAGCATTTTCTTCCTTTCTTGCTAACCTTGATTTTTGGACATTTTCCTCTAATATTTTACCTTGTCTTTTCAAGCTACTTTTGGAAATTTCGTATTCAGCTCATTTATTTTATCATCTCTTCTGTTAACTTTCCCTACTCCATGTTGAAGAGCAAGATTCAGTCTCTTATGCCATCTAATTTTAGTCTTCTCTTTTCAATATTTTTAATGAATTTTTTCCTTTATTCTTACATGATGTTCTTGATGTCATCGCACACCTGATCTGGTCTTTTATCATTATTATTCAATAGCTAGATCTGTTTTTGAGATTTTCTTGAAATTCAGGGGGCATATACCTGAGGTCATATTAGGACTCTCATGGACTTGTTTTAATTTTCTTCAACTTCAACAAGAATTTGCATATGTGTAATTGATGGCCTGCTCCACATGTGAACCTTGGCCTCATTTTGGTTACTAATAATGAGCTTCTCCAACATTTATTCCTGTAAAGATTAGTCAAACTGATCCCTGTGTATTCTCCCTATCAAGCTCATAGGTTGTCTCTGTGCTGCTGAACAATGATGTTTTCAATGAAGTCATTGGTCTTGAAAAACTGTCATGTAATCTCCAGCTTTGTTTCTATCATCAGGGCTGTATTTTCTAACTACTGTCCCTTCCTTTGGGTTACTAATTTTATTTCCCCTTTTTTTTTTTTCCTCTTGGGATATGTGGAGCTCCTTTTATCTGATCGCTGATGCCTTTCAACAGATATTATAGATTTTCAATAATTATAATTTATTTTAGTTTCCTCTTCATATAGAAATAAAATATCCTGTTATTCTTCTAACTCTATGTGCTCTATATCTTAAACTCTCTTTTTTTTTCTTTCTGAACTATACCATTGGAATTATTTCCAACATATCATTTAAAAAATCAATTATCTTTAAGTTCTATGCTTAATCAACTCTGCTATTGAATCAGTCTAAATTTCACAAATTGTTATTGCATTTGTCATTTCGATTTAATTTTCCAAAGCTGATTAATCATTTTTATATTTAATCTGCTGTCTAGTCATTTCTTACTGTGTCTTATTTCCACCATGAATTAAATTAGCTTGTGTTTAAAATATAGATCAGAGAACCCGAATATTTTAAAACAAGTTGGAATTTTCCTTGATGTCTCTTTTTGGGTGCTTATCATTGATTTAGGAAACTTTTCATGTGTTTTCCCATTTGTTCTTAAAAAATTTATTTGTAAACTGCCTTGAAAGTATGTTTCTCCAGAAAGGATTTCCATTTGTTGCTGCCAGATGCCCCAAAGCACTCCTTATTCAAGACTACTTTAAAGGAAAATAAAGGCTTTGAGAGTTTTTTACCACCCAGATAATGTAAATGAGAACCACAAATATGAATACAACCTCATAAGGATGGATTTACCCCCTCTGCTCTTCTTGGACCAAGGAAAACATTTTTCTCATTCCTGTGTGTGTGTGTGTGTGTGTGTGTGTGTGTGTGTGTGTGTGTGTGTGTGAAGTGCTGTGAAGAACATGTTTGCTTTGCTTTCCCCCAGCCACATTCTGCGTGGGTGTGGAGCCCATAGATGTACAGTAAAGTTTTCTACTCTTCTTCGTAACTTGGGAAAGCCTTGACATATTCAATCCTCTCCTTTGTTCTATCAAAACCACACATTTATATTTGATTAGCTTTTTTTTTATTCTCTAGTAAACAGATTTTGCAATTTACATATTTTCTTCTGGGCATGTATTGAGGAGCGTACTTGGGAAAACTTTGTAGAAAGAAATTTTTACAGTACTATTGGACACAGGGAGTCACACCATCTGATAGCTTAGAGTGCTCTGACTCTGAGATGGCAAAAGCTTGACAAAAATGGAGTTTGTAATCAGGCCCACTGATCCGCAATTGGATAAGAACTGCACTAAGAAATGTGTAATCTTGGGCTAGGCATCCCTTAAGTATGTGAGTGCCCTCTTAAAGCAAATTGATGAGAAAATCTGAAAAGGACAAATCAATGGCAAGGAAAATATTTGCGTAAGAAGAATGACTTAGAAAATATGAAAACTATTCAATTAAACAACTTTACCATGCACTATAGAAACATAATTCAGCTAACTTATGTGAAGAAAATAGATATTTAAATATAAATGAACACAGAGATGAAAAGAGAAAATGAAGACTCAATTCTCAGGAAAGACAGATCTGAGAAAGCGCTAAAACTAAGCTAGCTGGAAATGACAGCTGAAGTTACTGTGCCCATACTTTTTGGAATGGGCTTCTATGCGCGCACCCACCCCCTCACCCCCCCAATCACCCACTGCCCCAATCCCGCTTCATGCACCTGTGGGGTTGGCTTTATTCTCCAGATTCAAAATCTGTAGAAAAGGGGCTCTGCTTCCTCGGATCTCAGGTCATGTCTCCTCTGCTTGAGAGCACCTTGCGTATTAGTAACATCATATGTGAAGACAATTCCAGAATTCTTACTTAGTTCCCTAAGAGAAAAATATGGCATTTTTACCACAAGCAGATAAAGGAGAGCAGCATAGGCCAAAATAACAGATGTTCAAGGCTTTACTTATGAAATTAACAGTTTTTCCCCAAAGAATATACCAAAGCCATGCTTACAAATAGGTCACTGAAATGTAAAATATCACAAGTACTCTGGTCAAGTATTTTGCTAGTTTCTCAGAAAGAGCCAGGTGACAAAGATTATGCATTGGGCTGCTAATGAGAGGTCAGCAGTTCAAAGCCAGCCATGCTCCACAGGAGAAAGGCAATGTTTTCTATCCTGTAGAGAGCTGCTGCTCACTGTTGCCCTACAGGGTCACGATAAGCTGAAATCAACTTGATGGCAGTGAGTATTTTTATTTTTGAGGGAAAAAATTAGAAATGTGTAATGTGATAGGAAATCAATATTGAGGAAATACACTGAAATATTGACAATAATTCACAAGCAGGAAAAAACAGGCTATTTGGGAATACTCTGTATAATGGTATCCAGCAAGCCTGACTTTTAAGTTCACATCCATTACTTAGAAAATCGTGGAGCTTGGTCAAGCTTCAGCTTCCTGTACAATCTGGGAACAAGAACACTCACCACACAAGAGCGCAATGAGGAGACTGAATACTTAGTAGATGGTAGTCATTCATATTCAAGGTATTTTCTATATCCTTATGTATACTAATGAAAATTATGAAAAATAATTTAGTTATACAAATGATGATATATTTGTATATTACTAGGAAACGTTTTTTTCTAAAACTTTGGAAGAAAGTGTGCTAAATGTTTAAAGGAAACATCTTGCCATTTTATAAATGCGAGGGTTGGGAGATTTTTTATTTTTATTTTCTGTTACATTTTATTTGAAAAATTACATTTTATTTTATCAAGTGAAAGACAATAAGCCAATGTATATTTAATTTAACAAAAGTATAAAAAAAGAGAAAAATTACACTTAAAGATCTGCCATTAAACAACAGAATGTAATTTTAACTGTACAGTGTGTCTACTGCTATTGAATACATTTTAAGCCATAGCGATCCCATTGGGTTTCCAAGCCTATAAATATTTACAAAGCCGACTTCCTGGTCTTTCTCCAGAATAGCAAGTGGTGAGCTGAAACAACTCACCTTTCAGTTAGCAATGCAATATCTATTTTTAATTTATTATTAATTGGGAATTAATACTTAGATTGTTCCATAGTTCAATCACATCAAGCAGAAATGTACAATTACTACCACAATCAGTTTCCAAACACTCTTTTTCTTCCTAGATTTCCTTTTACACCCCACCACTGTATCCCGACCCCCAAACCCTTATGCTATTGCTGTCCCTATAGGGTTAGCAATCTTGGTTTCATAGACTGATACACAGGAAAGCATGTAACACAACTTCACGAGGGTGACCGCCAATGACATAAGACCTCTGAAATACAGCCTAATCTGAACAAACAAGCAACAAAACAAAATATAGATAATGTTGAAAAAATAAATCAGGTCAGCCTACATCAGAGAGGGAATCAGCTGACAAAGTTTTAACCGTTGAAGTCAGCATTCTGCCTTTGATCTCTTATCCTCATCTCTCCAATGCACTTTGTTTAGTATCCACTGTCCTCCCATCCCTCGATTGTGGGCAGAGGGAATTCACCAGAGGTGGTTATTTCCTATGTAGCTTCCGCAATGAATCTTGGGCTCCCACTGTCATCCATAGCCCTCTGCAAACCAGATTCACGCAATTTAGACTGACACTAATCCCTCCGACTCTGCTGGGCTGATGATGGTGTGCTTCCTCCATGTGGTCTTAGTTGACATCTCACTTAGCTGGCTGCTGGTTTGGAGACAAGCCTTGAAGACCCCAGATGCTATTTTATCAGATAGCCAGGCACCATCTACTTTCTTTGCCACATTTTACGATAGCACCGTATCTTCTGTGTTCCCTTCCAGAAGGCAAGCATCATGCAGGGTCATGATCGAAGAGCTAATTGTTTTAATTTGGAGCTAGGATTTAGTGCAGCCCAACACCCATTTCTGGATATATGGGGTTTTGTTTGTTTGTTTGTTGTTAATTTATGATTAACTTAGAGTTAATACATACATCCTATCATTCCATAGTTCAATTGTGTCAAGTAATGTACAATTGCTTCCACAATCATTTTCCAAACGTACTTTTTCTTCCCTCTGCTCCTTGACATCATCTCCCTTTACACCACCACCCCCCCGACTGTACACCTACCCCAAACCCTTATTCTACTTGCTGTCCCTATAGGTATTTACTATAAAACATATAACACAACTTCAAGAGTGTGGGCCCCAATGATATGATTAACCAAATGAAGTCAGTGCAGGAGCCAAAGCCAGTTGGCTGAATTTCAGTTAATCAGGGTTGAGATTTTTAGGGTAATAAGAACAAAGTAAGTTATTAGGAAGTAGTGGAATTTGTTTCTACTTTTGAAAAAATATCTATTTATACTAATATGTGATATATTTATCAAAAACCCAATATTAATAAGTAAAGTCATTGATATTTGCTTCAGATGGGCCAAATATCATCTTTCTTAATGTTCTCAAAAACTCTCACTGCCATCAAGTCGCTGCTAATGTAGAGTAACCCTACTGAGCAAGGTAGAACTGGCCCTTTGGGTTTCTAGTACTGTAACCCTTTTTGGGAATAGAAAGCCTTGTCTTTCTTTTGTGAAGCAGCCGGTGGTTTTGAACTGCTGAACGTTAGATTGCAGCCCAATGTGTTCAGTTTTCCTTTCACTAATGATAAATTCTGCTTTATAAGGTTAAGAAGATAATTTCTGAAAATCAATTTAGGAGCAAACCCAAGAATCTAAGCAGAACTCATGATGACAAAATGAACTCACAAAAAAAGGTTCAGCAAAATCGCTATGAACACAAGCCATAGATTTTGCTTACAGTGTGCTAGTTCAGTGAGGTTCAGATAACATCTTAGCTCATGGTCAGTAGTCAAACCAAATAAGAGGCTAAAACCTTGACATTGTCGGAATACTCAGTGATTTCAACATCTGTAGTTTCATGCTTCTATGTTTATAAAATACGATGTATAGTAAGCCAATTTCTTATCAAAACATTTTTCTCTAAAACGACACTCATGTTTGTTATTCACAAACTATACCATAATGTATATGTTTTACATTTTCACATGCGATAAGTCATAGAGTCCAAATGAGTAATCATAACTCCATAGTAGTCTACATGAAATAACCTCGGTGATGTCTGCTTGTTTCTAAATGGTCCAGGAATGCACAGAGACCCACAATGCAGCGTCTTTTCAGAAGCCCGGCTTATCCCTATCCATTTTCTTTCGTAGATAACTGCTGTTTTTCTCTCTAGCTGCTCTGCTCAGTACTATGTCCCAATTGGGCACGTTTGACCTAATTTCTATCCTGCCCTTGGTGGCCCATGCAGCCTGGCACTTTAGATTCTGTTCTTTCGAGGGGCACTTTTTTCGTAGACAACCCAGAAAGATTTGTTGTGGAAATCCCCCTTAGTGAACTAGCTGTGGCTCAAATGCACCTGTGCTTTGGGACTTAAGTCTGAAGCTCCCTGGTGTGAGAGAAGCAGATGACTGCTGTCCTAAGCTTATGGAATTTGGCGGGTGTTGGGCTTTGGTTTGGCTCACTGGCCTTGAAGGTGCCCAATAAATGGACACTCCTTGCTTGGAAATTTTGTAAAAGGCTACTTAATAAATGGCTTATACCCCATTTTTGGTTTGAAAGATGTCATAGAGATGAGACAACTTTTTAACCAGTTTCTAAGAAAATTTCAATTTTTAATAATAAAATAGTTTATTTCTTACCTGATACAAATTGATGTATAGTTTCTAGACTCAAATAAAACATACATTTCTTAGTTAAATTATATCTTTGGATTTCCTCTCAAGATGAAGAAGTGTAAATAAAACTAAGACAAAACTTTCTCTTTTACTTGTTTTGGTTAATGATTTGGCTGAGTTTTTCACGTTTCAGCAAATAGAATTTGTATCACTTTGTGAAATATTATCTATACTTATACATTAGTCCAATTTCCCTTGAGTCTTCCATAATTAATGTAGTTTTAGCAAGCATAAGTGTTTGTGACTTAAATGATAAAAGCTTATTATTAAATTTAGCCCAAAGTTTACCTTAAAAGTAATGAATGGTTTCTACCCACCCTCCAGCCCCCCTCTGTGTGTGGCTGTGAAGGCCTGTGTGGTTTTATTGACGTCTTTATGCATCCTCTATTTTGCATTGTTTGAATGCTGTTCCATGCATTGGTTTCTGAGTGATGGTGTCCTGTCCTGTCAGGTTTGTCGGTTGTTATTGGTGATCATCTGTCCATAGTGGTACAGTTAATAGTTGTTGAAATGCTGTCCTTATAAATCTTTTATTTTTACCATGTCTTAAATAAATGTATTTTCCCTCATATTTGAGGGATAATTTTGCTGCATATAGGATTATTGGCTGCCAGGTGGTTTGTTTGTTTTTCCTTCACCATCTTAAATATGTCACTCTCTTGTCTTCTGTGACTCATCTTTCTCTTGTGCAGAGTGCATGGGGAAGTAGATTATTGCAGATGTATTAGGTTACAAATTCACACCCTACCATTTAATATCCATTTTAATTTATTTTACATTTCTTTTAGTTTCTAAATATTTTCTCCTTTCCTTCCCATTGAGGTTTTTCTGTTTTATTTTGTTCTTGTTTTCTGCATGTTGCCACACATTCTTCAGTATATGCAGAAATGCAGGGTGGTAAATCTATCACTCATAGTAAAAGCCCAAATCTCACAGGAGCCCTAAAAGGTATTGGCCTCCAACAAATGTATAGAAAGAAAAAAATTAGTAGTTGCCTCAGGCTGGGCTTGGGAGGATTGGGGGTGTGGGGTAATATATAAGAGTTTGTATGTTATACAACCCTCTGATTATATTAAGAAAAGCTATGAATTATGTACCTGTGATAATTCAGTTTTGTGTCAGCTTGTCTGAGCCAGGGTTTTAAGTAGTTTGGCACTTAAAGCCTAATAATTCTCCATGATGTGACCTAGCACAATACAATCAATTCCATGGTAGCATCTGCTGTGAGCAATCAATCAGATGTAAGATTAGGAAGGGATGCAATCCCTTTAGTCAGGCCACAGCCCTGACACAATCAATTGAAATACACACACACACACACACACACACACACACACACACACAAAACCTCCAATGATTTGCTTTGTGAACCCGGCTTAAGGCAGGATTTTAAATGGCAAACGGTATGGAATGAAAATTATGTTTTAAAGGAGCTCTCACATAACAAACAAAAGACGTGGGTCTCCTTCCCAATGACTCTTTCCCTTCATCGTTCTATTTCAGTCACCCTAGCCTCAGCCCTCTCCTGCAGACAAGCCAGCCACGAGACTGCCTTAGGGTACGGGACCCGGCAACGCCGTCTGCCAGGCGCATTCTTTCCAATTCTAAAGCCATAGTAAACATTGAGAAAGTTTAACTTAAATTGGCACTGCAAATATTTTCGAAACAATTCTAAAAGTACATTCTATTGGATGTGAATCCTGTGAATTTTTACTTGAGAATAGGTTATATAATCATGTAAACTTAGAAATGCTGCATATAAGCAACCCCTTTCAAAATTTACCAAATACTTAATATATTAAAATCTTTGAAAAGCCTATTAGCAAAGGAACCAGTTTACTTTTTATCACTTATGTAGTTCTGAAATATATTAGTTGGGAAAAGAAGATGCACTTTCTATATAATATCTCAATATTATTATATATAAATGCTTCATGTAAATCCCATTTCCATTCCCCTAAATTATAGGCTCACAAACTTGGTTGAGTTGGAAAAAAAAAGTTACTCAGCCAACCCCCACAGACCCCAGCAATTAGAAACCTTTAACCTCTAGCCCATGATCCCGGATGAAGGGTAATTACCTCATTTTGCAGTACCGGTAGATTGTTCAGCAGTGCAATCACCCACTTTGGGAGACACGGCCTTAAATACAAGTTCTTAAATACAATCTCTGTGATAGCGAGAGCCCTAGAACATTTTTACCTAATTAAAATGTCCATTCAATACCTTTAAGACAAGTTTGGGGCATACATTTAATACATAAGCTTTTATCATTTAAGTCACAGCACTCTTGTATGCCAAAACTACATTAATGATGGAAGGCTCCAGAGAAATTGGACTAATCTATAAATGCAGACATAGTTCACAATGTAATATCAATTTTACTTGTTGCAACATGAAAAGCTCAAACTAATCATTAAACAAGAAAAAGGAGAAGAGAATATTTTGTCTTAATTGAATTTATAATTATCTGCCTTGAGAGGAAAGCTGAACATATAATTTAAGAAATAGGTGTTTTATTTGAGTCTAGACACTATACATCAATTTGTATCAGGTAAGAAATAAACTATTTTATTAAAAATTGAGATTATATTACAAAACAGTTGAATAGCTGTCCTACCTCTATCACGCTATTCAAATTAGTGATTGTATAAGAATTATTTTTTGAGTAAGCAGCAATTTCAAAGATTTTTGAGAGCTTATTAAGTTTTCCTAAATTTAAATATTCTGGGAAATAGTTCTAATCCATGTATTTATATACTTGCTATTTGATTTTAAAAATATGTTGCTGCTGTTGTTGTTGTTGTTGTTGTCATTAAGTGTCATCCAGGCGACTCCATCCCATAGATGCCCTGCACACAACAGAACAAGACACTGCACGGTCCTAGGTGATGTTCACAACCATTTCTATGCCTGTGTCCATGGATGCAGTCACTGTATCAATCTATCTCATTGAAAACCTTCCTCTTTTTTGCCGCCCTTCCACTTCACCAAACATGATGTCCTTCTCCAAGGACTGGTATCTTCTGACCACAAGTCCAAATTATGTAAGGTGGATTCTGGGCCAACCTTTCCTCTGAAGAGCGCTCTATCCTTACATCTTTGAATTCAGATCAGTTTGTTATTTTAGCAGTCATGGTACTTCAATCTTCTTCTCCGGCACCACAATTCAAGTGCACCAATGTTTCCTTGGTCTTCCTTATTCAGTGTCTAACATTTACAGGCCTATAATTCAATGGAAAATACTTTAGTCTTCAAAGTAACATCCTTGCTCCTCAGCACTCTAAGAAGTCTTGTGCAGCGGATTTACCCAATGCAATGCATCATTTGTTCACTTGACTGCTGCTTCCATGAGCAATGATTGTGGATCGATGCAAGACAGAATCCTTGACAACTTCAACCATTCCTCCATTTATCATGATGTTGCCTATTGGTTGAACTGTGAGGATCGTGGTCTTCTTTACTTTGAATTTTAATTCATACTGAAAGCTATAATCCTTGATCTTCATTAGCAAGTGATTCAATTCATCTTCACTTGCAGGAGGCAAACTTTTGTCATAAACCTTCCTCCAATCCTAATGCCATATTCTTTTTCATATAATCCAGTGTCTAATGGTTAGCTCAGCATACAGATTTAACAAGTGTTGTGAGAGGCAATGACCCTGATGCACAGCTTTCCTGGTTTTAAACCATGCAACATTTCCTTGTTCTGTTCACACAACAACCCCTGCAACCATGTACAATTTCCGCATGAGCACTGGGAAGTGTTCTAGAATTTCCATTCTTTTCAAGGTTATCCACATTGTATACGGTCTACACAGTCTGATGCTGTTGCAAAATCAATGAAACACAAATAAAAAAGTGTGTTGTATTCTCTGTACTAAGCCAACATCCATCTGACATCAGCAATGATATCCCATATTCTCTTCTGAATCCAGCCTGAACCCTCTGGCAGCTCCTTGTCAGTGTACTGCTGGAACCGTTGTTGGATGATCTTAAGTAAAATTTTACTCGTGTGCAGTAGCAATGATATTGTCCTACAGTTTGAGCATTCTTGGTTCTTATGGAGTGGCTCAGCATCTTGCAAGGTAGTTCAACGTCTTGCAAGGAAGTTCTATGATGCTCTCATCATGCTCTGATTACTGTTTTTGAAGGGTTATCTATCTTGGCTTTCATGTATTGAATGCTTTTAATTATACAAATGAACATAGGAAAGTTTAACATGATTAATGAGGTAAAACAAATAAAAATTCTAATAGTTAGGTGAGGAAATACTAAAGAACTAGAAGAGTGGTTCTCAACCTTCCTAATGCTGCAAACCTTTAATACAGTTCCTCATGTCATGGTGAGCCCCCGACCATAAAATTATTTTCATTGCTACTGAATGACTATAATTTTGCAACTGTTATACGTCAAGCGACTCCTATGAAAGGATCATTCAACCCTCAAAGGGGTCACGGCCCACAGGTTGAGAACCACTGAACTAGAGGATAGTTGAGTTTCATCAGTGCTATACTACACCCTTTATATATAATCCTTTCCATGTGACCCTTCTGAGAGTAATGTCCAATTATCTTACAGGAGTGTTTGGGGTATCAACATAATATTTTCTGTCTTTTTTTAAGACTCATTTTATTGGGGGTTCGTTCAACACTTACCACAACCAATACACTCATCCACTGTCTCAAGCACATTTGTACATATGTTGCCATCATTGTTTTCAAAACATTT
>NW_022103898.1:46675325-46688073 GCF_000313985.2 Echinops telfairi
TGACCTTTAGATTTCTTTATGAATGATGGTCTTGATGTCCTCCTAGAGCTCATCAGATATTCTCTCATCTGTGTTCAATGTGTAAAATCTGTCCTTGAGATAGTCTCTAAATTGTGGACTTGTTTTCATTTTCTTCATCGTCACCCTGAACTTACATGTGAGCAATTCATGGTCTATTCCACAGTCATCCCCTGGTCTACTTGTAGCTGCTGATATTCAGCTTCTTTATCTCTTCTCACAGATGTAGTCAATTTGATTTCTGTGTGTTCCATCTGGAGATGTTCACTTGTATAGTCGCCTTTTGTGCAGTTGAAAAAAATATATGCTTTAAACAAATCATTGGTGTAGCAAAATTCTATCATGCCATCCTTAGCTTCATTTCTATCACCAAGTTCATATCTTCTAACTGATCTGCCTTCCTCTTTGTTTCCAACCCTTGCATTCAAAGTGCCAATAAATATCAATGCATCTTAAATAGATATTTAATCAATTTTGGACTGAAAACTGGTAGAATTTCAACTTTTGTGTAACTAGCTTTTGTGTTTGGGGTATAAATTAAAGTAATAGCTGTATTGATTGGATTTCTCTGAATTTGGATGGATATAATTCTATCCCACATGGCATTGTACCTCAAGATAGATCTTAAAATGTCTTTTTGTCTCTGACTGCAATGTCATTCCTCTTGATTGTGTCATGCCTAGTGTTGGAAACCCTAAGCTTTATGATTCAAGATGGCCAATACATTTCAGCTCACTAATGCCTAGGATATCGATCGTTATGTATTCCATTTCCATTTTGACAACTTCCAATTTTCCCAGATTCACACTTTGTACATTTGAATTTCTGATTATTGATAGATTTTTGCAACTGTTTATTCTCATTTTGAATCATGGACCAACGGTAAATGAAGTTACTAAAGACTATATCTCTGTATCCACATCATTATGGTTCGCTATAATTTAAGAAGGACGTATTTTGATTGCCTTTTGACCTGAAGAACTCAACTTCTAGCACTATTTCTTACAATATTCTGCTTCATTTCATTAGGCCTTCAGTGTATGACAGTGTTTGGGTGCTTTTCATAAGGTTTCCAGTGGCGACTTTCTCTAACGTGGACAACCAATTCCTTCTTGGTAGCATGTTACTAATCTGGAAGCTCTGCCGAAATGTGTTCACTTTTGGGTCACTTGCTGGCATTTGAAATACCAGTGGCATAGCTTCCAGCATCACAGCAACACAGTAGCCACCACTGTCAGACAAACTGACAGACAAGTAGTGATCTATAGAAGCTGCAGTAAAGAAATAGATGGCATTTTATAGGGCGAGTGTTCTGCAGAATACCTCATTAATGTTTTATAAGAGGAATTTCATTGATGTGCTTTGTTGCTTCTGACACAGACCACGGTCTTTTCAGTTGCTAATATGCAGTGACAACGTAAGATAAAAGAATCAGCAATTTGTTAAACCATGCTGCTACTGAAAATATTGAATGCAGACTGTCAAAAACTGAGTTCATCACTGTTAGAAGAAATATAACAAAATTCTCTTTAGAGCAAGAGGCTTTCACCGGCTTTGTTCAATGTAGGCTCTAGAATGTTTTGGTAAGTGACTGTCTTACTGCCATCCAGTCAATTCTGAAGAGCAGCCTCAAAGGAAAGGCTAGAACTGCCTTTGTGGTTCTCAGAAGCTGTAACTCTTTTGGGGAGTAAAAGTCTCATCTTTCTGGGCTTTAGAAAGATGAAGCTTTCGGCAGGCGCTGGGAGGTGGTGGGTATTGGTGGTTTTGAACCACTAACCTTGTAGTTAGCAGTCCAACATTTTATTTTCCTGGTCTGGAAATGAACCCTCAATGTCTCTGAAAAATACCTCTATCACATGTGTTGGTTTAAATATTTTAATTTATATTTTATATGATTCTCCTATTATTCTTTTATTCCCTTTGGCTTTTGTTGTAATGTTCATTTTTTTTCTTTTTTCATCCCTGATAAGAGTAATTGTTTTTCCTGTAGGGTAAGACTTCTATATTTTCTATTCTTTCAGGTTTTTATTTTACCACCCAGTTTACAAAGATTTTTTTCTTCATTTTTTTAAATACTAAAATAAACTTTCATTTTTTATAAGCAGGGAAAAATGTTTAGGAAGTAACAATGCCACAATATTAAAAAAGAACTGAGTTTGGCTATCTGAAGGGTATTTTATTCAGATATTATAGTACCTTCTACTTAGGAATGCAGAATAGTGTAGAGAAAATAAACGTTTTTTAAAATTCAGTACTTAATTACAGAAAATGACATAGATGTATACTTTTGTTAAAATTTTGTGTATCACGGAGTAAACCATTTAATATTCACTAGCAAAACAAACAAACTTAATGGCAGGACTGAAAGATCAGAAATTGATCAGAAAAAGATCAGAAAGGAACCCATGTGGCTGGGGGAGTAGTGGTTATGTACTGAGTTGCTACCTGCAGGGTAAGCAGTTTGAAACCACCCACAACTCCATGAGAGAAAGTTTGCAGAAGGCTATGGATGACAGTTGATGCCCAAAATCCATTTTCAGGGTTTCATTGGATTACGTCTTGGGTGAAACCTCTTTGGGGGTTTAACCATAGTTGAGAAATGCAAATAGCTTGGCTATCTGTTTTCATTTCTATTGAGGGTCTTTCTCTGTTTTATTTGGTCATTTTTATTGGGTCTTTAAAAAATATTGTGTCTTTGTTTTGAATATTTTTCTCTATAGGGAATTCAGGATAGGTGAATCCATAAAGACAGCAACCAGATTAACAAATTCCTTGGGAAACTGAAAGGGAGGTCTTGGGTAAAGAGTCAACAGTGAGTACAAGAAAGAAGAAAATGTTCTAACATGGATTTTGGTGATGTTCGCCCAAGTCTTCCTTTTTTTAAATTAAAATATCACTTTACTAGGGGATCTTACAACTCATAAAAATCCATACATCAATTGTATCAAGCATATTTGTATATATGTTGCCATCATTCTTTTCTAGACATTTACTTTCTATTGAGCCCTTGGTTTCAGTTCCTCTTTTTTCCCTCCCTATCCCCGCCAACCTCATGACACCTTGATAAATTATTAATTTACACTGTGGTAGTGAACAGACTTTGGGCCTCTGCTCATGCCCTCCCTCAGTGCAAGAATGCTTTGTTCTAAAAAACTGAAGTTCTCTGATGCTCACCCTCCCAGTACAATTGCTGAAGACAAAGTGGGTGCATAAGCAAATGTGAAGAAAGTGGATGGTGCCTGGCTATCAAAAAGATCTAGCATCTGGGGTTTTAAAGTCTTCTTAATATGGCTGAATCTTTTAATTATATGATGTGTTAATTATATCTAAAAAAACTATTTTTAATATAATGTTGCTTAAATAAATATTTTTGAAACTAGGAGACTTCAACAATAACAGCTGTGACTTTGAGACCTTTTTGCAGCACGATGATTTTAGATATCTTTACCTTCCGGACAACTATGCTGATTAACTATGCCTATTAACTCTAAGGGGAAAATATAAATAATAATTAGATTTACTTTCATTTTACCACATTTTATAAACAACATTTAAGGTTTTTTTTTAAATGTTTTTAAAATATGAGGCTTTGAAGTTATAAGATACAATGTATATTTGGATGGTATGGACAAAAACTTTTCATTATGAAATTTATTTCCTTTAATATAGTGGCCTCCTAAACTTAGTAACAATTTACCTATGTTGAATGCATATAACTTCCAACAAAGAAAACAACAAAAAGTGTTATTTTACTGATTTCCATTTTGCAAAAACATAAAACTCAGCCAGAAGGCATATGAAACACGCAGATTTTATAAAGCAGACTGCATCTACATATGAAAGGTTGTTATAGAGACATTCTAATACTCTGTGGCATATTGTAGTACATTAAACACAAAGATAAAAAATATTTGCCTACATCTGTATATTACGTTACTATATTTCACTTGGGGACATTTTGAAATTTACAGTGAGATAGTATTGTTTTATCCTAAAGATAGGAAAGCAAGGTGAAACCTATGATTGGTTAAAGATCTGGTGGCCTAGTGGGTTACCTGATGAGCTGTTAACCACAAGGTGAGTGCTGGGAACCTGCTAGCCTTTCCCTGGAAGAATGATGAGCCTGTCTACTCCTATAAAGATTTAAAGTCCCAGAAATTCAAATGGGGCAATTCTACTGTCTTACTGTGTCACTGTGCATTTCAATGAACTGGATAGCAGTTTACATGTACAGTACCTGCCTCTTTACATGTTTTTTGTTTGTTTTTTTGAGTTATGATTAAATTTTATTTATTTATTTTCTTTTAAAAATCATTTTATTGGGGGCTCACACAACTCCTAAAACAATCCATACACCCGTCGATTGTGTCAAGGACATTTGTACATTTGTTGCCCTCGTCATTCTCAAAACATGTTCTTTCTACTTGAGCCCTTGGTATCAGCTCCTCATTTTGCCCCTCCCTCCCCACCCCCAACTCACGAACCCTTGATAATTTATAAATTATTATTATTTTGTTATGTCTGACACTGTCAGATGTTTCCCTTTACCCACTTTTTGTTGCCTATCCCCCAGGGAGGGGGTTATATGTAGATCCTTGTGCTCCATTCCAACTTTGTTCCCCACCTTACCCTTACCCTCCTGGTATTGCTACTCTCATTATTGGTCCTGAGGGGCTTATTTGTCCTGGATTCCCTGTTTCCAGTTCTTATCTGTACCAGTGTACAGCCTCCGGTCTAGCTATATTTGTAAGTTAAAATTGGGAGCATGATAGTGGGGGGAGGAAGCATTAAAGAACTAGAGGAAAGTTCTATGTTTCATCGGTGCTATACTGCACCTTGACTGGCTGGTCTCCTCCCTGCGACCCTTCTGTAAAGGGATGTCCAACTGCCTACATATTGGCTTTGGGTCCCCACTCTGCACTCCCCCTCACTCACAATGATATGATTTTTTGTTTTTTGATGCCTGATCCCTGATCCCATCGACACGTCATTATCACACACGCTGGTGTGCTTCTTCCATGTGGGCTTTGTTGCTTCTCAGCTAGATGACTGTACTATATTTTTTAAATGGTCAACTACTTCCAGTTTACTATCTTTATTATTTCAGAGGGTGAATAAGAAGATAAGAATGTTTTCTCTATTTCTGTAAGCAACTCTTATTTCCACAAAAATTGAGTATTTGGGGGTAAAAGCATTATTTTGTTTTAGAAAAGATAAATACACAACAGAACAAAACACTGCCCAGTGCTGAACTCTCCTCATAAATGTTCTTAGCTTGAGGCCTTTGTTGCAGCAACTGTCACAGTTCATCTCGTTGAGGGTCTTCCCGGTGTTCACTACACCACTGCAGTGCAAGCCTGGTGGCCTTCTCATATCCAAAATAGCTAAGACGAACTCTCGCCATCCTCGTTTCTCAGGAGCACTCAGGTCATATTTCCTCCAAGACAGACTCCTTTGTCTTTTGGGCCATCTATGGTACTTTCAATATCTTTTTCCAGCATCATAATTCAAATGCATCAATTTGGCCTTGGTCTTCCTTATTCGATGTCCAACTGTCAACTTTTGGTCTTCTTTGTACTGAGTTATAATCCACACTAAGGCTACCGTCATTGCACTTCAACAACAAGTGCTTCAATTCCTCCTTGCTTTCAGCAAGGTCGTGTCATCTGAATAGTGCAGGTTGTTAATAAACCTTCCTCCAATCCTGAAGCCACACTCTTTCTCATATAAGCCAGCTTCTCTGATGCTTTGCTCAGCAGACAGATTGTACAAATTAGATGCAAGGATACAACGTAACACACACCTTTCTTGATTTAAAGCCATGTGGTATTCTATTCCCTTGTTCTTTTCACACAATTACCTCTTGATCCATGTACAAGTTCCTCATGAGCTCAGTGACCTATTCTGGCATTCCCATTCTTATCAAGGTGACCCACAGTTTACTATAGTCCACATAGTTGAATGTCTTCACATTGTTAAAGAAACACAAGTGAACATCATTCTGATATTCTTTCCTTTGAGCCAAGATTCATCTGACATTACTAATGATATCCCTTATTCCACATCCTCTTCTGAATCCAACTACAACTTCTGGCAGTTCCCTGTCAATGTGCTGGTGTAACCACTGTTGATTGATCTTAAGTAAAATGTTATATGTGTGTGATAATGTTCTTTAGTTTGATTCTATTAGGTCACCTTTCTTTGGAATGGGCACAAATATGGATCTCTTGGCCAGGTAGCTGTCTTCCAAATTTCCTGACATAGATGAGTGAATGCTTCTAATGATTCTCGAGCTTTCTGAAACATTTCGATGGGTATTCCTTCAATTCCTGGAGACTTGTTTTTGGCTAATGCATTCAGTTCAGGTGGAACTTCTTCTTCAGCACCATTGGTTCTTGCTCATATGCTACTACCTGAAATGGTGGGATGTTGACTAGTTATTTTGGGTACAATGAGTCTGTATTCTGTCCATCTTCTTTTGATGCTGCCTGCATCATTCCATATTTTGCCCATAGAATCTTTCAAAATTGCAATTTGAGGCATGGATATTTTCTTGAGTTCTTACAGTTTCACATATTCTGAGCAAGTTCTTCCTTCTCGGTTTTCTAAGTCTAAGTCCTTGCATATTTAGCCATAGTATTTGATTTTGTCTTCTTGAGCTGCATTTGAGATTTTCTCTTCAGCCGTTTGACTTCATCATGTCTTCCATTTGCTTTAGCTAATATACAATTAATAACAAATTTCAGAGTCTTTTCTAACATCCACTTTGATCATTTCTTTCTTCCCTGTCTTATTAATGTACTTTCACTTTCTTCACCAGCGATGGTCGTGATGTCTTCCCTCAGTTCATCAGATCTTCTGTCATTAGTGCGCAATGTGTCAAATCTGGTTTTGACATGATCTGAAAATTCAGGTGGGATAGACTCAAGTTTGTATTTTGGCTCCTGTAGACTTCTCTTCATCTTCTGCTTTATCCTGAACTTTCATATGAGTAATTAATGGTGTGTTCCACAGTCTGCCCTTGGTCTGGTTTTAGCTACTGATATTGGGCTTCTCCATCATGTCTTCCTGCAAATGCAGCCAATTGGATTTCTGTGTATTCCATCTAAGGAAGTCTATGTGCACACTCACCTTGTGTGTTGTTGAAAGAAGAGGCATTTGCTTTGAGCAAGTCATTGGTTTTACAAAACGCTCATGCAATCGCCAGCTTCGTATTTTCCAACTACTGTTCCTTCCTCTTTATTTCCAACTTTTGCTTTCCAATCACCAATAACTAAGCATCTTGATCGCATGTCTGATCAATTTCCCACTAAAGTCATTGGTAGAATTTTTCTATTTTCTCATCATTACCTTTTGTGACTAGTGCATAAAGTTGAATAATATTTATATTGACTGGATTTCTTGAAATCAAATAAATATAACCTGATCACATATAGCATTGTACTCACAATGGATTAAACAAGTTCCTTTCTGAAAATAAGAGGAGCCCTGGAGGGGTAGTGATTACTCATTAGGCTGCGATTTTCAGGGTTGGCGGTTTGAAACCACCCACAGCAACATGGGAGAAACACTGAGTGTTTTACGTCCATAACAGTTACAGCCTCAGAAACCAACAGGGGGTCACTATTTGTCAGCATTGACTCAATGGCAGGTAGTTTGGGTTTTGGGTTTCTGACCATAAATATTATTCCATTACTCTTGAGTGTGTTATTCCTGGCATAGCAAATCATATGATTTTCTGATTCAAAATGGCCAATTCCAGTTAATGTCAGTTCACTAATGCCTAGGATACCAATCTCCATGCATTCTATTTTGTTTTTGATCATTTTCAATTTCCCAAATTCATACTGCACATATTCCAAATCCCAATCATTAGAAGATTTTCGTAGGTGTCTTCCTGTACCTTGAGTCCTGCTTCATCAACAAATGAAGACCCCGAAGGCTCTACTCACACAGGCTTTCCTGCACTCATGTCTGGTTGGCTCCCATCCAAGAAATCACCTTTTCTTCATTCACATTTACAATGCCCTTGGACTTGGGCAGCCCATATGCCAGCAGTATCTCTGTCAATGTCTGTTTGCTTTGTCTGTCATCTGGTCATACTGTGCTGGCTTGTATGTTGCTGTGATGCTAGAAGCTATGTCACTGGTATTTCAAATGCCTGCAGGCCACCCAGGTTTCAGTCAAGCTTACAGACTAAGAACAGACAAGGAAGGAAGACCCGGCTGCCCACTTCAGAGGAAGAAGCTGCTGAAAACCTTATGCGTAGCTTTGAAGCCTTGACATGGTCAACAAAATATGGAATCATCTTTTTGGTATTCTCTGCCTTCTGCCAAGATCCACCAAACATTAACAATGATACCCCTTGCTCCACATTCTCTTCTGAATGCAGACTGAACCTCTGACAGTTCCCTAACTCTAGTTCGTTGTATATTTCATTATAATATTTGTGTTAAAAGGGACCCTAACTCTTGTCTCCTAGTGACCCTATAGCACAGGGTAAGTGGAGAAGGGGGCTTAGAAGAAGTCTAGGTGATGTCCCTCAGCAGCAAGACAAGGAATTTTCAGGTCAGAAAATTCTGGAGGCAGAATCAGAATGTTTACAAGGACAAGCCTTTAAATATATCCCAAGTACAATATATTGCCAGTCTATGCACCAGCATGTGATTATTTAAAGATATTTTCATTTTCATTTATTAAAAAATTTAGCACAGTATCTGAATCATAATGATCACTCAATATGTTTTACTTAAATTGTTATTCAGTTTGGCATGTTCTCACAGTTTGGAGGGATTTTTTCCCTCACAATTATTTTTATCTCCTACAGACAAGCGTTCCAAAAGCAGACTCACTGACATGGAGTCCATGCTGACTGAAAACAGTAACTTCAGCAGATCTAAACCTACTCCACCAGTGGAAGGTGGGATTTTCTATGCCCTTAAAGAGGTGCAGACTCAGAACCTTACGGGAGCAGTTATACACTGTACTTTAGAGATGCTATGTGATAAAAGTTAGGGTTCCTTTTATCACAAAAATGATAAATGTGTTTGCCCTTCATCATAAACTATGCTTCCAAGTTCCAGAGACTTTGTGAGGACAATGACACTCAGAGTAATCCATGAAAGCTATTATATTGCAAAAACTATGGGACGTTTTCCCAGCCATAATATTTACATTGTCATTTATCCTAATGTATACCACTTATTTTTTTAATTCAGTGCATCACATCTTTAGTGCTCTAATTAATCTTATTTTTTTATTCCTTATAAATTCTCATTTGTCAAATTGACTAGACTGAAAATCCCATGAGGTCAGGAACATGTCCTCTTTTGTTCTTTGAGTTTGCTCTTTTATTCATTGATGTATTTCAGAGAATAACAACAAATACATTTTTAAATAACTACAAAATAAGTTAAATAACTAATAATGCCAAGAGAAGATTAATTACTCAAATTAAACTAGAATACATCTATACTGCAAAAAAAACCCTAAAATTGCATGTCTTTCTACATATTAAACTATCTGTTTTGAGGGAAACATTTTTACATAATTCTGAAACAAAAACTGTCCTTATTTTCTCAACTTGCAGCCTATTTTATTCTGAAATATATTTTCATGTTATAAAATGGAATGAATGCCCTACATAATCTGAAACAAACAGAAAATCAGTGAAGGAAAGATTAAAATATAATGAATTAGTAATTTACTTGTACGGTATTGTCTTTGTCCAGAATATATATGTTTCAGAAATTGGATTATAAACTGCTTTATGGTGTGATAAAGTGAAATTTCTTGTTACGGTTCTTTTACCCATGTCTTTGTAACTCCCATTAACTTATTGGGTCTGACGCTGGAAAACGATTGTGTGAAGCATGAAGAGAGGGGATTGGTGTTGAAGCGAGCCATATTGGAAGCAGAAAAAGAGAGGAATTCCCAACAATCAAGGACAAAGGACCGCTAGAAGAGTTATGTGAGATCCCTGTCAGAGGGGATGGAGGCAGCAGTGGCACCTGAGGCTACAGCAGGAGCCCATGAGACAGACCGAGGCGCAGGACAAAGACCATGAAAGAGCAAAGGAACCTCACCAAGACCCTGAAAGTCCAGCAGGCAGAGGCCAACGGGTCAAGTGACTGAGGGATTAGAGGCTAGAGAGAGGCAAATTACTTCTGGCCTGGCTGAGAAGAGACACCGCTATAGATGAAGGAGTATCCCCTTAATGTTACCATATCCTCACTTGTAGTAACCTGCTAATGTTCAAAATAAACCTAATAATTGTTAACATTAACTGTTGGATCTGTGGTCATTATTGAAGACCCGGTAGAGTTTCATAGGAGGAAAGATGGGGTCAGGATTGGATCGGGAAAAGAAGTTTGGGAGATGGAAGCATGTCCAGATGAGGTCAAACACAACTACCAGGCCACTTTCCTCATAGTGGAAGAAGTATATTTTCACTTTGTAAATTCATTATAGTGCCTTTTGATAGTCAGGTAATTGATATAACATGTTATGAAGAAAAATTTAGAATGTTCAGTACAGTCAAGCTAATTCTGTTAGTTAATTGCTGTGTGCATTATTTTAAATTAGGATGATAACAATGCTAAAACTGTCTTTCGTGAAAATCAGGAGAATGCTGTAGTGAAGAACTAGAACTCTAAATCACACAGAATTTAGTCTGCATTCCCAGTTACGCAACTTACTATAGGAGTCGGCTTTAGGAAGTTTATGTCCACAGTCTAGATTCAGTTTCCTGGAGACTAAGTAACAGTAAGAGTGCATACTTAATGGAATTGTCACAAACAGTACCTGAAATTAAAAAAACATAAAGCATCATTTTGTATATTTCAGAAACAACGCATGTGTACAGATATCCACATGCAATTTAGGTCTTCATAATTTACAAACAAAGCGTTCTAAGGATTAGGTTTAATAACATTTAAAAATCAGTAGCAGAGAAGCATTCCACACATAGAAATATTAAAACCTTGTAGAAAATGCTAAAACATGAAACAATGACCGAATGAATGAAGAAGAAGCAAGAGCAGAAGATAGAAATGTGGAGAAGAACAACGTCAGTGGAAAGAACAGACGAGAAAAGGGGAGCAGAGGGGACAGGTTTATGATCACAAGAAAAATGTCGATCTAGTACTGAACTTTTCATTTGGTTGGCTTTTCATTTCTTTCACCTTCATCAGCCTTTGCACATCTGTGGCTCAACATACTTCAGTGAGAGCATTCTCCTGTCCTCATGACCCTTAAGAAAGCACGTTGTGACAAAAGGTCCTGGCATCACGAGAAATCATGAAATTATCATCAAAAGGCAGAATTAAAATGTAGAGCCACATGCTAAATATGAATGTTTTAAAATTCTAATTATGCAGGGAATAACTTATTCATTAAAAGCAATAAGCATACTAGATGAAGACAGACTTGGATTTGACTCAGACAGAATACATTCGCCTTAAAAGAGTGACTTTGGCGTTTTAAAAGACCTCATCAAGTTGAAAAGAATAGTAGGCTAAGCTCTGTAGCTCAAGCTTTACTTTGAGGAAGGAGGTTATATTAGCTCATTGAATAACAGTACTAGCTATTGAGTGTTCACTATGTAACACATAATAGGTAGAATGGAAAAATTCAAATAATTATCTGGGAAGCCTAGTCATCAGAACAGAACAAAAGCCCTGAAATTATGATATTGTTTACATATGCAAAGTTAAATACCTAAATTATAGGGCCCGTTATTGGTTTAAGATTTAGATGACTTGTTTTTTCCAAGTTGGTTTTCCTCTAATCACTTCATATCCTTGGGCTCAGAAAACAAAGTAAATAAAAACAAATTCACTGCCATCAAGTTGATACCAACTCATCACAAACCTATAAAACAGGTAGAACTGTCTCTGTTGACTTTCTGAGACTGTAACTCTTTATGGGAGTAAAAAGCCTGTCTATCTCCCTCTGTACGGCTGGCTAGTGGTTTTGAACTGCTGGCCTTGTGACTAACAGGCCCACAAAACCATTATTCCACCAGGACATTCTTGGCCTAGCCACTTAAAGTTTTCAGAGTCAGATTATCCCCAGAGTAAACTGATAATTTGCTTCAATTTCATAATTCTCAGGACCATCTTCTCTGCGGTGCCTCCTGGGGAGTTCTCTATGGATAGCAAGTCCTGAGGTTCCCTTCTTTTGTGCCTCATTCTCTCAACGCCTTCTAGGAGACAATCTCTCATCTAGTTCTTTTCTGCATTTGAATTCAGGATTCCTGTGGCTACATAGGTCTTGTTAGTCTCGCCTACAGCCCCTTTCATATCACAATGCAGAAATATGAGGAACTCAATTGGGTGTCATGAAGTGGAGTCATATTCAGAGTGCCCCTATGTATGGACGGATTAGCACTGCTCCTGGGGTAGGAGAAAACCTCACCTTTCTCCCACAGCACAGCTGGCAATTCCAAACTGCTGAGCTTGGGGTTAACAGCCCAACACATAACCCACTCAGCCACTAGGACTGGAAAGAAAACAGGACATATTCCGGGCATTTAAAGCATCCCACTATAGTGCAGTCATTCTGCTGGACACTGTGAATATAAAGGATATGGCAAAACTGTAAGCAGGCACGTAAGCAAAGAAGGCCAAGATAAATGTTATTTGAAACTATACAGATATAAGTGAGACTTATCACTGAGGATTTTAAAGTTATCAGAGGACCAAACCACTAAAGGACATATCCCTGGTTT
>NW_022103898.1:46689629-46699492 GCF_000313985.2 Echinops telfairi
GTTATGGTAGTGGGGGTGGGCAGGTGGGGGAGTAAGCATTCAGGAACTAGAGGAATGATGTGTGTTTCATCAGTGCTATACTGCACCCTGGTTGAATTTGTCCCTTCCTTGTAACCCCTCTATGAGGGGGATGTACCCCCCCACCAATTTTTTTTTAATGAGAGTAATGGTCGAACAGGACAATCTTATTTTAAAACAAGTTTTACATCAAAAGAAAACAAGTTAGTTTAAAAAGAAAACAAGTTTAACTTTTTAAAAGTTTCTCAGTCTATTTAATATATATGTTCATGCCGGACATGAGGTTTGAACACATGGTTGTTTATATATTTTATATTTGATATTCCTATCATGTAAGTACACATTAGAACTCTTTCTGATCTCATTTGCCTGAACAGAGCTGAGGATCATACCAGCAAATCTACTACAAAAGACTTTTTTAAACATAGTGTTTAAAAACAAAGATGTAATTTTGATGACTAAAGCTTTCCTGACACAAGCGGGGGGTGGGGGTGGGGGGGTCCGTAGCCTCATGTACACAGATAATGGAAAAGGAAGACCAAAGAAGAAGCAATGTCTGAATTATGTATGGCGTTTTAAAGAATATTAAATATCCCATGGACTCTCAGAAGACTAGGCCAAGTATCATTAGAAGAAGTACAGCCAGAATGTTCCTTCAGAGAAAGGCTGAAGATACCTCATCTTAAGGACTCTGGAGAGTTTGTCTGAGGGACATTGGAGGGTTCTTGGAGAAGTGCATGAGGCCTAATGAAGTAGAGAGTCACTGCAAAAGAGAAGACCCTCGATGAGATTAATTGAGAAAGTGGCTGTGACAGTGGGATAGACCATAATTATTCTGATGATAGTGCAGGTTTGTCTCATTTTGTCGTACAAGGAAAAATTTTTAAATTTGTTCTAAAAATCATAGAAATCACATTTTTTAAAAAGTATAAAAATATGAAGCTGTAGAAATCAAATGTTTTGAGAATGATGATGGCAACAGATGTACAAATGTGCTTGACACAATGGATATATGTATAGATTGCAATAGGAATTGTACGAGCCCCCCAATAAAATTATTATAAAAAATATGAAGCTATTGTTTCTCAATACATCTTCCATCTAAATCTTTATATTTCTGAAAACAGGTTCTATGTCTCTTTAACCCTTCCTTGAATAATTCTGTATTCATCAATTTATATCACTTCAAAACATAAATTTCAGCATCCCCAAATGGTATTTGTTTTATTGTCCTTTGCATTTAGAGGACAAAAGGAAATCTAAAAGTGTAGGGTCAGTAAAATAAGAGAGATGGGAAAACGTTTCCCAATTAAATTATCACAGGACAATCCTGACAACCCTAGAAGAATAGCCAGGTGCATTGTTGTGATTGGGTGTGATTGGGAATTTAAAAAGTGGTTGCAACAGAAAATTTCCAAAAAATATTGTGTTAGTTTGGGTTGACTAGAGAAACAAATCCAGAGACACTCATATGTGTATAAGAAAGAGCTTTATATAAAAGAGCAATTAAATATTGAGAAAATACCCCAGATCAAGTCCAAAAGTCTGATATTAGCCTATATGTCTGACACTAGTCCCTAAACTCTTCTTTAGATTCACGCAGCCATGCAATGATACCAAATGCAGGAAGATCACAAGTCTGTGGGTGGAAAGTCTTGTAGATCCTGGTGGAAGCATCTCAGTGTTGGTGTGGGTGCCTCCCCGTAGTTCCTCCAGTTCCAGGGCTCTGGTTCCATCAGTGTGTCTCCATATGGCTTGTCAACCAGAATGTCAAAGCTGAGAGATTGCGTGTCCCACCTCCAGGGAGGAAGACAGGAGTTCCCTGAATCCTCAGGAGAAGGCCATGCCCACACCGAGGCCTCATTGGCTATAGCCTGATGGACAGGCTAGACTCCACCCCTTCACAAGTTGACAGCAAATTATGTACCTACCACAAATATCTTGGCTTTTTTTTTATCATTAATGTAGTTTTCTATGTTCTTAAATTTCTCAATAAGCCCCTGTGATCTTTCTGCATTATTTGAACAAATTCTATCCTATCAAATTACTTTTGGGGATACCAAAGAACAGTTATCAGAACCTTCCGAGCTGGCCTCTCTGCCATGAACATAACTGGCTCATAGATCCCCTTGAATACCACAGGTCTTTTTTTTTTCTTTCTTTGAAAGTATTCTGGTAAGACTAAAACAAGTATTTTACTTAGAGAACTTGTTTGCAACTGCCTACTGATCTGAGAGCATTGTTTACACATGCTTTGTTTGGAATCAACCAGTGTATATATAAACCAGTATTTGTGTAAACCGGAATTCTAGTAGAAATACTTTCTGGTGTATCCTAGTCCATGGGGGTCAATAAAAAAAGAGGATAGGTGGCACTGATTCAAGACCACATAAAAAGAATGCTTTTGCGGTGACTTAGAAAAGTTTGTGGAAAAATAAAATGAAACAATTATGGAATTTTTCTATAAACCTTTTGAAGCCCTTCTATATATTCACATATACAAATACATCATAATGGACTTTAAAAGTTCATGGGGAAAATGGAATAAAAAGGTACTAGAAATTTTTCATGAACTATTTAAGCTCCCTCAACTAAATATACTGTTGTTGTTGTTAGGTGTCGAGTTGGCTCTAGTTCATATGTGCAACTGAAATAAACAAACCCCAGGCCTGTGCCGTCCTCACAATGGTTATGTTTAAGACCGTAGTTGAAGTCACTGTGTCTATCCATCACATTGGTGATCTTCCACTTTTCACTGCCCTTCTGTTTTAGTGAGCACAATGTCCATCCTAGACACTAGTTACTCCAGATAACAAGTTCAAAGTATTTGAGACGAAGTCTCACCATCCGGATTTTAAAGAGCACTTTGGCCTGTACTCATGCCTTTGGTTTGTTGTACTGTGGTAACTTGCATGTTTTGGGGTTTTTTTTATGTAAGAGGATATGTCATTTGAATTTCAAATATTGGCAGCGTCACCCAAGGTGAGTGTGTTTCAGAAGAGATTCAAAAGTAAAGCACTACCAAGAAGAAGTTGGCTAGGCTGTCCGCTTCTGAGAAATGAACTAGAGAAAACCTGAATGGCAGCAGAACATAAATAAATAATAATTTGACCAAAATACACATAAACTGCTGGTTAATCTCAAAGAATATGAAACACCGGAAAATACGTCAGGATTGTTGAGTGCCAGTGAGTTGATTCTGACTCATCATGACCCTCGGTACAACAGAATGAAACAGCGCACATGTTTCCACTAGCTTCATGATTATTCTTACGTTCAAGACTATTTTTGCAGCCACTGTGTCAATCCATCTTATATAAGGCCTTCCTATTTTTCACTGTCCTCCATGTTATGAACCATGTGTTCTTCTTCAGGGACTGGTCTCTTCTGATAAGAGTACAAAGTATGTACCTTTTAGGGTCATTCTGGCTGTATTTCTTGCAAGACTGATTTGATTGTTCTTGTTGACAGTGTAGGTTACTTTCAATATCCCTCACAAAAACATGTATCAAATACATCGATTCCTCTTCAGTCTTGCTACTCAACATTCAGCTTCCTTTTTATTATCATTTTATTGGAGGCTCTTATAGCTCTTATAACAATCCATACATCCACTGTGTCTAGCACATTCGCACATATGTTGCCATCATCTTTTTAAAAACATTTTATTTCACGTTGAGCCCTTGGTATCAGCTCCTCACTTGTTTCCCTCCCTCCCTCACCTTCCCTTCCCCATGAATTATTTTCATATCTTACACCAACCACTGTCTCCCTTCACCCATGCTTCTGTTGTTCATCCCCCTGTGGCAGCGGAGGGAGAGAGGGGTATTATACATCGATCATTGTGTTCAGTTCCCCCTGTCTCCCTCCCCACCTTCCCCTACCCTCATAGTATCACTACTCCCATTATTGTTCCTGAGGGGTTTATCTATCCTGGCTTCCATGTGTCGAGAGCTCTACTCTGTGCCAGTGTACATGCTCTGGTCTAGCCGGATTTGTAAGGTAGATGAGGTCATCATAGTTGGGGGCGGGGGAGGGGGGTGAGCATTAAAGAACTAGAGGAATGTTGTATGTTTCCTCGATGCTATACTTCACCCTGGCTGGCTTATCCCTTCTTTGTGACCCTTCTGTGAGGAGATGTCCAGTTTTCTACAGATGGGCTTTGGGTCTCCACTTCACACCCCCACCCACTCGTTTGTATCAATATGATTGTTTGTTCTGGGTGCTCTGATGTGTGATACCTGATCCCATCGACACCTAATGATCACACAGGTTGGTGTGCTTCTTCCACGTGGTCTTGGTTGCTTCAGGATGGCTGCTTGTTTATCTTCGAGCCTTTAAGACCCCAGATGCTATATGTTTTGATAGCCGGACAACATCAGCTTTTTTCAGTGCATTAGCTTATGGATCCATTTTGTCTTCAGCAATCCTGTCAGGAAGGGAAGCATTACAGGATGCCAGGTTATTAGGATAAAGTATTCTTGCATTGAAGGAGTACTTGAGTAGAGGCTCAATATCTATCTGCTACCTTAATATTTAACATATGATATATGCACATAGGTCTATGACAATATTTTATATAAATATATTTACATATATACATGTGTGTATTTATACCTCCATAAATGTCCTTTGCCTCCTAGTTCTTTCCTCTATTTCTTTTACTTTCCTCTTGTCCCATTATCATGTTCAGCCTTCATTCAGCTTTCAGTAATTACTCCTGGCTACATTGCACTTGAGCAAGCCCCACCAGGGATCCTGCACCCTCCTCTTCATTCATTTTAGATCACTTGTTATTTCCTTGTCCCTGGGTTTGTTGGTTCCCCCTTCTTTTCTCCCACCTCCCCTTCTCCCATGTCTCCTCAGAAACCATCAGTCCTGTTGTTTTCTCCTCTGGATAGTTTATCCTGCCTATCTTATATAGATAGACATGAGAAAAAATGAAAAAGAAAAGCCTATGAATAGTTACAAGTCTGTCTGTTGACCTTTATAAATGTTTTCCAATTGAGTCTGATGAGGTGCTGCACCTGCCTCCAAAGTCTATTTTTGGGATTCCTCAGGGACTTCATTACTTTGCTCCCCTTGCTGCTCCATTGTACGCCCTTCATGTTTCACCCTAGTGTGGTGCAGTCAGATGGGGCACAATTCCTGCACTGTATCTCCAGTGTTGTCCACAGAAGTGCTATGGTTCAGTGAGGGATGCCGTGTCTCATGGTGGGTCTGACCTTATGGTCCTCTTTATGCATTGGCTACTCTGAGAAGAAATATCATCCTTGGGGCTTGGTGGTCCAGGATGTGTTCCAATCTCTCTCTCTCTCCTTCCTTCTAGTTTCCTTCCATGTGTTCTGAGCAGACCCACCCCTCTCCCCAAGATGTAGCTTCAGTGCTGTCTTCTGTAGTGCATTCTTCTAGGGAGGGGGTCCGTGTAACTGGGATTGGGGTCGACCCTGCAGACCTCTTCATTAGTTCCCTGCATCTTGCCAGTATGTTGCTTTCAAGTCTTGGTGGACTAGGTTGAGGTCTGGTCCCTCTCTCTCTTTCCTGTGGAGATATAACAATACCCTCCCCTTGGGTGGGTTGTGTCCTTCAACATCCAACTTTCACATTCACATGAGGCAATTGAAAATACCAAAATGTGTGTAAGGCCCAACTCAGTTGTCAAACTAATGCCCTTGCCTTTCAACACTTTAAAGAGCTCTTGCGAAACAGATTTTTCTAAGGTAATGCATATTTGATCTCTTGACTGATAATACCAGAACACTGATTGTGAATTCAAGTGAGATGAAATCCTTCATAGCTTCAGTCTTTCCATTTTTCATTACATTATGTACAGACCAATACATAACATATAACACAATACAATTGTGAGGATTTTAGTTTTCCTTACACTTTTCTGGTGATCCACAATTGTGGTTGCAATCTTTGATCTTCATCAGCAGGTTTTTCAAGTCCTTCTCCCTTTAAACAAGCAAGTTGTTTCATCTGCAGATTGCAAGTTGCTAATAAGTCTTCCTCTAATCTAATACTTCATTCTTATTCATATAATCCACTCTCTCTGATTATGTGCCCAACATATAGATTGAATAAATATGATGTGAGAATACTACTCTGACACACATCTTTCCTGATTTTAAACCATGCAGTATATCCTTGTTCTATTCACACAACTGCCTCTTGATCCATGTACACGTTTCTCATGAACACAATTAAATGTTCTGGAAATCCCATTCTTCCCCATGCTATCTGTAGTTTGTTAGGATGCACACATAAGAATGCCTTCACACAATAAATCACAAGTTACTATTTTCTAGCATTCTCTGCATTCAGTCAAGATCCACCTGATGCAATGGCCTCCAATGTGCCAAGTCCTCATGTGAGTCCATCCTGAAATTCTGGCAGCTCCCTGTCAACGTACTGCTACAACCATTGTTGGGTTATCTTCAGTAGAATTTTACTCGCATGGGGTAGTAATTAGATTGTTCTATAATCCTGTTTAGTCACCTTTGGGGGTGTGGTGGTGGTAATGGGTACAAATATAGATCTTGTTCTGTAATTTGCCTAAGAAGATGTCTTCTAAATTGCCTGGCACAAATAAGTGAGTGTTTCTTGTGCCTCATCAGCTATTTGAAATATTTCAGTTGGTATTCCATCAATTCCCGGAGACTTGTTTTCTGCTAGTGCTTTCAATGAGGCGTGGACATTTCCTTCAGTACCATAGGTTTATGTGAATATGCTACCTGTTCAAATGGTTGAATGTTGCATAGTTCCTTTCTTTTCTTTCTTTTTTTTTTTGAGACAGTGACTCTGTGTATTCTTTCTAACTTCTTTTGATGCTTCCTGCATCATTTAAAATTTTACCCATAAATCTATCAATATTACATATTAAGACTTTAATATTTTCTTTAGTTCTTTCAGTTTAAGATATGCTCAACAAGTTATTCCCTTTTGATTTTCTAATTCTAGGTCTTTATATATTTCATTTATCATAAAAGGGCATTTAAAAACTATATTTAAGTACAATGTTGTCTATGATAAGAGTATGCACATCCAAACCAAGAAATCCAGTTAATACAACAATTACTCAAATGTGTACACCAACCACTAAAGTTAGTGATGCAAAATTGGAGAATTCTACTAATGTCTTCAACCTAAAATTGTGCAAACATGCAACCACAACCAAGATGCATTGATAATTATTTGTGATTGGATTGCCAATGTGAAAACAAATTAGAAGGAACAGTAGTTGGAAAATATGATCTTGGAGATAGAAATGAAGCTGGAAATTGCATGATAGACTTGGCAAACCAACTTTTTCACAGAAAATATTTTGTCTCAAAAGCACAAACACCAAGTACCCATGTGGATTTCTCTAGATTAAATACCTAGAAATCGAATTCACTACATTCATAAGAAGAGATGGAGAAGTCCAATATCAACAGTTAAAACCAAGCCAGGGATTGACCATGAAACAATCAATTGCTTATTTTTAAATTAAAGTTAAAGTTGAAGTTGAAGAAAATGAAAATAAGTTCATGTTGCCAGAATGCAACATTGAGTATATCCCACCTGCATCTTGAGAACATCTCAAGAACATATTTGACACTCTGAACCACAATAGCAGAAATGACAGACGATCAAATGACCTGTGGAATTACGTCATGAATTTCATACAGGAGGAAATAAAAAGTTTCTTTAAAACGAAAAAAAAACTCAATATGCATGTCAAAGGAGACTCTGAAACTTCCTTTTAATTGGAGAGTAGCTAAGGTAAATGAAAGAAACCATGAAGTCAAATAGCTAAACGGAAATTTTAAATGGTAGCTCAAGAAGACAAAATTAAATATCACAATGAAATATGCAAAGAACTAGAAATAGAAAACCTAAATAATATATGGCAACAGCAAAAGAAAACAATCCTTCTGGAAATCTGGCTGCCAGATGACAAGCATGTAAAGGTTTCATTAGCAAATACTGGAGAAGTCTCACCAGCAGAAAATCCCACTTCCCTGGAAGTTAAAGCCACAGTATGAAAGTAAGTAAAGAAACTTTTCCTCTTCTTTTTTATAGAAGTTCAGCCTTGAAGGACAAATTTTTCTGTTCTTGATTTCTTTTTACCATTGATCAGCAGCCTGAGCTTCTTCACTCTCCCTGCCACTGAACGAGCTGGCTCCAATTTCAATTCACCCAAACAAACCCCTGACCTGGCTGACCCTTGGTAGTCCTACATGGATTACAAAAAGTGTGGTAAGTTTGGTGCAGACATCTTCACAACCCAAGAAATATACCATCCACAGTAAGCCCTACAATTTAAGAAAACAAACTCAAACAACCGAAAATCACCCAAATCTAATAGTCAGCTGAAAAAGGTAACCTGGAACTTTCAAAAATTTAGTTCAGAAGAATTGCGTTCATATCCCTACAAGAGATGTAAGGAAAACTCATGAGAATAATGTGTGTAATTGAAAAGCTAAAAACCTTGCACTAAATGGAATTCCAGAAGATAAACACAGAGATAAAAGAATTATGCAATATGGTAAATGACTTGAGGAATAGAATAAAAGGAAAAGACAATTCAATGAGTTTGAAGACACAACTGACTACAACTGGCCTTAGAAACAATCAACAACAAAAAAGGAAAGACATCTGAAGAAAGATTGAGAATGATGTGGGACACTCTTGAGAGAATGAACTTCATCAGTATCCCAGAGCAAGAAGAAACAAACAAGCAAGAAATCTACAAATAAAATAGTATGAGAATTCATTGAATACAATTTCCCCAACATCACAAAGGAGGAATTGTAACTTTTCAGGAAACTGGGAGCGGGCCAAATAGGATAGATTCTATAATCCAACACATAAACAACACAAAGCATAAGAAACATTTTCAATAATTATTCAAAATATTACATATTCAGGACTAAACCTAATGAAGGAAACAAAATATCTATGAAAATAAAACTACAGAACATTATTACAAGAGGCCAAAATAAACCTGCACAAATAGAATAGCTTGTGTTCATGGATAAGAAGACTTTAATGTTGTGAAATTTTCAATACAGCCCAAAACATTCTATAAATACGAATCAAGTCTGATTCAAATCCATTTTTTAAAGAAATAGAAAAACTAATCACCTACGTCATGTAGGGAGGGAAAGGATCCAGGATAAGCAAAGAACTCCTTAAAAGAATAAAGTATGAAGCCTCACATTATCTGTAATATATCAAATATATTACAGTCTTAGTGGTCAAAATAGCCTGGTACTGGTGCAGTGATAAATATGTAGACCAATGTAACAGAATTGAAATAAATGTACCCACCTACAGGCAACTGATTTCAACAAAGGATCAAAAATTATTAAAGGAATACACTCTACAACAAACGGTGTTGGAACATCATTATATAGATCTTCTATAGATCTCCATTTATAGAAGAATAAAACAGGACCCACACATCAGCCTATGCATAAAAGGAAACTCAAATTGGATTTGACACCAAAATTTAAACCCCAGAGTTATAAGAATCATCAGTGAGAAAGTTGACACAAACTTTAGTACCCTATTGCAGGGCATACATACACCAACAAATATAGTAAACAAAGCACATGCAGTGGAAGACAAAAGAGATTACTGAGAACTACTAAAAATAAAACAGTAAAATGAGAGCCCCTGCATACTGGGAAAAATTCTTTAGCAATAACACAACACAAAAGGGTTAATTTTTTTAAAATCATTTTATTATGGGTTCATACAACTCTTATCACATTCCATACATACATCAATTGTGTAAAGTGCATTTGTACATTCATTGCCCTCATCATTCTCAAAACATTTCCTCTCCACTTAAA
>NW_022103898.1:46700545-46736037 GCF_000313985.2 Echinops telfairi
GTGGACTATTACAGATGCAGTTAGGTTACAATTTAACTCTTTATTGTTTGGTCTCCTGTTTGACCCATTTTAAAACTGTTTTAGTTTTTAATATTATTTACTTTCTTTTCTATTGAGGTTCTTCTCTGTTTTACTTTGTTACTGTTGTTGATTTCTTCTTCTTCTTTTTGGTATGTTTTTCTGTATGTGAAATCCAGGATAGTTAAGTCTGTAGTTACGATAACTGGACTAATGGTTTCTTGGGGGATATGATAGGCGTGCATGTGAGAAAAAGAGGAGCTAATAACAATGAGTAGAATGTTTTAAAATAAGTTGGGTTAAAAATACAATTATAATTGAGGTCTTCAAAAAAGGACTACGCTTTCTTCTTTTTTTATGGCATATAATTCACATACCATACAATTCAATAGTTGAACCATACTGTGAAGTGTTGTACAATTATCATCATAATCAATTTGAAACTGTTTTCCTTTTACTTGTAGTTATTGTTGCTAGCATCTCCCATCTCCCCTACCATGTTCCTATGTAATTATTAGTCCAGTTAGTGTCAACACATTTACTTATCCTGGATTTCATATACAAATAAAACATACAACACAAAAATCAAGAAATTAACAAATAAACTAATTTTTACAAATTTAGCACTTCTCTAAGTGAATAATTGTCTATCACATTTAGCTATATCAGCTTGCTTGTTTTCCTTTTTTGTACTTCAAACTCATTACCTCCAAACTCCCATATAATGTAGTTCAAAACTGAGAAGGTGCAGTGTGAGGGTCCCACAAGGTGCACTTACACTTCCAGGAAGATGGCGACAGAGTAACACATACCAGAGGGACTCCGCAGAATTCAGCCCAGGAGAATGGCTTAGAGGGAAATTCAGCACTGCTGGAATGCAGGGGGAGCATCACAAAGATAAGTAGGCACAGACCCACAAGATTTTGAGGGGCTGGGGGCTTTTGGCTTACCACAGTGGAGGCCAGCTAGGGCTTGACCTTAGTCCCGCCACTGTCTCTGCCAGAGCCGGGACCATTTGGAGCCAGTGCAGCGACTTAATCTCAACATAGCCACAGTTTGCTGCCTGTGCCAGGGATTAAACCCTTGCAGCTCCACGAGCAGGGATTGGGACTCAGCTACACTGTTACTTTTGTTGCCCTCTCTCCTCTATATGCCCACACAGTCTCAGCGGACTTACTTTTTAATATTTTTCTCCTATTTGTCTCTTTCTTGTTCTCTCACACTCCACTGCTGACCTCCAGACCACTCCCCTTAGCCTAGGGCATTTATACCTGTGCCACACCCAGCTAGGTGAGCTCCATCCTATGAAGATAGCCCGAGGCTGGGGAAAGTTTCCACCAGGGGATACTCTGCCCAACTTCTTACCTGTGAATTCCTGCCTGTGAGCCTGGGGAACCTAAGGCAGCTCCGCCAACACTTGTCAACATTCCAAGCTGCTGCAGGAACCTCTGCCCAACCTCTGCAACACCAAAACAGGAAACCCACCAGCTTTCTGGAGCACTCCCCTGAGAAGGAAGCCACAGGAGGATAAAGTGTCAGGTTAATTCCATAGTGAAATTAGCGGTAGGCAGTTCAAAGCAGCATTCCTACAAGTCTCCCAGAGAGAGCCCATGCTCTTCGACTCCCTGGAAAATGTCACCTAGCTCCTCTAAAACAATGCAATACAGCTATCAGCCCCAACGACCTCAACAAAAAAACAGGAGAAACAAAAGGCAATGACAGAAGATGTCCTGAACATAACAACATACATAGGAAAAGCAGACATTGAGCTGCCACAGAAAGAAATTTTCAGAATGCTGCTTGGAGTCTTACAGGTTATGAGGGAAATATTACAGAAAAAGGAGGAAATGGATTTCACCAAGTAATATTAAAATGAAACTAGCAGAAGATGTATTAATTAATCATGTTTATTAGAAAGCATGCTTCTCTTGTTCTGAAAAGAGATCAGGACATTTTCCCTGAACTATAAGTAAGGAGCCATGGTGGTACAGTGGTTATGAGTTAGACTGTGATCCAAATGGTCAACAGTTCAAAACCACCAGCAACTCAGCAACAGAATGACTGTGCTTTCTACTCACGTAAAGAGTTACAGTCTCTGAAATTCTCAGGGTGCTCACTGTGAGTGACTCAGTGGCAGTGAGTGACTGAAAGAAGCCAGCAACTTTTTGAAGAAGGATAAAAGTATTAATTTTCTGTCAGGTTTGTTTTGTAACTCTTTTACTCATAATATTTTAAATATTTTTACTTGTCCTAATATTAGTCTATGCCAATGCCATAATTTTACTAGGAATTGAAGTTAGATTCAGAAGAGTAAAATATCCAGGGGTATATTTCTTAGTACTCCTGAACTTCCTTATTCTTTCAGCCTTACATCATGAGATTTTTAGGCTATATTGGGTGTACTTACAGTAGAAGACTCATTGTAGAGCCTAACCCTTATCAGAAAGATTCTGTGTTGGCATTTACTATTCTGTAAGTCACGGTGACGTAAACAGTTCTAGTGTCCTATTGATTCAAATGAAATACAGTGTGAAATTAAAAACAGAAAAGACAATCAATTTTTCTGTAGTGTAGAATAGCAATTCAAAATCAACATGATACAATAATTTTGAAAAATTTTAGACCAGATATATATTCTATTTATCTAACTATATCCAAAAATAGTATAATTAAATACTATTAATCACTTTATTTATATTAATGTCAAGTTTAACTACTCAATGACGTTGGGCATAAAACTTGATGCAAAACGTGTGAATTTGAAAACATGGGAAATAGGATCCTTTTAAACCTGGTGTGTGTGTATGTGTGTGTGTGTGTGTGTATTCCATATGAGATATCTGGCGATTAGGGAGTACTGCTGTACACTTTATTGGGTATTGCATAGTAAGAGGTTTTACAAGACAGAGTAACTATTTTAACACATAAGTATTATATAATATAAAGAATAAAGCATATTTATGTTGTTACTTGAGAGATGCTGTTGAGTTTGTTCTGAATCAAAACAACCCTTTGTACAACCGAACAAAACAAAGCCCATTACTGCTCCTTCCTTACAATTGCTACTGTCAATCCAATTCATTGCGAGATGGATAAAATGAAGCATCTCAGAATCAGGCACAGGATCTCATTAATGTCAAAGAAAAAAAGCGAGGAATTGGGTTTCCCCTATGGATGTTATGATCCCTCTATGTTGGACCTCCTTAATCCAGGAGACAGAGAGCTATGACGTCAATGCAACGAAACCAAGAGCCAGATTACAAAACAGAGAGGCAAATTTTTGGAGGCTCACTTAGGCAATGGGTTACCTCTGGGCAATTAATTATGAAAGTAGGTTACCTGGCATTGGAGCTAAACAAGTCTGGGCGGAGATTTACTGCCGAACGGAATGCCCTTTGGGCATCTGCTGGAAGCACTAAAAGAACTCTGAAACTTTGTGCAAGCAGATCAAAGCCCAAGAAGCCATGTGGCTGAGAGGCTGAAGACTGCACAAAGCCTGCCTACGAAGAGGATTCCCTGGCTTAAGAGCTGTGTTCTGAGCATTTCTGACCCGGAATTGTAAACTTCCCTAAAAAATCCCGTAATCATGAGGAGTGTCTATAAATGTTGGTTGATCATTGCAATGGATTATGGATCCCAAAGTAGAGAGTACCTCGGAAGAAATTGGTAGCGTTAAAATTGGTTAAGAAAGTTGAAAGATGACGGTATGTATGACCTTTACCTCACAGGATTTGGCCTGGAGCTGATTAGTTTGAATCTACTTTCCCCTTAAAGTCAAAGGAGACCAGGATTGGATATGGACACAACTATTTTTAATAGTGGGTCATAATCCCAATTCCAGATATTGCAAGTGTGAGGAAAATTTAGAGAACCAAGAACACTTATTTATTTTTGGTGAGAACACTAAACTATATATCTGCTGTGAAAAATAATTTGGTGGTTCCTCAAAGTGTTATCCATTGAGCTGACATAAGATGTAGAGTTAGCCTGGAGGTATACACCCAAGAGAAATAAAATCATATGTTCACAGACAAATCTGTATATGAATGCTTATAGCAGTGTTATTTACATAAATGAAAATGTAAACTAACTAAATACCCACTCATGTTGGGTGGATAAAGACAATGTCACGTGAACATAAAATATATTGTTTAGAAGTGAAAATGCAGATGAATTATACTGATGAAATGTTGGAAGTGCTGATACATGCAAAATGCTGGTGAATAAATCTACAAAAAATGTATACTAAATAAAAGAAACTACTAAAAAAGACCACATATTGAATGATTTCTGTGCAATAAAATGTTAATATTAGGTAAATCTATGTATAGAGAAAGTAGGTTAGTGGTTACTTAGTGGGGGAAGGACAAGACAGGCGATGGAGAGCAACTGCTAATGGATAAAAGGATTCTATTTTGGATAATAAACATTGTAAAGTTAGATTATGAATATACCTTTGGATTCTGTAAATATATCAAAGTGTACACTTAAAACAGTTGAACTTTATTATATCAAATTTATGGTTCAGAAAAGCCAATAAAATATTATATCAAAATGTTTTCAATTCAGAAATGTTTGTGGTTCAAAAAAAATTAAAGAAAGGACCGTGGGCCAATATTTATGAGAAAGAAAATAGTGCACATCCTTTATACTGTGTCTTCTGGTAATATGAGACAAAAATAATAATAAAAATAAGCAACAAGAAGGAAACCATATGATGCACATTAGGGTACTTTACAATCTCACAAATTTCCCCTGCATTAACCCCTCATGTCTATCATTAACCGCATTTTGTCCTCCAGAAATATGTATTGTAACTCCTAACCCAAATATCTGTGGCTATAATCCTATTTGGTCATGTGTTTTCTTTGCTATGTTAATCAGGCAGTATCAGTATATGTTGCAACTTAGCCATGCTCTTTTGAGATATAAAAGAGCAACTAAACAAGCAAGCATAAATGGAGGGGAGGTTGCAAATAGGTTATCTCCATGGAACCTAGAAATAACTCAGAAGAGACAAATAACTTCCCCCAAAAGAGGCAACGAGAGACAGCTTTCCCACAGTCAAATTCTGAATTGCTACTTTTAGCCTCCTAAACTGTGAGAAACTATATTTCTGTTTATCAAATCCCTCATGTTTTCCTGTTACAACAGCACTATAACAAAAATACACTTAACTAGACTTTAAACTACTTGGTCATATTTTCCTGTATTAACAATAATAATTTTGTGTATTAAATTAAATTGCTTCCATACAGTACCAAAACTCTACCTGTTAAATATTAGACACTCAATACTAGATTGAGAGTCTATTTCTCTTCTTAAAGAACATTTAGATTCATTTGTGTGTGACAATGAATGAGGCGTGGGTCACAATTTGAAGTGATTCAAATAATTACTACTAATAACTATAATCCAAAAATAGCATATGCTATGCACTATATAAATACTTAAAGGAGTCCTGGGGGCATGAAGTTTAGACCCTCTACTGCTAAAGCAAAAGGCTGGTGGTTTGAACCTTCCCAGCAGCTTTTCCCAGGGGAAAGTGCAAGCTTTCTACTGCTTGAAAGAATTTCATCTTCAGAAACTCACAGGCCAGTTCTACCCCTTCCAATGCGATCACATGAGTCAGAATGGACTGGAGAGCAGGCACTTTGTGTCTCTCTGGTAGCTGTGCCAGATAAACATATGGGATCCTCTCCCCTAAAGATCGTGGGTGTTTGTAGGTGCCATGCATTTGTTTCCTACTCACAGCAAGCCTATGTGCAAGAAAACAAACCACTTCTAGCTCCACGTTAGGTTCACTGCCTTACTACCATTGAGCTCATTATTGCAGCCATTTTCAAAGTCCATCTTATTGAATGTCTTTCTTTTCTTTACTGATCTCAATCTTACTAAGCATGATGCCTTGCTCCATGGGCTGGTCCCTCTTGATAATACAACCAAATTACTTGAGAGGAATTCTGACAATCATGGATTCTAAGGAATATTCTAGCTATACTCTTTGCAATACAGATTTTGTTAATACTCCTGGAAGTCCATAATATATTTAATATTCTTCACCAAAACCATAATTCAAAGGAATAAATTCTTCTTAGGCCTTCTTTATCTATCCTGCCGCTTTTAACTGCATCTGAGGCAAACAAACACTGTGGGTTGGTTTAGTCTCTTTACTCCCTAAACTGATGCCTTTCTTCTTCAACACGTTAAGAAGGTCTTGCAGCAGATTTGCCTAATGCAATGTTGTTTGATTATTTACTGTTGTTTCTATGGGCATGGGTTGTGAACCTGAGAAATATGACATTATTGACAACTTCATCTTTCCCATTTATCATGATAGTATGTATTGTTTCAGTTGTGAGAATTATTTTTCTTTATGTTGACATGTTATCCCTATTGAAAAGTGCCCTATTTGATCTTCATAAGTAAGTTCTCCAAGTCCTCTTCCCTTTCAACAAGCAACATTGTATCATCAATATATCTCAGGTTCTTAATAACCCATCCTCCCCTGACAGCATATTCTTCTTCATAGAGTCCAGATTCCCGAAGTATTTACTCAGCATACAAATAGAATAAGCACAGTGAAGGGTTACAGACCCAATGCACACCTTTCTGGATTTTCAATCGTGATTATCCTCTTGTTCTGTTCTAGTTCTATGTATAGACGCCACATAAGCACAATGAAATACTCTAAATTTCCAATTCTTCACAACATCATCCGTAATTTTTATAACTGACACAGACAAATCATAATCATAAGGATTACAGCCTAGAAAATCGTGTTGAATATTTTTTCTCTGGGGTCAACATGAGTTGGAAATTGACTTGATGGCACCTAACAAAATCAGCATATAGATGGTGTGTACATATGATATATTTACTTTATATTATTATAATGTAGTTATTGACCCTAATTTTTATGAAGATTTACCTTTCAAAGATAAATAATTACCTTACCAAGTTAATTAACTAGTGTGTTATAAAGTCAGTAGTCAAAACTAGATCCACCTGGCTCCATGACAGACCCACATTGTTACATTGCCTCTTGTCTTTAGTTCTGGTATTGTAAACTGGATATATGCTTATAATTTTGTTACACAACATGGATAAGAAGAAGCCTTCAAAATAAATAGATCTACTCTATTGAGATATTCATGCAATGATTTAAATAAGGAATAGAAATGGGGATACATGGAGAATTTTTGGTTTCCAATTGATAGCCCTTTTCCAAAAACAATATACTTCCCTTAAATGTTTACTATAACTTAAATTTGCTAAGTGACGTTTTTAAACATTAGACACAATTAGTTCAATTCTTCATGTTGTGATATATATCTCATGAAACAAATATATGTGGGCATCAAAGATGGTATAGGGAAAGAATTGAAGATGAAATAAGACCCTATAGACGATATACTAGGAGGGTTCAGATCGGCCAGGATCAGAGCATTATTGGACTAGGGAGTCAAGAGTAAAGAAGCACGTGGCAATGCTTTATAACCACTTTCTGATGAAAATCAAAGCTTGAAGCCTTCAATATGAATTGAAATTTAAGGTTAAAAAAATGTCCCGACAACTGGACTAATAGTTAATATCAGGATAATTGGAGAAAAAATTTGATATTGTCCAATATATTCATCCAGTCTGGATCCACAATCAATGTTGATGGAAGCAACAGTCAAGAGATCAAAGGACACACTGTATTGGTAAATCTGCAGCAGGAGACCTCTTGAGAGTGTTGAAAAGAAGGCGGTTGCTTTGAGGACTAGGGCATATCAGATCCAAGCCATCATATTTTCAATTACCTCATATGCACATGAAATTTGGACATGGAATAAGGGACACCAGAGGAGAATTGATGCATTTGAATTATGGCACTGGTAAAAAATATTGATTTGTCTAAGGAACAAACAAATCTCTCCGCAAAGAAGTACAACTAGAATGCTCCTTGGAGGCAAGGTGATGAGACTGCATCTCATGTACTTCAGGCATGTTATCAGAAGAGACTAGTCCCTGAAAAAGGCCATCCTGCTTGGTAAAATATAGGACAATGAGAAATAGGAAGAGTCTCAACGAGATAGACTGACACAATAGCCGCAACAATGGGCTCAAACATAACAGCAATCATGACAATTGTACAGTGCCGCGCAGTGTTTGGTCTGGCGCACATAGAATTGATATGAGTCAACATTAACTCAACAGCACTTAGCAGCAGCAGCAACATCCCAAAATGACAAGAACATAGAAATTGGTTTTACATTACTAAATCACAAAGTCAAAACTTCCTGATTCAAGGAGCCCTGATTATGCCAACCAACTGATCTCCAAGGAAAGTTGTGAGGTAATCTTTCTTCCTGGTTCCATATTGATAAAATAGTGAAATCTCCAGAATTCAAATGCTTTTATATCCTCTACCCTTCGAAGAGGGCTCATGATAACAAGGGTGCTTCTCATTTCCCTATTTGCTCTCATTCCATTTCCTGAATGTATGACCTAATCTTCATACAAACAGAACTCACAGCGTGAAGTCAATTCTCTACAGGACAATGACCCGAGAGGACAACGTTGAACTGCCCTGTGGACTGCTGAAAGTCACACTCTCAGGGAGTCACACCTTGAATTCTTCCAATTTCATTCCCATTGTCCTTTGCCAAATGGATCCTACACAGGAGTTTGGAGGATTTGAAGGAAGAAAATAAACAAACTGAGAGAGCAAGTGTTGCCTTTCTTAAATGCCCTAAAATTACTTTACTGGAGGTACATGTTTATAAGAAAGTAAATCGTTTCCCCAAAACCCACTTTTACTACCATTCTTTAACCTCAGAATAGTAAGTATGTCCTTTATCAAAGTCAATAGACACCCCCTCATTTAACCAGTAAAAATTTTACTACTGAAGGTAACAACCAGACTCTGGAAAGGTCTGTGAAATTGGACTACACTGAGCTGAAGTAATGGCATATAATGAAATCTTCTTTGGTTTTCAATAGGAATACTGATATTCAAGAGTAGTAAGGCCATGTTGTAGGCAGCATTGAACCATCGAACAATCAAAGGCAAGGCAGGTGCAATCGAAAGGCATCAGCAATGAAGGGAAAATCAGAGTGAATTGACCTCACACATTGGTGGGGGTAGCTGAATGTAATGCCATCTACGGGAATGAATGATAACTGAGGATTCATTGACATTGGGGTCCCTGAGCATCACCTGCCTTCAGTCCCCATGACAGAAAATCTATCAGAGTTGCTCACCACTTTCCCATATCAACCAGTTTATAATGCCAAAATTGGAAAGAAGATCAAGATTCCTTAAGAAAATAACCCGTACCATTGTCACAATTGTTATGTTAAGATTTCCATCCAATCTTTCCCAGAGATCTTTAACAATTTTCCAGTTTATTTACATACTGGGAAAGGAAAACACACGGACATTTGCAGAAGTATGAGACTCAATTAGCACTAATCTAGGGAAACATAAAATGTGACTGTTGGTGCAATCTGCATAGTTGCTAATTAGTTACGATATCAGTAAATGTAATTTTGACCTCTGTCCAAATCATGGGCCCATGCATTTTCAGACATGTTACAGTTAAAGCATAGTTCCTGGTTGTGGTTCATGAGACATATGTAGCAAATGGAATCACCTCTGCATTGACTCCCTGACCCTGGAGCTATAAAAAGGATCAATGAGAATGCTCCCAAAGAGTGCTCCTTCCTGATAATATCATATACAAAATGCAATAATGTATTAATCGGGTAACTGATGAGATTCACAATAAGAGTTTTAAAAATGTCTTGCTCTGAGCAAAAGCCAACTCGATCTGAGAGAATGATTTTCTTAAATGTCATGATCTGATTTTATCTGCATCTTTGCTTCCAGATGTGTCTCTTCACTGAAGAAAAGACAGCTGGCCCTTAAGCATCTGGCATGCATCTATTGATCTGTCATGAGGTTTGTGTTTTGGTTTGCTTGCATGTTTGTTTAGCATGGAAAATCAAGAGTTTGCTTTTAGCTGGCAGGGGCAATAGTACACCTGTATGCCTCAAGGCATCAAGGCTATAGCAAATATCCTTATGATATCTCCTTATAGTTCTCAAGTTTTAATTATCTTAACATGCCATGCCCTCCCCCAAATAAAAGATCACAAATTATTTACAAACCAGTGATATTTATGTAACAGTACCCTAGACACCTTAAAAAGATGCATGCTTAGCTAAGAATGATAAACATCATGAACATTTAGAGGGACAATTCCAGGAATCTAGCAGTGTGTGGTATACCAGATATTTTCCTACAACAGAAACAATACGTGACTATTCTCTACTATTCTCAAATCTTCTTAAATAAGGAGGTACAATGCTTTGTGACCCTCTTTTGTTTTGGGATAGCATATCTGGTGTATTCCCCTATTTGATCACTTTACCAAGTAATTCATTGTGTAGTTTTTACTAGTATTTTTTGCTTGATCTCTAAGTTCTAATATCCATTGCAAAAGCTACACAAAACTCATAGACAAAATTCATGATTCAAGGGTTTATTTAGGAAGGTAATAAGTTGGAACGCCAGTGAGAAATACTCAGGAGTGAGTTGTTTACCAGGACATGTTACAAAGTTCTCTCAGGTCTGCTAATATATGCCCAAAGGGCATATCACTCCACTATAAGCCTCAACCCGAAGGCGTAAACCCCATGGGTCAGCAAACCCAGCTCCCTGAATCCAGTGCCCAGAGACACCCCAACCCATTTAGCCTCAAACCAAAGGCACTCAGATTCCCTCCAGTGGTTCACCAAACCCATTGTCTCCAATGAAGTACCCAGTGTCACCCAATCCTGCAAGCCAGGCTCCTACACAGAAAGCACTCAGCTTTCCTTGTTCCCTGGGCTGGGATGTCCATCACTCTGTTCCATGTTCCTGCTCCTGATCCTGCTGCTGCTCCTCTTATATTCTAGCTAACTTCTGGATCCAAGGAAGTTCACTGTGCAGGGATCTCAGGGCCAGAAGAAGCACTCCATTCCAGGCTTTTGCTGGTAATGAGATTCCTTCCTCCTGCTCCTCTGGGGGCTCTTTTTACACACAGCAGGATGACATTCCCAGGAATCCTGTTCACAATTACTGGACGGTGGACATTTATGGCAAGTGCTCTTACTCACTTGCCTACCTTCCTACCAGACTCCTGTATAAAAAGGCCTTTTGTTTGGTGAGAGTTAGAGAAGTTGGCTAGAAGAGCCAAATTAAGTAATCCATGGCCCCTGCAGTCAAATTCAGAGGTTCTCAGAGTAAGAGAAGACAATGAGTTATTCTGAGCTAACTGCCTCACACCAGTAGAAGCAATGGCTATTCATATGGATTCTGTACTAGAGCCTGTAGCAGCGCAGTGTTTCCCAAAGTAGCTGATACTGCGCCCTGTTGGGATTGCTGCTGGATGGCTCAAAGGGCTGGAAAAGCATATGCCTACCCTTTATCCTGGATTTTGGGCTCTAGTCCAAAAGTTTTTAATTATCAGAGAGGTGCTGAGTTGTTGTTGTTTCCCTAACTAGGAGGGAGTAGGCGAAATGTTTGAAATTTATGCTAAAGCAAGATTCAAAAACTTATTGCCATTTCGGATGCATTGCAACCCAATAGGACAGCGTGGAACCACCCCTGGGGCTTTCCAAGAATATAATTCTTTATGGCTGATCAAAAGTGTCATCTTTCTCCATTGGATACATTGGTGGGTTCTAACTGTTAACTTCGATTAGCACGCCAATTCATAAACCTTGATGTCACCAGGCTTATTTCTACCAAAATATATTATAGAATTAACTGTAATTTCATAAGTTGGTGGAACCAAGTCTCTTCTTATGATAGCTATTTTATTTTTATGAAATATCTTTTAGCTTGCAGCTACTCTTTAGCTAAAACTTTAATCATGGTTTCCTGGGCACCATTTGATATACAAACCACAAGGCTAAGCATGCCTACTGAAATCCATCTTGAAGGGTAAATGATGTTTTTTTCCAAGATAGTTCATTTTGGCTTTCAGATAAATGTTTAAGATATTGTGCCATCAAACAGAAACATACTGTAACTTGTTGTCATCCTGCCAAAGAATAGGTCTGGAATGGCAATGAAAGGAAATATTGCTTGTGAGAAAAGATTTTCGCATGACATCACGTTGTCCACTTTACTTGTAATTAGGATTTAGAATGAAGGGTACAAGATGATTGATGTGTACATGTGCATGTGCATGTGTGTTTAAGAAGTGCTATCTCATTCTCATTGACACTGAGTCCATTCCAATGGATCATTACCCTATAGGCCGGAGGAGAACTGCCCTTGTGGATTTCTGAGAATGTCACTGTCTACAGGAATGGAAAGCCACGGCTCTCTCCCTTGAAGGAGTTGGTGCTTTCGAATGGATGACCTTGCAACTAGCAGCCCAACCCCTTGTTGCCTGTGTATCATCTACTGGGGCTCAGCTACTCCTGAGCCACCAAGGCTTCTGTACAACAGTAAACATATATACTGAGATGTATGATCAAATTGATTTTCTAAATCATAAAGCACTATGAGAATATAAAGTATCATCATTTTAATTCTGCTGATGCATTTAGAGATAATTATATATATATATGGTCTTAAATTTGAGGGTCAATCAGGAAAAGGAAGCCAAATGATTTGGACTTTTATCCCCTTGAATATGCACAAAACATTAATAAAACAGGGTTAAGAAGGATCCAGAATGCAAACTAGACACAAGCTTGTTGTACTTTGCAATTGCTGTGCAGCTCCATGCACATCCCTCTGTGGTGTGATGTGAGGGAAGCGAAAGGCGTAATGTAGATGAAACAAGCGCAAAGAAGTGTCCTTTAGACTGTTTAGGTTCTCCATGAAGAACCAGAACAACGTAGCTTTCAGTCTGAAAAAATTAATCAGTGAAAGATCAACTGATATAACAGGTAGCTTTTAGCTCGTGGGAATCTGGAGGACATGGCTAATTAATAACCGTAGTGAACATGTGTTTAACACTAGTAATGTTGTTGCTGAATGTATGTGACTTTGTCTTACTTTATTAGTAAATCGAAATAAAGTGGATATTGTGCACAAGAGAAAGAGAAAGTGATTTTATTGTTTGCACAAACAAGGAGCAGGAACAGGTCTTGTGGCACCAACTTGCAGCACTTGCCTCTGTCATCCCCTTATACGTCTAAGATTCTGACTTCTTCCTGTCCCTCCCACTTTCTGTCCATAAAAGGAGGTGCAAGTGGTGAGTCATGTTCTCCTGAATATTCTCTACATAGAAGATCCACTTGAAAAACAGATTTGCAGAATATTTACTTCCAGGGTTTCTTGGATTTGATGTTCAGGGACACAGATGCATGGACTGTAAATGCTCATGGACCAAGTACAAGCTACAAGGAGCCTGGAGGCCATTCTTGGTAGAAAGGTCTTGGGATGGAATGCTGATGACAAGGATTGATAAGACAGAACAGTTAGATAATAGAAGCATTAGTCACAGAGTACTAAGCAGAGAGTCATAGAAAAGGGGCATTTTTGTTAAATTTCTAGCAATGTGTCAAATTCAAATTTGAGTATATATTATACACTTTCTGTGTTTTCAAAATAATTTTGTAAGGCTCTTTTGTTGTTGTTGGTACTATTATTATCATCGCTACCTTGTAGAAATGTAAACACAGGTAAGCTACTTAACTTACATAGTAAATATGTTAAAATGTTGGCTGATCATCTGCATTTAATAATATGGATAATGGAATGACTTTCGAATGGTAATGCATATGAGTATCTCCTTGAATGCTTGCTACAGTTCAGACTTCTGACGATAACCCATGCCACTCTCATGAAGTGTATCTTACATGTGTTTTAACACCACACAGGTGCTGATAAAAGTGTACCCTGTCAGACAGTCCATCTTAGTAGGTACTTTCTGGATTCAAATTCTTGGAAATCCACTTAATAGATGTTTGGTCATATGCATATTTTTAACACTTTAAATCGACCTTTTCTAAATGGTGAAAGACACAAAATAATACAAATAGTAATGTTAATAATTTTAGAAGATTAAGTAAATTGCCCCTTAAAACTGCTCATCACAGAGTAGTTAAATAAATTTTCTTAGTACTTTTAAACAATGGTAGTGCTTTTATGGCTATAGAATAGTAGTACTTTTATGGCTATAGATTAAACATGATTATCTTTCTATGCAAAATTATTATGACTTTTATATACATTTTTATGCAAAATGAATATTTTAATATGCAATAAATATTTTAATATTTAATATTCCAGATGGAATTCATTTTTTGACTCCATCATTTTTTGAATTCTCAAATTGAATAGTTTTCTTATCTTGTTTGTTTGCTTGTTTGGTTTTATCTCACCCTTTTTCCCTTGTGTAAAAACTTCTCAGTCACCATAATAGCTGGCTAGATATCATTGTGGAGCACTTGTTATAGGAGGGAGTCCTCTGACCCCCCCAAAAAAAAGAAATTTATTTTCAAAGCTATTTATTTAAGTTTTGTTGTTGTTGTTTTTAAAGAAAACCCTTATCACTGTCAAAGTATTCTCTTAATTACACTTAATAGATTTTTCAAATTTATGATTCCATTCTTGGAAACATTTTTTTAAACTCAACTGTTTTTCTTCACCTTTTCTGGGTTGGCAAATTGCTGTCCTTTCATGTTCCTCTTCATTCACAAAAACAAAAAGAAGTCTCATGCAGCAAGGTCATGTGAGTATGTGGCATGGGGCAAAAGAGCATGCACTAGGATGGCTGTGTAAGCCGGTGCATTATTTTGGTGGCAAAACCAGTCACCATCTGCCACAAATCAGGGGTTTGGCTGCATGCTGTTATGTATTCTTTTCAGAGCCTCTAAACAGAAAGCTTGATATACAGTCTGACCTGATGGAATGAACTCCAAATGCATTATGAGCTGACAGTTTTGTCCATTTGGAAAGTTGACAGACATCCAGATCAATCAACATTTCACCTTTTTTGAAACAAGAAAACCACTTGTACACTTGAGTTTTTCCCATGGCACTGTCCTTGTAAAGTGTGTTCAATGTCACAAGAGTTTCTGTGGCTTTTTTCTCAGCAGGAAACAAAATTTCACAGCCACACATGTGTTCTTAAATCAGCCATTACAAAAAATGAGGTTTGAGTGAAACTGCTTATATGAAAAAATTCACTGTAACCAGAGAGAACCTTCCCAGGTTACGCCACTGGGTGCACTAACTCAGATCGAGTTGCTTGATGTTCACCTAGCCAGAAAAATGTGTACAACGAAATGTTCACCCAGTGGAGCTTTTTTCCAATGTCTTGGGGGGTACCCCTTGTATGCCAGGTATGACAGTAGTAAATCTCTGTCTTTTTTCCCTTAAAGTTAATATTACTATTTGAGGTTACTAGGAAGACTCAAACACTGAGTTTAAAGTAGAGATGGTAACTTCAGAACACAGACGTGTAATCAATTTCTGCCTAGAAATCTCAATTTCAATTCCCTACGGTACCTCCATGGTTCACTTAGCACTTTCTCTACAACTCCGTGGGACATGCATTCACCTCATGACATTGCTAAACAACTTTTACATGCTGTTGTTGTTGTTGTTAGGTGCTGGCAGTCAGCTCTCACTCACAACAACCTTAAAAAAACCAAACTCACTTCCATCAAGTCAATGCTAACTCATTATGTACATGATAAACATGATGTCTATCAAACTATTTTCTATTAGTCCTGCTGGGAGTAGGTTGGTCCTTTGTACATTGAGTTGCAATCCATACTAAAGACTCCAGTCTTGGCTTGTCATCAACAGGTGACTCAAGTCTTTGTACTTTCAGCCAGTAAGGTTGTGTATCATCTTATCTCAGGTTAGCAATGAGCATTCCCTCCAAACCTAATGCCATATTTTATTCAGATAGTCTAGCTTCTTGGATTATTTTTCCTGTATACAGATTGAATAAGTATGCTAAAAGGATATAACACTAACACTACTCCTGACTTATAACCATAGCATTCCCTTACTCTATTTGAAAGACTGCCTCTTGTTCTATGTCTAGTATCCACATATGTACATTTTAGTGTTCTGGAATTCCTAGTCTTCTCAATGTTATTCATAATTTGCTTTGATCTATACAGTTGAGTGCTTATGCATGCACTTATCAATTTTAAGGACAGTTTTTTTATATAAATCTAAAAAGACACTGATATTCCATATGGATTTTTTAGTTCTCATACTATCATGTATGTTAGATGTATTTATCCCTAAAAGTACCCAAATCGACAAGTTAACAGAGATTCTAAGTATTTGAGCCCAGATATATCCTGTATTAATGTCCACAGCTTCCTCCATACTCATTCCATCATTCAACTATGCATTCAGCAATTATGTATGCAGTGCTTCTTCATTACCAGGTTTTGTATATAGTTTGAAATATATGCATGGACTAATTCACATATCACATAATTCAATAGTTTAGTAGTTCAAGCATACTAAAAATAGTTGGACCATCATCTCCACAATCAATTTTAGAACATTTTCTTCTTTCTTGCACTTATTGTTATTAGCTTCTCATTTCCTCCCAACCTTTCCTTCTAATCTCCGCAAGAAACCATCAATGCAGCCACTGTCTGTATACTTTTACCTGCTCTGAATTTCACAATCTCTGATCAGGGGTGATTCACTCGCGGCTTAATCCATGTGTGAACCATGGAGATGAATTTTGAGTTTCTTGAGGGTAGGAGCCTAAGGAATGTAGCAATAGAAGTGGTTGTAATATTTTGCAAACAGCTTTCTAAAGCTTATTTATTGACAGAGTGATCTGGTCTTTAGTTAACTGAAATGATTATAACACACTGTATATTAGGCCTAATTAGTAAATGTAATCCCTCCCCAAAGAAATAATAAGTTAACTATATTCCTAGGGGTCATAATAAATTCTTCTCACTGATTCATCCAGTATAAGTAAGATTCACTGTTTTAGTATTCACATAATAGTCTGTTCATACATCTAAGAATATATTTACCCAACTGATTACAACTGATTGTTTTATCATTTATTTGATTCTGAGCTCTTGGAACACTATGTCCAATTTATTAAGTTTGCATCCAGAGAAAAATCTTTGTCAACTAGCATAGGATATACAACTCTGGTTGAAAGGGGGGAGAGACATTCACCTAATAATCATACAGGTAATTGGCATTCTTGAAAGGATGAACTTTACAAAATATTATATATAAAAACAGCTGACATTGAGCAAGTCACAGAACTAGAATAAGTAATTTGTCCTAAGACAATGGCAGTCAAAGGGTCTCTGGTTAACTCTCAACTCTACACTTACTTACTCTAAAACATCTCTAAGTTTCAGCTACCAAAGCTGTAAAACTCATCGAATAGTAGATATCCTGGTATCATTTTGAGAATAATTTGAGACCATGAATGTTTAATTACAAATAGACCACCAAATGTGAAAGTAACAAAATAAATAATATTTTATTGCATTATTAAATTAATCTTTATATAAAATAATAGTAATTTATGAATCAAATGATCAAATCTGAGATCATATTCCCTATTGCCGATTTATAGAAATGTAATCTTAGACATAGTTCTTACTATCATAAGCCATAGTTTCCTCTCTGGAAAAAGAAAATATTCTGAATTCTGCGTCTCCATGATATACTGCAGGACTCCCTTTAATATATGTTTGTTATAAACAGTTAAGCACTGAGCAACTGGCCAAAAGACTAAAAGGTAATGTACTGAAAATCCTATGTAGCAATTCTATATTCTATTCTATACATGGGACATCATGATTCAAAATCAACTCAATAATGGTAACTAACAAGAACAATTTTCTGATAACACGAGAGAGTTTTATGAGGAATGTATGTAAAATTATTTGTATGTTTAGAATTGTGAGTCATAAATAAAATAGTTCAATATCTGTTTTTGCAAAGCTATACAATTAGACATTACTTAATTCATTTTAAATGAATATAAAGGTGATCTAGAAAACTTTCCCTGTATTTTCTCTGCTCCTTCCAGTTTAATGTGCCTGTATAGTAATTAGTGTTGGTTAAATGCTCTTGGTTACTTTTTGGTAATACAGTATATAAGCACTTGGCTGTTAACTGATTTTGGCAATTTGAAGCCACCAGCTGCCCTGTCAGGAAAATATGTGACAGGCTATTTTCATGAAGATTACAGCCTTAGAAAACATACAGAGGAATTCTACTCGGTTTCATAGAGTTATTACGAGGCACAATGGACTCCCCAGCAACTATCATACCGTGATTACTTGTGGGAGTGTCAAGACAATGAACTGCTCCATCCTAATCTGCAACGATATGTGATCATTTAGCAGCCTTTGCTGTGGAGGAACTGTATTTATTTTATTGCTCAGTGTACATATAAGTCTCTTAAAATATAGATTCTAGTCTAATTGAGAAGTTAACTGAGTGGTATTTCCTAGAATCATAAAATTAAAGGAGAAAGATGAAGAAATAAGTATTGTTTTCTTATTCATTTATATTTAGCAAGTTTAGCGAGTAAAGTATGATCAAAGCTTTGAATTCCTTCTCTCTTTTAAAATATTCCAGGCCATGCAAAATCTGCATTTGGTTTTCCTTACACATCTTGAATGTATTTTGTGTATTTTTTTAAGTTTCTTATGATCTATTTTTTTCACCAATCTCCCCATGCCTCATGGAAGATGTAAAAAAGCTAACCCATATGCTTTTTGTGACATATTTTGAATGGAGAAAATTTGGCACAAAAATGGATTCCATAGGGAAAAACAAGGAGGAAAACAAATATTTATTTTTCTGTACAAAGAGGCAAATTATATAGAATTAGTAGTTTTTGTTTTGAATTTCAATATTCAAATTTTCAGGTACTTTAAGATTTAGTAATAAATTTGAAGTTTTTACAACATGCCTTTTGCTTTGGATTTATAAATATAACCATGTGATATTAGAGGTACACATTCTAAGGTAATAGATAATACAACTATGACAAATTTGTAGGAATTAAACAAAAACCTGGAAGGAAAATTTTGTGAATTCATTGATTTATATGTGTGTGCTTTAAGTACCTTCCATACAGAGCTTAAAAGGAAAGGAAAATGTCCAGTCAGTTTTAACAAATATATATTAATGAAGCCATTCATTGAACCAAACACTTTCATAATGTAATTAAGATGAATTTGCATTAAACTTAGGTACTAATTATTCTGGCTCAATATACAGACAACAAAAATTCTCAAAAGTGGCCCATCATAATAAACTTAGAAAAGATGAAAATTGTCAGGGATTTCATTTCACTTGGATGCACATTCAATACTCAAGGAAACAGCTGTCAAGAAATAAAATAACTGAGAAAATCTTTAAAGTTTTGAAGAGTGAAACTGTCATTTTGCATACTAAAGTGTGCTCAAGACATGATAACTGTCAATTGTTTACGATGTACATAAAAGCTGGATGATGAATAAGAAAGACCAGAGAAAAATTGATGCATTTGCTTTATGGTTTGAAGAAGAATGCTGAGAATACTTGGGCACCCAGGACAAAATCCCATCTTGGGAGAAGCACAGCAAAAACGCTACTTAGAAGCAAAGCCGGCAAGACTTTTTTAATATACTTTGTAATATCTATCAGAGAGACTGATCCCTAGAAAAAGCCACCATCCTTAGTAAAGTAGAGGGTGACAACAAAAATAAGAGATCTTGATGGAGATGGATGAACACACTGGCTACAATAAAGGGCTCCAACGTAACAATTGTGAGGATGTCCCAGGGTCTGGTAGTGTTTCTGTTGCGCGTAGGATTTCTATGTGTAAAATAGTCAAAGAACTTATACAAGGTTATATAAGGGTTAGTGTCTAGAGTTAGGATTTACATTCTGATCTCACTGGGATGCTAAACACTCTTTTAATACTTAATGATGACCTATTCTGGAACACATTGTTCACTAGTCACCAACTCATCCAATGAATATTACACATATATAGACAGTAGAAAGTGTAAAGCAATAAATAAAATGTAATAATTAAGTGCTCTATATAGGGCTGCTATTAGCTGGAATTGACTTGATATCCCAATTGATGAGATATTTTTGTTCATTTATGTTTTTAGTTTGAGTAGAATATCAATTCCCTTTTTAAATATAACTAAAAGTTCTTCATCAATTTCAGGATATACATCTAAGAAACAGCCAGAGAATAAATGATGTATGTCTTACTTGTGTTCACATAATCCTTAATGTTTGTAGATGTCATCTCCAGAGAAAATAATCAATTAATATTTATCATTTCCCTGACTAAAGTCATGTTAATTATATAATATTAGTCACCAAATTATGTTTCTTGAGTACTTTTTATCTTTATAGTTTTCGGAAATTAATTTACAGATTTTAAAATAGTTAGATATTAATAACAATACCAATGTTGAATCATCCATCATTGGTAATGGTTGCTATAACAATAATTTGGACAAGGATTTTGCCAATGCAAATGTTAATGGATTAAATACATACAAAAGATGAATTTGTTGAGACCAAATAACGAAATGCAGGGTGAGGATAGCAACATCATCTCTGATGACTGCTCCACTTCTGCGAAGTTAACACGAAGCAATAGTGGTACCTTATAGCAGAAAACTGAGACTAGGAAATGTGACCGACCACTAAGTAACTCGGTGAAAGTCTACACTTAAGGCAAGAATAGAACTATCAATATAAATGCAAACTTCTTCACTTAGAGAATGCTATGAATAAAGAATCATGTGTGTAGGTAGATAATGAAGTGAGGAAACAGGAAACTTAGAGGTCGATCTTGAGGAACACCAGCACCTAATGATGAGATATCATCTAAGGATGGACCTCTAAAGTTGACAATTTCAGATAGATCAGAAATATAAGAGGAAAACCATTGCAATTTCACCAGAAAATATTCTAAATCCTCATTTCAATGTAACTTATGTCACTTCCTCTCTGTGGTTTTGGTTTCCATTTCTCTTTTCATGACACACCTGAGCTTCGTTCATGGCTAAATGATGCCATTTTGATAGTAACTGATTGATTATTCTAAGGTGTGCATACCACACTAGTATTATTGTTCCCCTTATTTGTATCAACACAGAACATCTATTGGAGACAAACTGACTTCTATTGAGTCAATTCTGACTTTTTGCAGCACCATAAGTCAAAGTAGAATTACTCTATAGAATTCCCAAGGCTGTAAATCTATTTGTAGGCATATAGCCTACTCTTTCATTCATAAAATGTCTAGAAAATTTAAATTGCAGAAATTTTGGTTAGAAATCCAATATTTACTCCACTGAACCACCAATCAAAGCTCCAACAATCCTCAAGAAATCAAATAGCACTTGTTTTAGGCAATTTTCCTGTATCGGATAATTCATAAACACTATTGGAGGCTATGAAAGTCAAAGGAGTAGATATGTATTCCAAGAGAAAAGTGATTTTTTGTGTGTCCTGTATTACTATTTTCAACATCTAGACACATAGCAGATAATGTGGTGTCTGAGCGGTTAAGTGGAAAGAAGGAAGGAAAGACAAGATTGATATAAATTTTGATTGAAACATAGAAAAAGTTGAGGAAGAAATTCATGTTTTAAGGGGAAATTATAAATTAGTGTTTTATGAGGGGGTACCCTCAAAAGAACCTGATGCTCATTTGTTCTTTGATATGGGGGGGATAGTGCATTTGGAGTTCATTCCACCGGGTCAGAATGTTCATCAAATTTTCTATTTAGAAAAAAGAAAATATTTAGAGGTTCTGAAAAGATTGCATAACAGTGTAGTGCTACAAAAAAGGCCTGGTTTTGGCAGAGAGGGCACTGGTTTTGCCACCAGGACAATGCCCCTGCTCATGCAGCCATCTCAGTGTGCCAGTTTTTCTGCAAAATAAACAGCTTGTCTCCCTTGCCCCACGCACATAACTCACCTGACCTCTTTTTGTTTCCACAAATTAAGAGGGACATGAAAGGACAGCAATTTGATTTGAAAGGTGTAGAAAAATAACATGGGAAGTGGTGTCAGCCATCCAAACAGATGAGTTTGAAAAATGTTTCCAAAAATGGAATCGCAGATTTGACAAATGTATTCATTGTAATGGAGAGTACTTTCATGGTGATAAGGTTGTTTTGTAAAAACATTTAAATATATAGCTTTGGGGGAAAATCTGTTCTTTTCTTTGGGGGGGGGTACCCCCTTGTATGATGACAACTATAGATAAAATCAATTATAATTCACTTTCTGGTGGCTGAAGCGTCTAAATAGACCTTATGTGTCGAGAGTAATCAGACATTGTTCTTGTGAAAGAAGGCTCCATCAATGCTCACTGAATTGTGGCTACCATTTTCTAAATACTATGAGATGTGCAATTTATCTTTCCAAAAGTGGACCCATATTAGAGAAATTTTATTCTGGGGTTTTTTTCTACACTGCCCTGGTTGGTTAGTTCCTTTCTCTTTCTTCCCATATGCTTAGGCACATGGAAGGCTTGCAGTGCCTTATTTAAGGACAGGTTCTCTGACCAATAGTATAAGGACCTTTGCCTAAATCAGCTTCTGTTCAGGCATTAGATGATCAAATCTAGATTCTTAGAATTAAGTTTATTCCAAATCTCCCAATCTTCATGCAAGTTCTTCCAGAGGGTAGATTTCATAAAGTTTATATTCTACATAAAGACCTGGCATATGATATCATACCAGCACCCATTGACTCAGTTCATCTAAACTTAATTTGGCAATTCCTGCTTGACAGATATAATAATGCAATTGTTTCAGCAAGATGCCTGTTATCATTAGAGGCAATACATATACACTACATTTGAGTTTCTTCCTTTTCTGACTTCCAATGTTTATTCATTCATTTAAAATTCCATTCATTCAAAATTGCAAGTTTTGTGCTTGACATTGGAGAGACAACTGTGAGGTTGACTCTTACTAAGAAATCTTCATAGAATTCTTCTGGTTGTGGAGATAAAGCATTTTTTAAAATTAATAAATAAAACAATCTAAACTTCGAGTGGATGATATAAAGGAAACAAACAACTTAGGAAGAAGAAGAAGAAGGAGAAAAATGAAACCACTGAAGAACTATTTTACATAGTAACAGTCCCAATTATTTACTGAGATATAACATTTAATCTGAAAAGTGAAACAGAAAGAAATAGGCTAGTACCAAAACAGAGAGATGAGTCTGGTATTTAAGATGTTGTCATGGGAAAAATTGCTTCTCACCAAGACTTAGAATTACATGGGGACTTTCTTCTGGTGATAGGACAAATTGGGAAAAGACACATGAATGACAGAATTACTTGAAAAATGTCACCAAATCTACTGAATTATCCATGCGAAAATTGGTGGAGTTCTCTATAGTAGTGTGCATATGTCTACCACAATAAAAACGTCACACCTGAAGGCCCTTTTGATACTGAACCCCTTATGCATAGAATCAGAATATTGTCAGATACTGAAACCTTAATGAATGGAAGCAGAACATTGCTGGAGATAGTGCCAGAGGATGTCCCCCTTGAGTCAACAGTCACTCCAAGTGTGACTAAGGAGGAGCTGCTTTCTCAAAATAGATGGACCATGATGATAAGAATGGAATAAAGCCTGCGGAAGTAGACTTTGGGGTCTTTCTTTTTTGCTGGTGGGACTCAACTCAAAATGAGAAAAACAAGGTGAAAAAATATACTAATACCTGTAACTTGGAATATATGAAGTATGAATCTAGGAAAATTGGAAACCATAAAAAATGAAATGGAACACATATCTTGATCTGCAATGGATTGGTATTGGTCATTTTGAATTAGAAAATCACATGGTTTACTATGCTAGGAATGATATAATCAAGAGGAATGACTTTGTATTCATTGTCAAAAAGGCCATTTCAAGATCTTTCTAGAAGGACAATGCTGTCTGTGATAGGATTATATCTATCTGCTTTAGAGGAAATCCATCAATAAAACTGTTATTCAATGTTATGTACTAACTACCAAACCTAGTTAAGAAATAATTGAAGAATTCTACCAATATTTTCAGTCTGAAATTGATCAAGCATCCAATCAAAATGCACTGATAATTACTGCCAAATGAAATTCAAAAGTTAGAAACGAAGAAGAAGAAACAGAAATTGAAAAATAGGGTCTTGGTAACATAAATGAAGCTGAAGATTGCATGATAGATTTTGGCGAGACCAGAACTTCTTCACCACAAATGCCTTCTTTTCAACAACACAAATGGCAACTCTCCATGTGGACTTGTCCAGATGAAATAGCAGAAATAAGATTGACTACATATGTAGTCAACACGAGCAGCTAAAACCAGGCCAGTAACTGACTGTGGAACAGACTATGAATTGCTCATATGTAAGTTCAAGATGAAGCTGAAGAAAATAAAAACAAGTCCACAAGAGCCACAATTCTGCCTTGAATAGATCACACATGAATTTTAAGAACATCTCAAGAACAGATTTGCTTCAATGGATATTAATGAGAGAAGATTTAATGATCTGTGGAATGACATCAAGAACATCATTTATAAAAAAGCAAAAGTTCATTAAAAAAGACAAGAAAGAATTAAAAGATCAAAGTAGATGGCAGAAGAGGCTCTGACATTTGATCTTAATTGTGGATTAGCTAAGGCAAATAGAAAAAATGAGGAAGTTAAAGCCTGAGTAAAAAATTTCAAAGGGCAACTCTAGAAAACAAAGTCAAATATTATAATGGAATATGCAAAGATGGGTTAGAAACCCAAAGGGAAATAATAAGCTCAGCATATCTTAAACTGAAAGAACTCAAGAAAAAAATTCAAGCCTTGAGTTTCCATATTAAAAGATACTATGGGTAAAATATTGAATGATGCATGAAGTAGAAAAAATACATAATGCTACTATAATTAAAATAACTAGTTGACACTCTAACTATTCAGGCATCAGCCAATGAACAAGAATCAGTGGTACTAAAGGAAAAAGTTCAAGGTTCACTGAAAGCATTAGCCTAAAGAACAGCTCCAGGAACTGATGGAATACCAATTGAAATGTTTCAACAAGCTAATGAACCATGCATGCACTTGTCTACACTAGGATATTTAGAAGACAACTACTTGGTCAACTGACTGAGAGAAATTTATACTTGTACCCATTTTAAGGAAAGATTATCAAACAGAGTGAAAATCAAGGAAAGATCACCAAAGAGAGGGTGAAAATATTATTAATATCACATGTCAATAAAATTTTGTTGAAGAACATCCAACAGTGGTTGTAGCAGTTCATGGACAGGAGGCTGCTACAGGTTAAGGCTGGATTCAGAATAGGTCATGGAACAAGAGCTATATCATTGCTGACATCAGATGGACCATGGTTTGAAACAGAAAATACCATAAAGATGTTTACTTGTGTGGATTTTTAAAAAATTGTGCTAAGGCATTTGACTGTATACATTATAACAAACTATGAATAATCTAGAGAAGAATGGGAATTCAGAAAACTTTATTGAGCTAATCAGAAACTTGTATAAGGATCAAGAGACAGTTGTGGGAACAGAACAAGGGAATAGTATATAGTTCAAAACCAGAATAAATAGGTGTGCATCAGGGTTGTATCCTCTCACCATGCTTATTCCATCTGTATACTGAACAAATGATCAGAGAAGCTGAGTTATATGAAGAATAATGCAGCATTGGAATTGAAGGAAGGCTTATTAACAACCTGTAATGAGCAGATGACACAATCTTGCTTGTTGAAAGTGAGGAGGACTTGAAGCACTTGCTGATGAAGATCAAGGAAAGAAGCCTTTATTATGAGTTATAACTCAATGTAAAGAAGACCGAAATCCTCACAACTGGACTAATAGGTAGCATCATGATGAATGGAGAAAAGATTGATGCTGTCAAGGATGTTGTCTTTCTTGGATTCACAATCAATTCTTATGGAAGCAGCCATCAAGAAATCAAAGAATGCATTGCATTGAGTAAATCTGGTGCACAGAAGCAAGTTAGAGTGCTGAAAAGGAGAGATGTTACTTTGAGCACGAAGTTGGGCCTGGCACAATTTTTGTATATTGCCTCATATGCATTTGAAAGTTGGTCATGGAATACGGAAGACCAACAAAGAACTGATGTGTCTGACTTGTGGTGCTGGTGAATTATATTCAAAGTCCCATGGGCTTACAAAGGAAAAAAATAAATCTGTCTTTTGAGAAGTAAGGCCAGAGCGCTCCTTAGAAACACAGATGGTGAGATTCCATCTTACATACCTTGGACATGCTGTCAGGAGAGACTGGTCCCTGGAGAAGGGCATCACACTTTGTAAAGTAGAGGGGAGCAAAAATGAGGATGGCCCTCAAGGAAATGGATTGACATAGTGGCTGCAACAGTGGATGAAACATAGGAACAATTGTAAGGATGGTGCCTGACTGGAAGGTGTTTTATTGTATTGTGCATAGAGTCACTATGGGTCTTTGGAATTTAACAACAACAACAAATTTTAATCTTAAGTGAACAGTCTCATTTTTCTCTTGTAGAGAGATTGATAGGTTGGAACTACCGACCTTGTGGTTAACAGTTCCCAAGCTTCCACTGAGTGGTTAGTTGAACACTTCATTCTTGCACCATCCAAAAGCTTTTATAATGAGAAAAGTTACTACATTTCAAATGGATTGATTTTGGGTTTTGTAAAAGCTTTCAGGAGGAGCCTTGATGTTGTAGCGTACCTGTTGACCTGCTAACTGCAAGTCCAACTGTTGGGACCCACCAGGAGCTCAGCAGGAAAAAGAAAAGGCTCTTTTCTCCCATAAGGATTTGCAGCCTTGAAAACTCACAAGGGCATATCCTATAGGGTTGCTATTTGTCAGAATCAACTAGCAGAACACTATTAAGAGCATTCATAATGCCATTTTTCTTGTAGAAAAACTGATTCCCACTGTATAGCTCTTCTGTGAATGTTAGCTTCAGTAAAGGACACATTTTTTATCTCTTGAATCCCTGACCACTGCTAAATTATCAAACATCAAACTAATACTCAAAATAGTTTGACACATTGTCCCATAATCATTTAATTTGTCAAATGCAACATGACTTATAGTTCAATAAGTAAATACAGGAATATTTTTAGGAATGTGTATACTCAGTAGCATTTTTATTCAAGAGAACATTTAAAACTGTTTTTTCAAATATTTGGAATTTGACAAAACATAAAATGCCTTGGCCAAACACTCTCATTCCCAACTTTCAAATCCATGGCAGTTCAAGGGAAACAATTCAGCTGTCTCCAGTGTATGTCCTCTTCGTTTATTTAAATGGTGTTTTGTGAGAGCTCTGTGAGATTCAAAAGTAAATATTCTATTTATAAAGTGTTTTAAATTTCCTTTCCATTAATCAGGTGTGCAAATTTTATGTAAATATTAACATGAATAAAAACCTATTAATTTACCTCAACTATAGTATTCTGTTCTACTCATTGTATCCAACTTTTGAAAAAATTACATGTTATTCCAAAATAGTTCTCGATAATCTGACATTAGGTGCCACCCAAATGTCCCCTCTGTAGCGCTGGTTGGAAAAGAGTGGGAAAGGGTTTTTGAGATCAATCAAGACTCAAAACATCTGGTCTGTGACGATGACAGATGTCTCTCCACAAAGGACATTTCTTAAAACTTAGGAATAGCTACTTCTACAAGCCGTATCTTGGTCATCTCATTGATTAACCCCCCTGTGTTTGGTTGGATTCTCTAGAGTAGCAAAACCACTGACCCTTGTATGTATTTGTATATAGAAAGAGATTTCTATCCATTGTGGGGTCCAGCCCATAATCAAACAGTCCTGTGGAGCAATGAGCAGTTAAAGAGAGCAAAGAACATGGGAAAGAAGGAATGGAACATGGGCACAGGGTCTCCATGCTCAGAAGAGAGCAAGAGGAGAAGAATCCTGAGTTTATTCAACACTGGGTCTTCGTACCTCGTATGGTGTGCAAGCCTCTCGTTAATCATATACAACCTGCAAATGGGCAATGTACTAATAATCTTGGTATTCCAAGCATTAAAAGGGAAAACTTCAAAGGGACTACAACATATACAAGAGACAGGAGGAGCAAGCAAGAGCTCCTTAAAGTAAGGGACAAGAGGAGATGTTTTCTGAGATCGCGTACTTGATCTGCGTAAGCGTCAAGCATCTGTAGGAAGCACTTTATCTAAGCATTTATGAGTAACAGATGTGTTGTGGAGAAACAACCTTCCTGGAATTTAGTGCTTGAGGCAGTTTCCCAACTCTCAGACGGAAGAAGCGAGCCTCCACGCTAGGGATGGTGCGCCAAGCCCTGTGGTCACCAGGGCTGGGAGTAGACCAAGTACACCTTCTTTCAGGTCCTCAGTTTCCCACATCAAGGAATTCACAATTCAAGCATGGATTGCTCTCCCCTAGACAACGTGGTGAAACATTAGAGATCCAAATATTGTTATTTTATTACTAGTTTTATACTGTAAATTGTGCATCAAAGATTAATGATATTTAAACATATTTATTCTTCCCTAATAGAAATTACACTTGTTAATTGTAAGTTTGATAGTTTATGATAATAAATTACAGAAATTTGAATAATGAATCCATTCTTGTTGTATTGTGAATCAGGGCTAATAAACATAAACTAAATTCACATCCTGGTCATCTGTTATACTTTATGAACATTTCTCTTATATTGAGTGTGAGAGAGTTTTAGTTTATTAAATGCAAGTTTATGGTACTTTTTACACTGATTTTTTTAGCTTAACAATATTTGGTTCAGACAACTCGCGCTGCCCAAAAGCTTTTTAACAGACAAGGAAGCTTCAGAAATGTTGTAGGAAAATTCAATTATATTTTAAATCCATCTTTCAACAATGTTTTGAAATCTTCTCACATATTTTCTTCAATGGCTTTCCTAACTGTAGATTTATTTCTCAGTCCCATAATATGTCAGAGGAATGGGTATTCTGACTCTGCTTTAAGGTCAATGTCAGATGCTTTTGTTGGTGTTAGGTGCCAGGTGGCTCTTTCAGCAACCCGATGTCCAACAGAAAAGAAGCACTGCTCATTCTTACGCCACCCTCACAATTGCTGTCACATTTGAGCGCATCGCTGCAGCCACTGTGTCAATCCATCGGGTAGAGGTGCTTCCTCTCCCTCACTTTCCTTCACTTTACTACGTAGAGTCTCCTTTCCCAGACTGAGTCTCCTGACAATGTGCCCAAAGTACAAGAGATGAAGTCTCTCCATTGTTGCTTCTAAGGAGCATTTTGGTTGTTCTTCAAAGAGAGATTTGTTTGTTCTTTGAGAATTTGGTGGTACCTTCAGTCTTCTTTGCCAGAACCATAATTCAAATGTATCAATGTTTCTTTGGTCTTTGTCATTCATCGTCTAACTGTCACATGCCTATGAAGTGGTTGAAAGATACCATGGTTTGGGTCAGGCACACCTTAGGCCTCACAGTGATATCCTTGTTCCTCAACACTTTAAAGAGGTTTTGTGCGGCAAATTTGCCCAATGCAATATATCATTTAATTATTTGTTCAGTACACAGATTGAATAAACATGGTGTAAGGAAACTACCCTGATGAATACCTTTAAATAAATGTAAACTATCTATTATTTCTTTGTTCTGTTTGAACGGTTTCCTCTTGGGCCACATACAGTGAAGTATTTTGTATTCTCCTCAATGCGGTCCATCATTTATTATGATCCACACAGTTGAATACTTTTGCACAATCAATAAAACACATGTAAATATTTGTACGGCATAGTCTGCTTTCAATTAAGATCCATGGGACGTATAGTAATGATATCCCTTGTTCTGCTTCCTGTCATCTTCTTCTGAATCTGGCTTGAATAATTGTTTGCATTTCACTGTGAATGTGTTGTTGCAAATGTTGTTGATTGATATTCAGAAAAAATTTTACTTGCATGCCGTATTAATGATATGGTTCAGTAATTTCTACATTGTGTTGGGTTGCCTTTCTTTTGAATGGGCACAGATGTGGATCTATTCCAGTTAGTTGGCCAGGTACCTGTTTTCCAAGTTTCTTGGCATAGGTGAATGAGTGTTCTCAGTGCTTCCTAAGCTTGCTGAAGCATTTCAATTGGATTCTGTGAATCCAATGAGCCTTGCTGTTTGCTAATGCTTTCAATGCAGCTTGGAATTCTTTCTTCACTTTCATTGCTTTTTGATCCTCTACTACTTCTTGAAATGGTTGAATGTCAATTAGTTCTTTTTGGTACAGTGACTGTGTGTATTCTTTCCATCTTCTGTTGATGGTCCCGTAATAATTTAATATTTCCCCCCATAGAATCTTTTAATATTACAACTCAAGGCATGAATTTTTTTCAGTTTTCAGGTTGATATGTTTCGTATGTTTTTCCACCTTGATTTCCTAACTCTAAATCTTTAAAGATTGTATCATAATAATTTGCTTATTATTCTCAAGGTGCCCTGTGAAATTTTCTGTTCAGCTCTTTTGCTTCAACTTTTCCTCCATTTACTTTTGTTATTCCAAGAACAAATTTGATGGTTTCTTTTGATAACTACTTTTGTCTTTCCTTTCTTTCTTGTCTTTTTAATGATCTTTGCATCCTTTCTATAAGATGCAATTGATGTCATCATATAATTTCTCAGCTCTTCTTTCATAAGTTTCATTGAGTCAAATCTATTCTTGGGATGTTCTCAGATTATTTTGATGCTCATGGACTTGTGTAAATTTTCTTCAACTTCAACTTGAGCTTACATAAAATTAACTGATGATCTCATCCACAGTTAGCCTCTCACTCAGATTTGTCTGGTGATATTGAGCTTCCCCATTGTTTTCCCACGAAAGTAGCCAGTTTAAATTCTGTGCATTTAATCTAGAGATGTCCATGTGTATTTAAGCTCTTATTAAAGGTATTTTTCATGAAGAAATCTTGTTGTTATTCTTGTGAGGTACTATTGAGTCTGTTCTGACCCATAGGGACCCTATGCACAACAGAACAAAATACTGCACAGTCCTGTGCCATCCTCACAATTATTCCTATGGTTATGCCCATTGTTTAGAAATTGTGTCAAAAAATCTAATTGAGGGCCTTCCTCTTTTTTGATGCCCCACTACTTTACCAAACATGAGGACCTACCCCAGAGACTGGTCTTTCCTGACAATATGTCCAAAGTATGTAAGATGAAGCATTGACACGCTTGCCACTAAGGAGCACTCTGGTCATACTTCTTGCAAGTAGTCCCTGCAACTTTCAATATATTTTGCCAGCACCACAATTCAAATGCATCAGTTCTTCTTTGGTCTTCCTTTTTGAATGATCAACTGTCACAGTCATACAAGGCAATGGAAGTTATCATGGGTTGGATAAGGATTACTTAGTCCTCAAAGCAACATCTGTGATTTTCAATACTCTGAAGAGGTCTTATGCAGTAGGTTGACCTAATGCAATACAGTCTCTTGACTGCTGCTTCCATGAGCATTGGTTGGAGAGCCAAGTAAGACAAAATTCTTGACAACTTCAACATTTTCTCCAGTCATTATGATCTTACCTATTGGTCCAGTTGTGAAGATTTTGATTTCCTTTATATTGACTTGTAATCCATACTAAAGGCTACCATCTTTGATATTTATCAGTAAGAACTTCCGGTCTTCCTCAGTTTCTGCAAATAAGATTTTTACATTTGCATATCACAGATTGTTAATAAGCCTTCTTCACATCTTAATGACACATTCTTCTTCATATAATCTAGCTTCACTGATTATTTGCTCAGCGTACACATTGGTAAGTATGGTTAGATGACAAAACCTTGTCACACACCTTTTGTAATGTTAAACCATGCAGTATTCCCCCATTTTGTTCACACAAGTGCTTCTTTCTCAGTTCACGTGCAAACTCTGCATAAGAACAATGAAGTATTAAGGGAATCTTAGCCTTGTAATAATGTCCTACCCTGTGATAGCCAGCTGTATTTCTATCACCAGGGCCACATTTTCAAACAACTGTTCCTTCCCTTTTGTTTCCAGGTTTTGCATTCCAATCACCAATAATTATCAACACATCTTGATTGCATGTTGGATCAATTCCAGACTGAAGAAGTTGGTACATTTCATCAATCTGTTCACAGTTAACTTACTGTTTGGGACATAAATATGTTATAGTTGTATTGACTGGATTTCCTTCTGTGCACATAGATAGTGTCCTAGCATAGATTGCATTGTACATCAGGAAAGCTCTTGGCATGTCCTTTTCATGATAAATGGGAAGTCATTCCTGACATAATGAACCATATTATTTTCTGCACAGAAAATGGCCCATACCAGTCCATTTCAGCTTACCCCTTTCTAGGATATTGATCTTTATACATTGCATTTAATTTTTGTCAGAAATGAAGTATGCTCAGATACGTCCTGACATACATAATTCGAATGATACTGTATGCCATCTGGGATGTGCTATTTTCATGGGAAGGTATGAAAGCACAAGAGGGGTATATATACTTTCCATGACTTTTAGAGACTGTACTTTAAACTGGAACTTTGTTGTGCCTCCTCATATTCCACTAGCCAAGGTAAACCTCATGGCAAAAGCCACATCATTGGGTGGGGGAGGATATGATTCACATGAATTGAGGCAAGGGGAGAGTTAAGTTTTGCTCAACAATATTATTCATCACAAAGGCCCTCCAATAATTGTTTTTATTTTTACATTGTGAAGTATTTCTTATAAAAATATAAACAATAGACATAAAATGCATGTATTTTCCACCTGGTTTTGGGAAAGCTAAATATTTTGTTTTCATATTTGATACAGATGTTATTTCTTATAATAATAAATTACTCATTCCAAAAGCAGTTGAAACCCCATGCTTAATCTTTCATCATTCAGTCCTTTGATCTCTCTTTCTTCCCAGAGTAAATCATATCCTTATTTTTATTTTATTTCCTTGTGTCTGTTTACATGTTTACTATATATGAGTATATACTAAAAGATAGCAAATGTGAAAAATTTTCATGATCTAAATATGTATAAGGGAGATGCCAGGCAGTGTAAAATAAGACATAATAATAATTTATAAATTATCAAGGGTGCAGGGGGGAAGGGGGCAGAGGAAGGGAGGGGGAGGGGGAGGAAAGAAAAATGAGCTGATTCCGGGAACCCAACAGGCAAGAGAATTTTGGGAATAATAAAGGCAACAAATGTATAGATGTGCTCTACACAATTGATCTATGTATTGTGATGAATTGTATGAGCCCCAATAAATTGATTTAAAAAAAAAAGAAAATGATGATGGCAACATATGTACAAATGTGCTTGACACATGGATGGATGGAGGATTGTGATAAGAGCTGTAAGAGCCCCCAATAAAATGACCTTAAAATAAATAAATAATTTAAAAGAAGGAAAAGAAACACTACACATATTGCTTTTTTAATTCTAATATTTAAAAATGTTTATGCTTTGTTCAGATTAACTATCAGTGTCATCTGAATTTTAACAATGGTGTCAACAAATGATGCAGTGAGAAATGAATATTCTTGTGAAAAGGAAGCATATAACACTCTTAATTCAGACCATATATTAAAATTAATAAAAAATGGGTAGGAGACATATATTTAAGGGCTAAAACTATAAAATTCTTAAAAGAAAACAAAAATAAATGTTTAAGGCTTTTTGAATTTGAGAATGGAATCTTACATATGACATCAAAATAACCCAAATACTATAAGAAAAAATACAGGACTTCAAAATAAATTCATAATTTTGTTCTTCAAGGACCATCTAAAAAAGTGACAAACAGCCTACAGAATGGGAGAAAAAAAACTTTCAAATCATACAACAGAAATATTCTTGGGAAAATTCTATTATCCTTGAGCTCTATTTAATTTTTAACTTTTTAAGTCCCCATCTGGTAAAGGACTTACAACTAGAAAATGTAAAGACTAATACAATTCAATCTTACACAGATAAGTCAGTTTAAAACACAGACTAAGATATGTCAACAAGAAAATGCAAATGGTCAATAAGCACAAAAAGATGAATAATGTCGTTGGGCTTGCTGTTATTCTTGGTAAGTGCTATTGAGCTCTCTGTGACTCATTGTGACCTATGCTCAAAGAATAAAACCATCGTCTACTCCAGGACATCCTACTAATTGTTGTTATTTTTGAGCCCATTATTGTAGCACAGTATCGATCCATTGTAACAAGTCCAACTTTTCACTTACCCACTCTGCCAGGCGTATGGTAAAGACAGGAACTGCTCTCTCCTGTCCAAAGTATGTGGGATGAAGTCTTGCCATCTTTGCTTCGAAGGAGCATTCTAGCTGTACTTCTTCCAAGAAAGATTTGTTTGTTCTTCTAGAACAGTTGTTCTCAACTTTCCTAATGCTGCAACCCTTTAATACAGTTCCTCATGTTGTGGTGACCCCCCCAACCACAAGATTATTTCTGTTGGTACTTCATAACTGTAATTTTGCTACTATTATGAATTGGGTGACCCCTTGTGAAAGGGTTGTTCAACTCCCAAAGGGTTGAGAACAGCTGTTCTAGGCGGCCATGCTGAGTGATAGAAGATAGAGAGCCTTCAGGCTTAGTGAGGGAAAGAGGCCAAGTGGGGGAGTATTTGGAGTGGCAGAATATCTGGAAGGGTGACTTCAACAACATAGGACCATTGAAATCTTAGGCCTGCAGGAATCGGACTCCTAGGCTAATTCTAAACTCCAAGGTCATCAAACCCAAGATTCTTTTTGCTTACTTCCCTACCCATGCCAGGGCAAGAACCAGCCTTGGGGAAAGCATGACCACATTTATGATTGGACTTGAGAAACAGGAACAGACCCAGGATTGGTTCATTCATAAACCAGAGACACAGACAGGCCAAGTACCCTCTGCCTTGAAAAGCCCCTACCCACAGTTCATTCAGTGGCAACTCATTCAATCCCCACCTGCTGTGTCAGGCGTTTTCCTTTCCTTTCCAAATAAACTGGTATCTGGTTGGCGTTTTGTGGTCTGTTTAGTTCATTCTTTGGTTAAAGAGTCCAAGAGCCTTTGAACACATCAGAGCAGCTGCAGCAATGGTATTTTCAGTATACTTCATGCTACTGTTGCTGTTAAGTGACTTTATGTCAGTCCCAATCCATGATGCCCCGATTCACAACGGAATAAACACTGCCTGGCCCTACGCCATCCTCACAATTGTCCCTAGGCCTGAGTCCAGTGTTGCAGATCCTGGGCCAATTCATCTCATTGAGGACCTTTCCTCTTTTGCAGTGTTTCTCCACTTTGCCAATGTGACATCATTCTCCATGAACTAGTCTCTCCTGACAACACTTCCAAAGTGTGTAAGATGAAGTCTTACCATCCTTGTCTCTAAGGCGAACTCTGGCCCGACTTCTTCCAAGAGAGATCTGTCTGTCCTTTCAGCAGTCCATGACCTGTAACTATTGTTTATCAACG